>NC_044501.1:34715489-34745489 GCF_902362185.1 Chanos chanos | reverse complement strand
TCTCTCCCTATTGATCTGAATGTAATAAGAGATATGAGGTTAACTCAGCAGCTAGGGATGAAAGCGTGACAGAAAGAGATAAAGGGGGGGGTGGGGTGGGGGTGTTGGCCTTATATCTTCTGTTGAGTTTTACTGTAAAAAGGCCTGGAGGGCAGTGTTGACCCTGAGCCTTTGTGGTTTCTCTCAGATTTTGCTGACCCGACTGAAGCGTTTGATCCAGGGTGAAACAACACAGATCTTTTTTTTTGTACGTTTGATTCACGGGCTTGCCATCACGTCCCTGGTGAAATAGTACGAGTGGTAGAAGAGAGAGAAAGTGACGGAGAGAGGGAAATTGAATTGAAGGAGAAAGTATAAAGTAGCTGTGTGTGTGTAAGAGAGAGAGAGAGAGAGAGAGAGAGAGAGAGAGAATGAAAGACTGCCAGGAGAAATGACGGTAAAACAGTGGAGTATGGCTCCCTGGGGACCTGGGGAAGAGCTAGGTCAAAAAAAAGAAGAAAAAAAAGAAGAAGAAGAACCAGCCTCCGTTCTTTTAAAAGTGCTCCGCTGGCCAGATAGAACGTATAAGTAAGTTAAATGAATAATGCCTGAGATGACTACATTAACTCTCCATATCGTACAATACTTGCGAATTAATATTCACCGTCTCACCATTCCCGCCTTTTCTTGTTGGGGAAACCCTGGGCTAATTGAGGTCATATCCTCAACAACACTGTAGGGAGCAATAAATTTGTCCAGTTTACTTCATTATACCACAGCTCTCTCTTTCTCAATTGAGTTGGTGGATTACAACGGACTGAATAAACGCCTCTTGAGTTTTCCAGAGAGACAGGGGCAGTAGTAGCCCGTGTCTAAAACGACAGCCTTGAATAACTATCGTTGACGGGCTTCCCGGCCACGTTTCTTGATATAAATGAAAGTGTCCGTTTTTCCCCCCTCAGCTTCGACGGATAATGGAGTCAGTTAAACTGCAAGTGAGCTGGCAAGTGAAAATAGTGATTAGATCGCGTAATCGAATTTGTGAAACAAACGAGCTTCACAGGAAAGGAAGAGAACGCAGCCTATAGGGCACCGCTGGCTCCTCGTGTTGTGTTGTGTTGTGATGCTGACGTTTTTCATCAGTAACAGGGAGTACGTGTCGTGAAGGATTCCAGTCTCCGTGAACAGATTACTGAACTCAACCATGTCTCTCTCTCTCTCTCTCTCTCTCTCTCTGCCATACTTGCCTTTCATCTGTTTCTATCGAAATACTGTGCCAGTATATTCAGCAGACAGTGATAATGGGCACGATTTTCTCCTTGTGAGTAGGAGGGGCCGAGGAAAGAGGGAAAGAGAGAGAGAGAGAGAGAGAGAGAGAGAGAGAGAGAGATGTGTGAGGGATGGATATGAGGTTGAAAGGGAGACACGTCCAGGCTTAACTGCAATGCAGGCGACGTGGGACATGGGACACTGAGGATGGGGGGGGAGAGAGTTGGGCTGTTAAAATGTGGGATTTCAGATAGTCTGGAATAACTGAATCCGCAGCCATGCTTTTGACCTTTCCAAACACAGAGTTACAGAACAGAGATATGAGATGCTTTTTACGGATAGTTCAACAACACAGATTAAATGCAATCATTTACATTCAATTAAATCCCACGATGTATGTTATTTATGACTATTTAACGAGTTTATGGATGTCTTATTTAAGTGAGCCGTTACAAGCTTCAAAGACATGAGGCGCATCACGCACACCATGAACCTGTACAAACACAAACAAGTCTCACCTCCTCCCTCCCAGCCCCGTTTAGAATGGGCTCCTCTCCATCCACCGTCAGCTCCGGCATTTTCCCTCCGTCCCCGATTAAACTGCCGCCCCAGATAGACCCCCGTTAAAACCGGGGATCCGCCCGGGAGGCGAAAGATCCGGTGGCCCACGTCAGGGACCTCCAAACCGAGTAAGTCACCCCATCCGTCGCTTGTCCCGACCCGATTTCAAGAAAACATAGCCAGGGGCAAATTCGCATTATCTACGCAACATTAACATCCATGAACCCTCAACCGGACACGCTGTTGATCTTCACACCGGCTGTGACTGCATCTTTTCCCAGTGTAGTCTCTAAATCCTATCATCACAACAGAACCCTTCGCCGATTCCAGGTTTAGATTTAATGTGTAAAATAAATCACGGATGCGCAGGTGGAACGACGTGTCTGTTATCTTCAGTGAGGGCAACCGTAAAGCACAGCAATACGAGAAGTGAGGATGCTTCTAGAATGAATTAGGAGGATGTAGGCTTAAGGTGGTTCTGTTTTGTAAAACAGAACGGAGCCATGGAGTAAAAACGAGTAGTGAACGACGCGTAGAGCATCCAATTTGTTAAGGGCGATATTCTCCTTGAGGGAGATTCAGAGGACGTCATCGGTGGTTTCGTCCAATCTCCATCCATCTTTAAGGAACAGTGGATTTCACCTCAACACCCTTTCAGAACGCTACAAACGTTGACGTCACCCACCTGTGCTTGAGAAATACGGTCCAAGAAAAATATCGTGTGGAACAATATTCCGCTGCAATATGCATGAATTTAGCTCGTGTCAAATGTGTCCTGTTTATCTGGGACAATGCAAAATAATTAATGGTATAATAATTGTGTATTTTAGACGCAGCAGACAAGCAATGCTTCGCAACACTGATAACTGTCCATAAAAAATGAAGTATAAATTTAAGATATTCATAGCGTAAATGACAAATTCTGAATTTAGTTATTTCTTACTTTACAGAATAATGTACGAAACACACACAAAAAGAAATAATGTTCAATTGCTCAGTTTAATATCAAGAATAACACCGAGACCAAGAAAATAGAGCAAAAAAAAAAAAAAAAAATTCAAATCTTTATTACTTCATTCAAATATTTTGACAATCCAGAGCATAAACTCAACAGAGTGAAATATATTCTGCATTATTTCATTTGCATGTTTGCTACATTGCACAGCAATATTCCCAACATGTTACATAGATTGTTGTTTATGAGAGAGAATATGTTTGTGTGTGTGTGTGTGTGTGTGTGTGTGTGTGTGCGTGCGTGTGTTTGTGTAGGTTTATGACAAAGGTCCAGGTGTACAGTAAAGCTGATATATTGTCCGACTTAGAGCTGGACCGAGGTTCCTAAAATAAAAATCAGTCAATAGTCACTCTCATGCACACACCCCCACACTTCCCCAAAAACAACATGATATCTAGTGATTGAAAAGCCTAATATAACAGCCAGAGGCTTTCAGTTGAGCTGATGAACAAATACATGCGGCGCAGACGTTGTAATTAGGGAACTGTATCAAAGGAAACAAACCTTTGGAGTTTTCCGTACTTAACAGAGGAAAGGAGCTTTTCTTTGTCTGCCTCGCTGGGACACTGCTCATACGCCTTCAGCAGACTGAGAGAATGAGGGGAAAAAAAAAGAAAAGATGTATTTATGTTTCTATGCTTTAAAGAGGTGTGTGTGTTTATATACAAAAGCACAGTAAAGAGTTAATTTATCACAGCTCGGCAATGTCACAATAGCTGTATATTTCAGTATTTCCACTGAACACGGGGCAGATATGAGAGAGAGAGAGAGCATGTAATGTCAAACAGAGTGAATGGTGTGGTGTACCTGCATACTGTGCCATAATGTTCCAGAATGGCTGCTGCTTTATCACCAGAGATCCCACTGATCTGCATCAACTGTCTAGCAAACACCTCCCTCACTGTTTGACACTGAGAGAGAGAGAGAGAGAGAGAGAGACAGTGTTAATGAATCCTGTCACTATAAATATTTTTCAGAAATTTCCCTACATGCCATACATATAGAGACTGTAGATCTTTGTGTTTATTATTACCTTGTTTTTGACAGCTCCTTGATTGAACTCAGTGAAGGAGATGAGAGAGCAAGAGGGATTCTCTCTCTCTCCCTCTCCATCTCCCTCCAGTTCTCTAGAGCGACAGAAGAGGGTGCGGTTCTGACGTGGAGAAAAGCGAGAATGAGAGAGAGAGAGAGAGAGAGAGAGAGAGAGAGAGAATAATAGGCAGGTGTTTAATGGTTTTCTGCTTTTTTTCATCAAATGCCCAATTCCCCGTAATATTATCCTTCTCCCTTTCGCATAGCGGTTACCTCAGGACTCTGACGCTAGCACACACACATCTGTCAACACTCACTCTTAAACACTGACTCATCTAAAGGTCAAGCAACATGACCCCCTTGGGACATGCCCAATTAGATTCCCCTTGGGCCCTCCGGGATTCAAACCATACATCTCAAATGTAGGACACGCCTCTAAATCAGCGTCTTATGCGGGTGAAAGTGTTAGAAGCACTCAAAAAGGCAGCGTTTTCACCAAATCAGCTCTGTGCAAAACTCTTGAGTGCAGTGGTGTGTAATCTACCTGTGTCTAATGAGTCTGACAGACCTGGTAGAGTCTCTGCAGGTGTCTGGTCATGACCGTTAGGTAAGCGGCGGATTCCTTCACATCCTGTACCCTTTTTACGAAGAAGCCGTCCACTACCTGAAAAACGCAGCCGAACACACTCTTCAAACGGGCAGAATGAGAGAGAGCTACTATAAAGGACTGGCTCTCCTGTAAATTCAGGTGCGTGTTCCGCGACGTATGTGTGTGTGTGTGTGTGTGTGCGTGTGTGTCCTGTACCTGCGTGTTTACTATAGCTTGCTGTAAAGTGCTCTCTGGTAGACTTAGGTGAGCTGCAGCTGATCCACACTCCTCTACCAGATAGATTGGCTTATGCAAACCACATCTCTTCAGACGGAACTGAAGGAGGGAGAGAGAGAGAGAGAGAGAGAGAGAGAGAGAGCGAGAGAGAGCGAGAGAGAGAGAGTGAAGAGTCAAAATAAATTAAGGATAAAGAGACTTTTCAACAAAGACAAATTCGAGGAGGAAAAAATGACGGGGTAACACAAAGAGAGAGAGAGAGAGAGGGAGAGAGAGAGAGAGAGCGAGAGAGAGAGTGGGAGGGGGAAAAAAAGAGAGGGATTAAGTACACATATTCAGCGTAACTGTGCTCTGTTTTCTCTCACTTTCTGTTCTCTGAAACGTCCGTCGATGATGCTACCGCACAGGTCATCCATCCTCTTCCTCTCTATGATGTAATCCAGCACAAGCTCTTGTCCTGCTGGCGGCCGCAGCTGACCTAAGAGTTGGATCATAATCCTGCTTAGAGACTGATTTTTAACTAAACACATCTGTATGACTTGATTTATGAAAAAAGATTTGATCAGCTGTTCTGAGACTACATCTGTCATCTGAAAAAAAACAGTGATTCAAATGGAACTGACCAAGTTTTAGTTCAAGTTTGGAACCGATCAAGAATTAATGTAATACCGATAATTGAAGGAGCGGCATACATTCAATCACAGAAGCAAGAGTGCCATCTACTGGCACTTGGTTACAACTGCAGAGAGGTTTTTTTTTGGAGATAAGAATTTACTGAAGGTGGCGATAAGCAGGTTAAATAGGTAGGTGTGTGAGTGATTACCTGGGACAGGTGTGACCCTCTCCTTTGCCACCCACAGGAAGTCACCAACATTCAGCTTCCTGATGTCAAAGGTGACTCCATTCCTTTGTAGTTCTTTTACCAGTTCCTGTTTGCGGGCTGTATTGCCCCTACAACACCAGAACATGCAGAGACAATTTAATAGTTAAACACACACACACACACACGCACACAATCATGGAAAGCCTATCCCCTCAACCTTAGCTGAAAAAAAACCTTGACCTGTCTTCTTTTTTTTTTAAACTTTTGACAGTCTTTCCAATCACCTAGAAATATGATTAATGAAAAATACGATTAGAAGAAAGAAGCTTAAGAAGAAACTGAAGACAAGAGATAGAGAAAAATTGAGAACTGACAAATGAAATTACCCCACAATGATGAGGTTGTAGCTTCTTTTAAGCTTCTCTCTTACCCAGTGGTTTCGATGAAGTCCACACAGAGCACGATGTCGTAGGAGCCAGGACAAAGACAGCCACCCGTCACTGCCCTGCCAGTATCTAAGGCCTGGGAGTTTCCTAGAGGTCCTGACCCAGGTTTGATGCTCTCCGCCTGGGGTTGGGATACAGCTAAGGTAGGCCTCTCTGTGGAACTCCTAGAACTGAGGATAAGAGAGAAATTTCAACTGACTCTCTTATTTTGTATGGAAAGAAAATGTAATGTCTTAAAAAAAAAAAAAATGCATACTGCAAATATTTCACAATCAGAAGTGAACTGAGGAAGATGCTTTGTAATAGTGCATGCAAAACCAACCAAATCTCCCTTCCTATATTTTTTTTGTACTGTATTCTTTTTTTCCCCCCTCACTCTCTTCTCAACCTCATCTGTCTCTCACCAGCTGTCTCTCTCATCCTCCTCTTCTTCGCCTTCATCTGCGGTCAGGTCCACTGTGGGTACTCCATCGCCTGACTCCTCTTCCTCAGTCCTGTTCGGCTCCTTCCTCTCATCATCTATCTCCCTCTCTCCAGACTCCAGTCTCTCCGCCAGAGCCACGCCCAGCTCAGTCAAAGAATACCTGAGAGAGACAGAGAGAGAGAGAGAGAGAGAGAGAAAGAGAGAGAGAGAGAGAGAAAGAAAGAGAGAGAGAGAAAGAGAGAGAGAGAGAATAGCTCGTCTTTTGAAGGGAATTAAGAGTATACAGGCCTTTAATAGCACCCTGCTAAAAAGCATAGCTGATTCAGCTCATTAAGCTACAGAGAGGCAACTGAAAGTGCAGTGATGTCAGATCAAAACTGGACCCACATCCTGCAGGAGTACAGTGCTACAGGAGACACAGTGCTAGAGTGTGAACTGGTCTGGAGGGTCTAGTGTGGTCTGGAGGGTCTAGAGGCGTCTGGATGGTCTAGTGTGGTCTGGATGGTCTAGTGTGGTCTGGAGGGTCTAGAGTGATGAGGATGGTCTAGTGTGGTCTGGAGGGTCTAGTGTGGTCTGGAGGGTCTAGTGTGGTCTGGAGGGTCTAGTGTGGTCTGGAGGGTCTAGAGTGATCTGGGGGGTCTAGAGTGATGAGGATGGTCTAGTGTGGTCTGGATGGTCTAGTGTGGTCTGGAGGGTCTAGAGTGATGAGGATGGTCTAGTGTGGTCTGGGGGGTCTAGAGTGATGAGGATGGTCTAGTGTGGTCTGGAGGGTCTAGTGTGGTCTGGAGGGTCTAGTGTGGTGTTAAAGGTCAAGAGTCTCACCGGGCCGGATTGTGGGTCTTTAGCAGGAGGTCTTTTTGGATAAGAGTGCTGACTGAGGACCAGGCAGTGTACTTACTCCCAACATCAGGCTGGACACAGAACCACAAAAACATTAGAATATTTATGTGTTTTCTCAGAGAAAATCTCCAGGACAAAGCACATTTCACACTCACAAGTGAAATGTCCTTTTTCCTTAACTTTAAGTAAATAAAAGTGTAAATAATACACAAAGCCACAACTAATCATAATGTATTGCTACCATGTAGTGTATTGTAATATATATGTGAAGGTCACTAGAGTGTGTTTTTTTTCTTTTTTTGTTGTTCTCTGAAGTGTGTTGGTTGTCTTACCACAGTGAAGGATTTGTCACACAGGAGTTGAGCTTCTGTTTGTAGCTCATTTTTAAACATGAAACCTTTACTGCCTGGAACCTGATGGACAGAGACAGAGAGAGAGAGACAGACAGACAGACTGTAAAGGGACAGTGAAAGGCAAGACACCAGTCTAAACACAGGCTAGACACAGAGAACAACACAGGCCAGACACAGAAAACAACCCTACGAAATAGGGACACTGTGAAAGAAACTAGGTTTCTAAGTCACATTTTCGCCATTGTTACAAAGACAAAAACAAAAACAAACAAAAAAAAAATTCTAAAATTAGAGGCCTAAGTAGTTTTGAGTCATGCATTATATCAGCATTCCATCTTGAATGAGAACAAGGTGTGAATGTGTGTGTGTGAATGTGTGTGTGTGTGTTACCTGTAAGTGCCTGTAGAGAGTCAGCAGTACAGCGTAACCTCCAGATCTCTTCTGAGGAACATATTCCCTCTTCCTCCTTCCTCCTTTTTCTTTCCCTCCATCATCTGGCTGACTCTTCTGTAAAAATAGACACAGAAACATTTGCATGCAAAAAAAAACAAACAAATGAAACAACAACAACAACAGCAACTACAACAACAATAACAACAACAACACCCTGACTCTAAATTCTTTCTAGAGATTGACCTTATGTCTGCATATGTCTCACAGGGAGCACAAAAGTTGGGTGTAGTACGTTACCGTGTTTCCTCCGATTTTTCTAGAAGATTCTTTGGAGAGGTCCGATGTAGATTTAGGGGGAGCCAGATTGTTGCTATGGTGCTGTGAGTGAGTAATGCCGCTGGGTAGGGAATGAATAGGAGCGTCTGGTCCTTAAAGAACGAGTCAGAGAGACAAAATGTAAGCACTAAAGATTGAGACGCGTATTTCATGGATTTCACAAGAAATTTTGACAAAGTATCAGGTACCGTTCTCAAGATAGTGCTTCTTCAGCTTCTCGTCCAAAAATTTGCAGATGCCGTCCCCAAAGTTCTGCAAAATCTTTGCTTCTTTGCCGTTCTTCAGTGGAAGAGGATACTTCTTCAATGAGTTTATAGCCTTAACGTAGATGTCAAGAAAGTACATTTACTCGCAAAAAATAAGTAAAATGAAAAAAGTCACTGCAATTAGTTTGCAATTTTTAAAACCTATACTAACTGTATTCTCTTCGCTGAATGCCTTCAGTCTGGTTAGGCTGTGATTAACGAATAAAATTCACAGAACCTTATCAAAAACTCTCAAGTTCAGTCTTACAAAAGCCCTTACCTTCTGGTAAACGTACTGCGTTTTCAGTCCCTTCTCTTTAGCGTGGTCTCGCAGTTCAGTCAGCCACTTAAGGAAAAGCGGGTTGGGGCAGGGGGGGCAGGACTCGTTTCCGACCCAAGCGGGCTGGTTCGGATGATTGCATGTCTTTTACCAGTACACTTTACATCCTAAACACGAAAAGCCGGTGATGATCAGCAATAGGTCGTAGCTCAAACTGTGCTTCATTCATTACTTAATAGGGACGGAAAGACTTCATGCGAAGGTTCGCGAAGACGTCTTTCCTGTAGTGACTGTAAAGATTTGACAAACGCAGTAGTATCCACAACCCCTAGCCACGTTTAGGTGACTACTGGGGATCCTATCTGGCTAGCTATATGTTTGCTGATTATCTAGCTGCGATGCTAATTACATGCAACGTAGCTAACATAGTCTTTAGTAGACTTCCAAGTTCATTCGAGAGCTCGAGACGGTTGAGAACTTTCATACGAGTCATTCTTATCAATATCTCAACATTGCGGCACAGACATATTTACCTGCGAAACTATATCATTATGAAACCGTGTACCTACACGGTCATGCGCGCCACTGTTTTCAAAACAAAAAGTATGGAGGATTTGACCGCTTCAGCGCCTAACCATCTGACAATCGAACAGCGCCATCTGAAGGGGTCTATGGCTTCATCATGTCACAACTTAATACTGCGCTGAGATTTGAAGGTGAACAGTAACTTATGACACACCGGGCCCAATTCCAGTTCTTTTATCAGTTGTCCTACCCTCGTCGTATTTTCTTCAGTGGTTGCGAGGAAGACTACGCAGTTACAGTAGTAACTTTACGCAGTACAGCTTTACCCTTCTAAGTTCATTTTCGTAAAAATGCGAAAAGAAAATATGAAGAAACTGGAATGAGGACACATTAACCATTTGATGGCATGGAATTGAAACGTCGTATTAACGGTTAATTTGTACACAGTTTCTCCCACTAATAATAAAAAAAATCCCATTTTTTCTCTTTTCCGTTTCCCCTCTCTTTTGATGTTTTTTTCTCTTTCAGGTGATATAAAATATTCAAAAGAGTGAGAATACATTGCAGCGTTTAGGGAGATGAACAAATGAGTCTTTTAAAAACGTTACAGATCGCATTGCAAGAGTACCCTGAAACCGTTAATGCCCTGAAACCACACAATGTTGAAAGAGGACGATACTTCAGTTGGATTCCACTAACAAGACTGAACATGGATCTGGAATCCTCCACATAAGCCTCGTGCCCAACTCTCACCCTCCTACGTCTCTCACACGATGTACGCTACACCTCACTGTTTGCATTGATAATTTAAGACAAATCATTCTCATTATTCTTTCTTACTGTACCAACCTGGACTGTAGATACAGAGATATCACAACTACAAGACAAGGTAAATAGTTATACATATTTATTTATAACGTTATCGTTCACACTCCCCACAAAACACAAACAAGTTCACCACGCCCTCCCTTTTACAATATTGCACAAAATCTCACCATATAAACAGCTGGTGAAAAAATAGTCATTTATTTGGTTATATATATATATATCCAGGGACAATTCTACACAGTACTTTGCTAAGTTCAGTAGTACCATGGCAATTATTTTTGTCAGAGAAAAACGTAAGGTTTAATATATATTTAAAAAAAAAAATCACAATTGAGAAGATTGTTTGCGGTGCTTGTGGTATTTATAGAAAAATGAAAAATATTCCAAACGACCAAACATACAAAAAAAGAAAAAAAAACAGTTTCAGTGTTAATGCATAAAATCCTCTAATAAAAAAAATAAGAAAAATAAACAATAAAACCCCACCCAAAACATTACAGTACACCAGGATAAATATAAATCTCTTTTTACAGTACGTCTATACAAAATGATGTCTATCGTACAGATAGCTAAACGCCATAAGTCACAAATTTTTATTTCCATTTTTACAGAACCACGTACTCACCAATAATGGTCACAGCTTCAAAATGACCTTCACTATACATATATCAACATACTCTATAAACTAAGGCACTAAATGATATGTAATTTCATAAAAAAAAAAATTAGGTAATGTTTGCCCTGCTCTGTTGTGAAAAAGCTCTCGTGATAATAAAAACGCCACCAAATCATATGTAACTGATAATAATGTCTATCTGTCCTGAGTCGTCACATTAGCTTACAGTTTCCATATCATATTCACAATGCGTAATGTAGTCTTTGTATGGGTTTTTTTCCTCCTTTTAATCAAAGCTCATTTCAATGTAAACCAAACCGGTGCATAGTATCCTAGGTTTATTTGCAGTCTACCAATAGATAGTGTGCAAATTATTTTAACTTAGTTAACAGTGAAAAAGTGTAAACTCTTAACTCAAACTGTGACAGTCATTCAAAGGATAGCATTGACAGCTCTCACTTCGACTTAAAAGCAAATTCGATTCTCTGTCCCTCTCTGAACGCAAATTTTGGAAATATACTTTTTTGCCCTTTCAACCCCATCCTGTCCTATGTCTCCGCTCCTCTCCGCTGGGATCCCTCTATCGTCCTCCAGACCCGGTGGTATCGTCACTGTTCTGAGAGAGAGGGGACCCAGGCAGGGACGTCTCCTCCCTGGGAGGACCCCCTGTCATGGTCAGTCTGCGCGCCCCCTTCCCGCGGAGGAAGATGCTGTTGGGATGTTGGGAGTGGAGGTGACGCACCAGTCCGTCCTGGGTGGAGGCCGTGTGTCCGCACTCCTCGCAGACGTAGAGTTTGCTGCGTCTCTCTTTGTAGGCGTACTGCTGCGTCACGCCGTGGATCTTCTTCATGTGAGACTCCAGAGAACAACGTTGGGTAAAAGCTTTCTCACACAGATTGCACTTATACGGACGAACCCCTGAGAGAGAGAGAGAGAGAGAGAGAGAGAGAGAGAGAGAGAGAGAGAGAGAGAGAGAGAGAGAGAGAGAGAGATGGTTAGAACCGCTGGACTGGGTTGTCAGTGACAGCTAGCAAAAAAAAAAGGCTATAAAACCTTGCAGGTTATGTATAGAATATTTATGAATTCAGGCTTCACAACCCAATAGTCTCCTTTTCCCAATACCACCTGGAACCAAATGGAACCAGACAAACCATGGTTCTTGCTTTACTTCAGATTTTCTCCAAAGATCCTCAAAAAACCAACCATGACATTTCCTTGACTGTTTTTGTTCCGCTTTAAACTTGAAATAATTTTGTTGTAACGGGCTTCAGGGAGACTGCTGTTTGACATAGAGTCACTGATTGATTCAAATCTGTCTTATGCAGCTGTGCAAGATGATCACCAGATTAAATAATGCTCCGTTTTCTGCGGGCAAATTTTCTCTTGCTGTTCAAAAAAAAAGAAAACCTCCTGGAACCAAGTCAGAAGACTCTTTGGTTCAACTTCTTGAGTCTAGTTCTGGTTCCATGTGGTTCTATTTGGTAGTGGAAAAAAGGTAAGCAACCTGAAGGTCTTAAAAGTGGTGAGTGGTGTAAGGGGCGTACCTGTGTGGGTGCGGACGTGTCTCTTGAGGTCGAAGGTGTCGTTGAAACCTTTACCGCAGAAATTGCACAGGTGCCTCTTCTGTTCGCTGTGACATTTCAGGTGTCTGTTGAGCATGCGCTGAAACTGGAAGGTCTTTTGGCACACCTGACACACAAAGGTCCCATTGGAGGGTGCTGCCGGGGGCACGCTGACCGCTGGGGTGTCGGGAGTTGCCATGACAACAGGGGGACTAGTAGTGATACTTGGAGGGGTAGGTGGGATTTGGCTAGGAGGCTCGCCTGTGGTCACCTGTTAGGAGAAGAAAGAGAAAGAGAGTGCATTGGAAATTGAGCAGTTCACAGCTGTGTGTATACAATGAAACAGCAACGTAGCATGTGTTTGAACTTTGACATGTACACAGAATACATTCGGTTGTAGGAAACGGGTTATGAATAACAATAACAGGCTATTAATCATTAGTCTTAATAGCGGATCCACCTCGACTGTTAACTTATCATGCCAGTGACAATCCCGCTAGTCCAAACAGCCTTTTTTTCGATGAAGCTAAGATTAATTTCCGAGAGATTCTCACCTTCATTTTGGAGCGAATGTATGTGCTGGCCTGTGACCTCCTGATGTCCGGTGACTCCAGGCTATGTGGCTGGCCCAGCGCCGTGCTGGAGGGCAGCTCGGCTGAACAGAGCACAGTGTAGGAATCGTGTGTGTACATCTGTGTGTGCACGCCATGGTCCTTACGAGTGGACAGGCACAAGGCAACCTCGGCAGGACTGGCCTCCGTCTCCTCTTTAAGAGATGCTGGTGACAGGGAAACTAGAGAGAGGAAGGAGGAGGAGGAGTGGGGGGGGGGGGGGGGGGGGGGAGAGAGAGAGAGTGAGTATTACTATTCACGTTGTGCTGAGCAACCAGCTATGTTGCCCATACTTCACCTGTACTGCTCTGTTGGTCAGTTTATAAAATCATTTTTTGCTGTGAAAAATTAAGACCTGTCTAAATCCTTTTGGTCTCTTGTGAACCCGTTTTTAGAACATTTCTGTTTTCTCCTTCACACAAGTAAGAAAAGACGCATTGCCTGTAAACGTTATTGGAAAAAAAACTTTAAAGACGCTTTATTGATGTGTCATAAGATGTGCTGTTCTAAAGCCGTTTGATACTGGTCGTGGGTGTATGTTTGCGGGTGTGTTTATCTTGCTCATTTAACTGGGGGACAGTTACGCCTCTGGGGCAGGCGTGTGTGTTTTGGGGGGGGGGGGGGGTGAAAAGAGTGAAACGCAAAGAGTTGTGTGGTGTTTGGTGCGTGTGCGTGTGCGTGCAAATGTATTGTCCTCAGCTGAAGTCAGACACTCCTGTTACAGTCATACCTGTCAGACCAGCCATGCCAGAGTCGCTGGTTTAGTCTGTCTATGGCTTCTTTATACAATCCTCCTACGCAATTAGTTGACCAGAATTAGATCCGAGCGTTTCACAGCAAAAGCACGGCGCACGCTAACGACGGATAAACTCCATAATTATTTGGGCTGTTATGCAATTAAATATACGCCTCTTGTTCAGTATAGTGACTCATAGATAAGAAGCCGACGTTTTCAGCTACGAGTATTCGTCCTAAAGCGTGTCCTTAAGAGCAGGAATACTCCGACGACCCTTGCGAGACACAATCGGATAAATTGTAAATGAAGATGCAAATATGCCCCCCATCCCTCCCCGCGTTTTGACTAGCTAACGGAATGGACGTTAAAATTGTAGTCTAGGATCACGTGTTACTGAGCACACTCTATATCATGAGGTTTACTCTAGACCGCTACTGCCCAGCTGTCTCCCCGTTTACTTAAATTAACCCACACAACTGACCAACTAATCAGCACACCAAACTGATTATACCTGGAAAAAATTCGACAAGTGACGCCCTCACACTACTAGACACAGAACCAACTTCTACCCACTAACGGAATAAAGGAGATGAGTTCAATTCATTCAACTCTGGGGGGCGGGTGAGGGGCTACATTACCTGCGGCTGTTTGCTTACTCCTCCCTTCACTATTTCACTCACCATGAGCTGTGTCTTTTCGGGCTTATTCAGATTAGACTGTAAATACATTGAGGTGAGGTCAAAGAAATGTGGGGGCGGGAACGTTCAAAATCACGTAGGTTACTGCCAGACCGGTAGCCACGGATGTACAACCCATCACAGCGTTCGAGAAAACGAGACTTCCTGACTAATTAGGTATGCTCAAGTGAACGTGTTATTAATATCGCATCTTCACATATTCTCTTCGTTACTACTGTGGTTTCATAAGCACTTCCTCTATTCTTATATTATAGTTACAAACCTGACGCTACTGCAATTTCATAGTGGAAACAGAACAACCTATTCGGTGACATCGGCAAACCGGTATGGGTTCATTCATGCATGAACTATTTTCATGAAAATGAAACTTTCAAGTTGAGAGACGGTTAAATTCCTGTCATAAAAATTACAGTGGTAAATTAGAACTGAATAGCCTATTCCACGGCTATATCATCCACAGCCTATATGTTTAATAAAACATATTAATTGTACCACGTCTAGAATTTCTAAAACTTACAGTTTCAACTATTTAAAACATTACTCAATCAGAACTCAGCTGACCGAAATCCGTCGTCTTGGAACTTTGACACATTGTTTTCGTTACGTCACTTTACTGACGAATGTCATTGACAATCCGGGAGTTAAACGAAAGTATAGGCTACGTGAAAAGGAAATCAGGTGTTGAGCCGATTATCAAAAATGACAATATTTCGCATAGCCTACCGACTTCGACGGCTATCAAACCAAAGGGTGAAAGGTAACATCTGAAGAGTTTGCATGCAACGGGCTGTGCCGTGTTTGCTAAGGGTGTAGCGGGAAAAGGTAGCCAGCACGGCGGAGTCCGTTATTTCCTTAAGTGCACTAAACATTAACCCAAAGCCAAGTCATAGACGATACAAACGAATGATAGGCTACTAGTACTGAGTCTAACGCTTTATGTTCTATGCATCTGGCTTCGAATATGAAAACAGGCCCGTTTTAACCTTAAGAGATTCAATATTCAAAGCTTGTAACACTTACCAGTAGTCTACAAAAACTGCCCTGAAAGTATTAACAGCAATAACATGTAGGATACTGAAAATGGAACAAGGAGGCATAGGATTATTTGGACGTGTATGTTACAATCAGATTTACTCAGTTCAGGGGCATTAAAGTTAAGCTACTACAGTTCTATGTAACCAGTAAAGCAGGTACAACAGGTAGCCTCGCATACCAGGTGTCCTATTGTCACCTGCTCAGAAGGATCATTTTATCTGAGACTATGTTCTAATGCTCCAGGTAGTTGGTATAATTATTCTGTTAAGTGCAGGCAACATATATTGATCAAGAATGAAATGTAACATCTTTTTTATGTGGTCAAGAAATTTTAATCAGGTTAAACTGTTCAAGTGAAAAACATACATATACTGTGCCAACTGCAATTTATATTCTAGCCCAAAGTAAACTTTCAAAGTGTCTGATTTAGCAGATTTAAATTCAATGAACATGACTGCCTCAGTTTCCTGATAATCAAGTGTCATCAACAGCGGATTATTCTAATAATATAATTCAAATTATATGGAAGAAACATTTTCATCAGACACCTCTCTTTGATTAACTGAATTCAATTCTATGTAAAGCAAGAAACCGTTGATATTATAAAATCATTAAATGTTTCTAGAGGTTCAGAATAGATCAGAAGAATGGGTTTACAACAAGGGGTTGAGTAGGCTATTCCGTTAGGTGAGCAAGCTGTTATCTGATACCAAAGTTCTGCGGCGCCACTTTGTATGAACCTTTATCACGGAGACCTCATAGAATCTGTTATCGAAATGTGACCAATAATATTTGAGTTTTGAAAAGTAAATCGTTTTTGCAAACGTTTTAAACACACAATCTTAGTTTTCGATTGTCTTGCGGAATCATAGCTTTAGCGTTAAGGCGAGCCACATTGTATCTTAATGTTGAAATACGTTTCGTCGGCAATTATAAGGAAGCTAGTTGGGTCTGAAGGTCAACTTAAGACGTTGTAACGGCTCCTTCGCTCCCAACTCACAAATTTAAACGTAAATCACTGAAACCGCTACTTAAATTTTTCAAGTACTGCAATATAAGCTTAAAATCCAAATATTATCAGTAAAAACTAGAATGAGTAACTAGCAAGCTCCCCAAGTCAATTCAGAGTGTCAAACAACCATGCGTAATGTAGCATTGTAACAAAATCCATGTTTTGTAAGTAAAATATTTCGCATAAATCATGAAAATTAGTGTAGTCTATTCACTAATAGTCTCTAAATTTGTGTTCTCAATTATTTAACGTCATTAATGGTGATTATCATTTGAGTTAACTTGAGTTAACCGTTATTCGGGGTTGCAGTGGTTTCTAGGAAATGCTGTTGACTCTGACTAATTAGTACATTTTCTTACCTGGTATATATATATCTCCTCGCTCGTGGTCAGGCAGATCGCTCCAGCTCCGTTTGCTAGGTGAAATGTTGGACTTTTTAACAAGGAATGCTCGAGGCATGGTCTATTCTCAGTGTGGATCTCCGCTATCTTTTCACAGCCTGCCCGTTGGGATTTACGTTCAGCAAATTCAGCCCGGCTGATAAAAAAGAAGGGAAAAATCCACCCAAAAGAATCTTCCTCGACGCAAATTCGTTTCTTTATCTCACGTTTACTTAACAGGGAGCCGTTCGTCTCTCTCCTCTACGTACTCCTCCCCTGTTTTCCCTCTGTCTCAACAAACTTTTGAAGGCTACCTAGGCAGGTTTCTCTACCGTCTTCCACTGCTTGGCCGCTTTTCCTATGCGTGTCCACGTTTGTCTTCCGTAACTCCTTGCCTAAAGCGAACCCGTGGTTAAGGAACGTCTGATCAGCTGTACCTCATCCAGGTATCAGTGCTAACGCAGAAAGATGTAGCTGCCCGGAAAATGTTCTGAGGTCCACACTCAGCTCGAAACAGACGAGTTTCAAAGGTTGAATCAAGCGCAGGTACACATTTCAGGAGGAAACAGGTAACAGCGCGCATGCGCCTGGAAATAACGGTGACAACAAACCCGACCCAGCCTGGTCTTTACGTCCTACCTGTCCAACCGGTTTCTTTTTTTTTTTTTCACTCTTCCTTCGCCATTCCGCTTCGAGGTGGGAACAGAGAGAGGATAGAAGCACTAAGAAGTGGGAGGAGAGATGAGAGTGGGTTAACAGATTCAATGCATAGCATAGTGCACAGAACCAACAACTAGCGTAACGCAGTAGAAAACTAGGCTAAACACAATGAGTTTGCAAGAAAGAAACTGTTAGAGTTGGCTTCTGAGTCCAGTCAACAGAGCATTGTAAACACACTCCTGTTTGCGCACTTTGGGGTTTTCGATATACAAATAAAGGCATAAGATTAACCATAACGTTAAACGATGCGGCTGTTTAAAATAAAACTACTAAAGTATTAAACTTCACACGACTGCCTTAATTACAGTGCATTTGACCAAAGACATCACAGGAGGTGAGGTGACATTGACCGCGGATTCTTTCTTGGTAACAACAGACCATGTTAATTAAATGCCTTGTAAAACGTAATCACATTTATTCATTAAAATCTCTTTCATGGACTGTTCGTCGAGTAGTCATTGAAATGGAGAATAGTTAGTGTGGCCCATATCCCTGATGATGTTGAACATATTACTACTGTCTGCGTCCCCCTGAAACACCCCCCCACACACACACACACACACTCACACTCCCCCGCTTCTACCCCCTCCTTTTTTTTACCTGAAAACAATTGAAACCCACACTTCACACCTGCTTCCAATTGACACATACTTATACAAACAAATACTAAGAATATGAAACAAATCTAAACTACTGTGGACACATTATGCGCTTGCATAAGTTACATGAAACTAGACTCTGGTGCTAATAATTGAGCAGTGTGACTACTGGTAAAAATAGTTAATCCATATCTGGTGTTTCAGCTATAGAACTAATGGAGAGAATCGCTGTGTCATAAAAAATTTGATTGACAAAAGTTTCATGTGACACTATGAGTTACTATGTCAATATTAAAGATGCTGTTTGGATTGTAAATATTAATCACACAGTGAGTGGTCCTAATTGAGTTATTTTCAATTCTTTTTTTAAAATGTGATTTTGAACAACAATTCAGTTTCTCTTTGCCTGCAGTTTCACTTTTACACGTTTGCAGTTGGAGGAAAACTCTTTTTCATCTGCTACGTGTATGACAGAACGAGGTGGGAAAAAGACGCACGCACTTTTAATTTTAAAATAAAAAGTGATAGTGGTTAAGATGTCCGGGTAAGAAGGAGAGAGAGAGAAAAACAAACAAACAAAAAAAAACCAAAAAAAAGGGGGGGGGGGGGGGTCGATGGAAAAACTTGACACGAGAAGAGGAAAGAGATGTGTAGGTGTGTAGGCAGCAGAATGAGTGGTATGTTGTCTAGGCTGTTGGAGTGGTTAGGGTAGTGCTTTTACCTTCTCTCTCTCTTTCTCTCTTTCTCTCTCTCTCTCCTCTTCATATCTCTCTCTCCCTACCTCCCTCTCTGTGCCTTACCCATGTTCTCCTCCCGTTCCTCTGAAAAGCACTGGTCGTGCAACATGAGGAATGGCTTGCGCTGCCTTGTGCCACTTTGCATATTACACAGGATAATGTAAAAATATTCCCAAACTTTCAAGTGAAGTGTAACTTGGCTGTCTCGAATGTGTTCCCCCTCTCTCTCTCTCTCTCTCTCTCTCTCTCTCTGTCTCTTGCTCTCACTCGCTCTCTCTCTCTATCTCTGTTTCTCTGCCCCCCCCCCCCTTTCTTTTGTTATCTCTCTCTAACCCCCACTCTCCCCACACTATTTATTCCTGGTGTGATATCTCTTAAGCTGTATGTAAATGAGTCGGCACTTATTTGACACAGGGATGTTATGCGTGACAATACACAGTTCATGTCAGTGTGTGACCTCATGTTTGCAGAAGGCCATACCATAACTTTTCTGCAACGTTGCAAGGGATCAGTTTGTCATCATTAATTATTAGGCATTACTTGTGGTAATCATGTGTACAATGACACACATACAAACCTGCACGTACAATTGTCACTTTATGTCAGGGGCTCGTGAGGACACAAAAGGGGACCAACGGTCGTCTCAAAAGAATTTGGAGGAGGAGGGCAAACGTCGCTCGCGCGTCATTCAAGCTGAACCAGACAGACAGCTTATCGCTTTTTTTTAATACTATCATTCTCTCCATCCTTCCCTCCGTTTCTCTTTCTCTCTCTCTCTCTTTCTCTCTCTCTCTCTCTTTCTCTCTCTCGTAAGTCCATTGATTTTCTCAGCTATGAGGATGTACCATACTGCAATACATTCTTTCCATCTGTAAATGCTTAATACATCTGGGTGGAGTGCGAACCAGTATGCAGCCCGTTCACTGTTTTCACAGTGCCACATATCTGTCACTCATTATGACCAAACTATCCACATGATCTTTGATAGTATTCTAGTAAATCTGGTCTAACTGTCGCACATACTGATGTGACAAAGTCACACGGTGGCTCACAGGATACGTTTGTAACGGCTGCTACCCCTCTGAAATGACTGTGAAGCCTGTTATGTGTGTGGTTCGCCGGACAAGTGCAGGATCGTGCAAATACACATATGGACACAAATAGTAATTCATCTGTCAGGGATTTGTTTTCTAATCAACACATTGACCTTTTCCTCTTATGGTCACGTTAAGTAAAATGAATGTCTTGACACACAGATTTTGTAGCCATTATCACCCCACCATACACCTGCACGTGGTTAGAATAGGAAGACAGTCCATTTTGTTGTGATAGGGTTCTATTACTCACTGTAGCTACTGTTAAGCATCGCATCACTTATTTACAATGTAGAATTCGCATTTAAACAGTCTTATTTTATAGTTCAGCGGTAGTTTGGCTGGAGAGTTTGGAGTAGCTATCAGCCTGCATCGTCATCGCTGTTTTTGCAACACAACATTTCTGTCACTCGTAACGACCAAAATCTATTCATGATCTTTGAGGGTAGTCTAGTAAATCTGGTCTAACAGTCCAACGCACTCACGACCGTGACAGAGTCGCGCGTCTGCTTGTCGAGTACGTTTGTAACGGCTACTGTTTCTCTCAAATGACAACGAAGCCTTTTATGTGTATAGTTAATTGAGCAGACCAGTGCAGGATAGTGGAAATACTCAAATTAACACAAAGAGCAAGTCAGCTGTGAGGGACTTATATTCAAAAGACGCCCGTCTTAGAGCCACGTAAGGTGACACACATGTCTCGTCACACAGATCTAATTTCTAGATCTGATCTAGATCTAGAGTTTCTATTCTGTTCTGTAGTGATCGTTCCAACACACGAGCTGGACTAGAGCACAATCCGTTCTGTCGTGTACCTCTCCAGCTGTTAGGCTTTTGCCACTCAATAAAATGTACGGTATTACTTATGTACAATGTAACGCTGGCAATTAAGAGGTGCTATTTTACTGTTTCGAAGTGGTTATGGTTTGACCTTATAGGACATGAAACGTGCAGGTAATTTGTCCCACTTTGTATCAGTATCATGGCCTATCGGAAGACAAGAATTCACGTCTCGCCAGCACCCTTCCCCAAACATTAAAGATATTTTCGAGGTTTATTTTAATAAAATGTAACGGCATTTATTCCAGTTAAGCCAAACTGGGACCATATTCAGCAGGATGCCAAGGTGATGACGAGAGATTAAACAAATTTGTTCTTCTTTAGCAGTGGTAAACGGACGAATGATTTAAATGTTCATATACGAGCACCGTTGTCATTTGTTATCAAGTTGGGTTGGGTTATACCTTCCCCATATCAGGAAGTAATACTCTATATTTGCTCCGCCATCGCTCACCTGGGCCTGAACATGCTGATGATCAATGCGCCACCTTGTGGCTGTTTAAGGTAACTCTCTTCCTTTATCCACAACAAGTTATTTCCGACCTCTCCCGTCGACAGTTACTCGGAACATGCTTGGGCAAGTAAGGTCTGCGGAGCAGAAAATACCGTTAGGATTTGGGTGGGAGGGACAGAAAGCGAGGGAGAAGAGACTGTTCTGTTCAGCAGTTTGTGGAGCAATTATCAGAGTAAACTTTCTTGTTTGTGTGCATGCTGATTCAAACGTCTGTTCGGGTAGCTGGACAGTTTTAGGCTTGGACAAATTTGTCGCCTAATGAACCATTACACGAACAAGCAGGAAGATAGAAATAGAGTAGAATATACAGAGTAGAAAAAGAGTAGGTTTTCTGACACGCCAACAACAGCGGTCAAGACCCTCATGGAGAAGCTTGAAGAAAGAGAGAATGAGAGGGGGGCGGGTCGACTTCTGCGCTAAGTCAAGGAGCGCATCACTTGCACTGACATGCCGCGCAAATCTTTGTGCAACACTTAGCCTGCCCAAAAGCCCAGGGAGCTGTTACACACACACACACACACACACACACACACACACACACACACACACACACACACACACACACACAGTGAGAGAGGGAGAGATATCTCACTTTGTCATAGAAATTGTTATGTACTCTGCGAGGCATGTGTATGCATGGTAGCTCTACGCTGACTCAGAACATTTATTGACGCTTCTATGAGTGATGCATTTATCTTTTCAATGCATATGTATACATATGTCACTACTATTAACAGTTTATCTGACTGTTTCTGCTGAAAGAATCGCAAAGTAGAGTGAGTGAGTAGCATTTCCTGTTGCTGGTGCTGATAAAACAGAGATATGCTTTGTCATTCTGAATTAGATTATTTTAATTACGGTAGACTTTGTTGTTTTGCTTGTAGACATAATCAAAAAAAAAAAGAAAAAAGAAAAAAAGCAAACAATCAAAGATGATAATACTTCTAACATTCTTTTGAATTACAAGTGACTTTTGTACATGACATTTTATCACCTGATGTTTACTGTGGAACATTGGCTCTCTACGTGATTCAAAAGAAAATGAGAAATCAAATAAGAAAAGGAGCAGCAGATGCCATCAAGACAATTATAATATCATTTAAACAAATTCTTAAGCATAAATATTCAGCAATCATACATGTTCAGCATATATACATACATACATACATACATACATACATGTTCTTATATACTGCAAATAATTGTTTGACTCTCTCACCCATTTAACCTATTTCACTTTTCAGCTGTCAGGCAAGACTGGAGTTATAATCAGTGGTGTATCATTTTTACCGGATTTGTTGGTGCAGGGGCTAAAGAAAGGGTAAATGGTTTCATAAAAAGTGTCCTCGAAGGTGTAAATGTGCACCTTGGCGTCCACGTTATAGAAGGACACTTCTCCCCTCTCGTAGTCCACATACACGCCTATCTTGTGCGGCTTAAGGGTCAGCGCCACGGCGGTGGAGGGCTCAGTTCGGAACGCGTAGTTGGTCTTGTCTCTGAGGCTGAGGAACCAATAACCGTTTTTGGGATTAACGGTAATTTTACCCTTCCTGTTGACGGATTGGCTGGCTACGCCCAAATCCCAGTCGGTTTTCCCTCCGACTTCCACCTCCCAGTAGTGTTTCCCGCTGTTAAAGCCCTCGCAGCCTAAGACACACACCACGCGGTCGAACCTCTCTGGATTGTCCGGGAGTGACTGATGCTTGTCTCCGCATCTCACCTTCTTCCTGTCCTCCGAAAGAATCAGACGAGGGTGGGCCGTGTTGGAATCCAGGGTAATGTCCTCTAATCGGAAGAGATGAAATAGCATAGTGAGAAATAACTTTAATTTGTGAAATAACTTTCACCGTTCCACACTAAACCTAATAGTGTCAGGAGGCAAACGCAGATAGTGGAAAGTGTAGGTGAAGAGGATGACTTACTGATAAAAACATTGTCTTCTTTACATATTGGCACATGTAATGTTTGAGTTTATTTTGAAACTGAGGGTTTAACAGCGCGGACAGGGCATAAAAAGGGCGGCAGAGAGCCAAAGGGAAATAAAGACAGTGGTGTCCTTTTTGCGGAAGAGCGAGAATTTGCATATTTTCTAAAGAGCTTTTAATGAGCAGATCAAACCGAACAGCAGTGTAATACAAACCTGCGTAGTCTTGTATTCTTTTCACCCCTGAAATACAGCAAAAAATGTAAATGGGGTTAGTCAAAACTGGAAATCGCAACAAATTAACTTTTGATACTCAGTACTAAATCTATAGATCACAGAAAGCTGAATACAATGGAAGAATGTTTATGTAAAAGTGATAGAAACACAAAACATGTTACTTTATTTGTCAAAGCCCATATATGGAGGAGACCACCAATGTCAGACACTGGGATCTTTAATTCCTATTTTTTTGTTTTGTTTTGTTTTGTTTAGAAATAAAGCTCTTACTTGGCTGTGACCTCACTACAGGCGGATCAGGAAAATGGGAGCCTGTTAGAGACATAAAACAATTTAAAATTAGTTTTGCAACTACTTTTGTTTAAAGGTTGAAGAGAGATATATTCGACTCATAGCCGTTTATGTGTTTTCGAAATGCATAATATGGTTACACAGAGGTCTCAAATAATCACATTTTCCATCACTAGGGGGCACTGTTTCATCAAACATGAGAAAATTGGCTGTTCTGTTGCTTCATGCTGGAATGGCTCAAGTCTGTAACCATTTACAATGTCTTTAACCAACAATTTCTTTGGTTTTGTCAGAAGTTATTCAGGGATGTTGGTGGAGAAGTCTGTTATGGCGGGAAAGGAGAGTACAGCTTGAACGCTGAAGTTAAAGGAAAAGGAGTTAACCTAAAATACAGAATCTGAATGTGAGATTCGTTCATTCGCTCACAGAGTTCTGGAAGTCTCAGCAGCTCCTCTTGGTAACGTTGCAGTAGCTGACAGACGGAACGGTAGATTGGCCGTGTGCCCAGGTCAGAGTTCACAGTGACCCCGGTCCAGTTTTTCATGGGTAGAGGGTTGCAGAGGTCAGTGTAGGTCTGGATGAGGAGAGAGGTTGATACGTGTCAGTTGTTTCTCCATAGAAGATGTGGTAGGTGTATACACAACTGTACAGTTGGTTGTCAAAGTTAGCTCCAAGGTCACACGCAGAGACAGAAGAGCATGTAATTGACATTAAGGGTAAAATCAGACAGTTGGTTTTTGAAACTGACTTTTTAAATGAGGATTATTCTTGTCTTTAGTCTTGAATCAGACATGGTATTAGTTTATGGGGACATAACAATACTGGGAACCAGATAATCATATCTGTTCTAGATCATGACCTTGAAGCTTCTAATATGAGTAGATACGACACGTTTGGACCATTTCTCAGTATGTCAGTCTATATACATATCTTCTGCTTTGCCAGATAGATGTATGGTGTGAGTACACATTAAGTAAGAGCCAGGGAACAGATGAGGTTTTGGACTAAGTGTATGCTTCAGAGGTTAGATGTCGATGAGTTTGCCCTCAGAGGGAAGACGTTGAGGCGCCTGACCTTTAGGCAGCTGATGTAGTTGTCGGAATGGACGAGTTTCCCAAGCTCCGTGCTCCTTTTTTTCAACTCAACGATCTCCTGCTCCAGTTCTCTGACCATCCCCTCCGCCTGATGCTCCGCGGAACGCCGGTTCATCTCGATCACCTCCAGAAGCTCCGCCTGGCTACGCTCGATGGAGCTCTGCAGAGCTGAGAAGACCCTCACACTGCCTCTAGTCTCTCTCTCCGCGGACGCCTGGACAGCACCGTGGGGGGAAAGAGAAGACACTGAGCAGGTAGCAATGAGTTTTCTGTTTCCACTTCCTCCACCTACAGACCTCCGTAGTCTTGCAACCAACTTCTTGTAAAGCAGGACACTGTATTTTGTTACTTTGAACCTAACCGTAGGTTCAGAACTACACAGCGACATAATTTACCACATGACAGTTGATTCAGTGCCTGACAGAGACTCATGGGTGAATTTTTAGGCTCTTAGGGCTCTATTTTAACAAACTAAGCGCATGGTTTACAGCACATGGCGAAAGTCTACTTAAGGTGTATCCAAATCCACTTTTGCTAGTTTAATGGCGGATAATTTGAGTGAAGAGTAAGGCACAAGGCACAGAGGGGTTGTACTTAGTCTCTTAATTAATCGTAGGTGTGCTTTGGGTGTAACATGCAATAAACCAATCAGATTATCAGCTCCCATTGCCTTTGAAAGCCCCCAGCGCTGGCACCTTGACGGATTGCTACCATAACAGCAGCCTTAGCGCCTGAACGAAAAGAACCCTTTTGCTGATTCGCTGCCTCCCAATCCTCTGTCCAATCAGGTACTCCACTTTTCAATGAAACAACTGCGCCATGGCTTTAGACCAGGTTCTGTTGGTCTAAGCGCAGAGGCTTTCAGTTGCATTCAAAATAGCAACGCGCCAACAACGTGCCTGACCCCACCTCGTTTGAAGACCGACTGCCCAGGTGGACACAAGTTCACATGCTATTTAATCAGCGCGGGCGCTGGATGGACGGAAAAACGACAACTGCGTCGGTCTGTAGCTAGCAGAGACACTTGTGCGTCGGTCTGAAGCTAGCAAAGACGCTTGTGCTTCGGTCCGCGCCGCGTTGCACTGAGTGTAAGACAGAGCCCTTGAGTTTCGAATGGATTTGTACTCACTTTGATGTCCACGAGGGACAGCTTGATCTCCTCCACCTTTCTCATTCTCTCTGTTATCTTCTCCGCTATCTCCATCTCTGTGACTCGAATCTGAGTCTGGTTCATATGGAAAAAGAAAATGTACACGACGTGTTAATTATTTCTGAATTGTAACTGTATAACATTTCAGATTAGACCCTACAGTTCATGGATGACCCTGCATGACCTTACGTGTAAACAGGGGTGGAAAAAGTAAAAGTACTCTTGCTAAAAAAAAAGTACTCTAAGTAGAGTTAAACTGAATACTGTTTAAATGAGTGACTTTTTTACTCTGACTTAGTTATTCTTCAGGAGGGATACTCTAACTGTACTTGGAGTACTTTTTTTTTTTTTTAGCAAGAGTACCCCTGCTTTTACTTTGTCCACCCCTGCGTCTAAATATGTACATCTAAACATATCTACACCTGAAATATGAATGTAAAAACTGATTTGGGAAAGTGTTGTTTCATTTACCTTACTGTCATGCCACTCCTTCTCTGCACATATTGTGTCATGTGAGTGGTGATCTGTCTGTAGACACTCTATACAGATACACTCCAGGTCGGTTCTGCAGTAGAGTTCCAGCTTCCGATGGTGCTTGTCACACAGAGGCACCTGCATAGCGTCTGCTGCCCCGCTGAAGGTGTACCTCCTCTGGGACACTCGCTGAATGATTCCCCGAGGCAGGGTGGCGGCCGAAGCTTCGGGTGTCTGCTGACACGTGGGGACTTGCTCCGTAACACGGACGGCATTCTGAGGTTCGCCTCCCACGGAAAGCTTTGGAAACTTCCTCTTCAGCTCCCCGAAGAGGTCCCCGGGCAGCTCTCCCTGTTTTGGAGTTCGTACCTCAGACACGTTCCCTTTCCCCCCTCCTCCTCCTCCTCCTCCTCCTCCTCCTCCACCACCGCCGCCCCCACCTCTTTCGCCTATCACGCCCTCCCAGGCCCCGCCCTCCCTTTTCATGCTTTTGAACTGCTCGGTAATCTCTCTCAGGGTTCGGTTGATGTGCAGCTCCGGTTTCCTCTTGAAAGACTCTTTACAGAGCGGACACTGACAGTGTTTGACGCCCTCCCAGTACCTGCTGATACAGGCCATGCAGAAACTGTGGCCGCACGGCGTGGACACGGGGTTGTCAAATATGTCCAGGCAGATGGAGCATTGGAACTGCTCCTCGGACAGGAAGCTTCTGGAAAACGGCATGGCTTTGGGGAGAAGAGAAGACAAGAGAGGAGAAAATGATTTTTTTTTTTTAAACTGGATGGAGAGATTGGGGGTTGAAAGGAAAAGATTTAGGTTTTAAGTTTGAGGAGATGTAGTAGGGTGTTTCCAAAACATGTGAATAGACGCAGGTGTTGATATAGAGTAGATGGTTACAGAGATGTAGAAAAGTACATGGATTTGGAAATATGGAAAAACAGGGAGTACAGAGAGATGACAGACTGACCGCAGGAGAAGGTGGGTAGAGCAAAGAAAAAAAAAAAACCCCACAAAGTAGAGGTATTTAGTCTTTTTCTTGAGCTAAACAAGATATCAGAACATCTAGTGCCAAGTGCGATCGTTATCACAAGGATGTTGCCTTGAAACACGCATGATTAAAGTGACCGTGTGACTGGATACTGCCCGCACTGACACGTGATTATCGCAAGTCATGATTCATAATGATCTGACAAAAAAAAAAAAAAAAAGATAAGGAAACCTGAATTCCTTTTTCTCCTTTCAGCACTGGAATGAAGTTTGGCAGGCTGGAGCTCGGAACGCTTGTGTAAGAAAATTCCAAAACGCCAAAAAAAAAAAATATATATGTCAGCCAGTCGTATGTCATATGCATTCAAGCATATAATATAGGTTTAAGCTGCCCAAAACGAACTGATTTTGTGAGTTATATTTGTCAGTATTAGAATAAGAAATACTTTTGCATGTGGTAAATGCACTCATACACAAACACACACACACACACACACACACACACATACATACACACACCCGCGTGCGCACACACACACACACACACACACACAGAATTACAAAGGACAACACTTAAGTCCCTGCAGCATAATGACATGCTGCTTCCAACCCCCAAATAATCCCGTTGTAAAGAGGACAGCCCTAAGGAGCAAGGTGTCCTAACAAGGTGCATACTCTCAGATAATGTGGTCTATGAATTTATCATCCACATATTCACAGGAGAGGTTTATGAATACTCAGTCTCTTGCTTCAGATAAACATTTTCTGTGTTGTTGACCCTCACTATAATTTTTTTTTAGGATTCTCTGTTGGTAGCTAGAAAAACTGTAACCTCCTGTAACCTAAATTTCACCGTATAAAATCAAGCACAAACTCGTCACATTGCATCCTTGCAAACAGTTTATTACCTGTGTCGGTTTGCCTCCTCGGTGGTTCTGGTATATATTTTTTCCGGATTTTGAAGTGTGTGTGTGCGTGCGCGCGTTAAAGTCCTCTCTCTCTTTGGCGCTGTTCTTACATTCGCTGTTCCCAGACGAGGATCCGGGATCAGAGTAATGGAAAAACATGCACCGGTTCAGCTTTATGTTGGTTCACCTTAGGGCTGGGGGGAGTAGGGGGCGGGGGGGGGGGGGTGGGGGGGGGTGGCGTGGGCTCCGCCCTCTTTCCCAGAGATGGACGTAATGTGCACCAACCAGTCTCACCAGGTTAAGAGCCGGGGAGAAAGTCACGACTGCGGTGTGTGCGACGTGCAGGTTTGTCTGCTTGTGCAGGCTTTTTTTTTTTTTCATACAGGCATAATCCAGCCTAATCCTGTGTCTTTCAGTCTTCAAGGTTGTGACGAGTTACATTTAGTCAGGGCTTCGTACCCTAGAGGGACCTAACACATATCCACAAATAAGATATTGTATCCTAGAGGGATCATATATAAACGAAATGTAGCTCTCAGTTTGATGATAAAAAAAAAAGAGAACAATAGAGATTATTTTAATCCGAGTGGGAATAAACCTTGATATTATTCATTTTAAAACTGATGTAGTTCAACGTCTTAATTGGTCAGTCCGCGTTTCCGCTGTGGTGTCGCTGGGGATAACGAACAACGACAGAATACCACAGCACAAACTTCCAGATGGAACTTCTTATTGTAATTAAACTGTATCTTTATTGTTTACTGTAAAGCAGTTGTTTTGAATTGTGTTGTTCAGTCATGGGGAATTACTGTACCATTACACATGCAAAAAATGGGTAAACTTATTCTTGGGCGTAATTAAATGTTACTACTTTCATTTAGTTCCTTAAATTCCATAAATTCTCTCTCGCCTCATGTTATCACTCCATTATTTTCAAACCATCTAGATAGATCTACGCTTCCATTTCGCAACTGTAACATTACACTCAAACGTGAAAATTATTAAGATTGTTGACACATAGCTTGTGGTCAAAAAACGACCGCACTACATACAGTCAGAATGACTGCGAACGCTCTCCCGTAGGGTTGCTTCATCACGAAACACCTTCCTTATTCTCAGAATGTTTATCAACAGAGTGTGTGCTTGTGGGAAAAACACCACCGCTAATTAGGCAGGGAGAGATGAAGAAACAGAGAGACGCTGATATTTTGGTACATACCATACCTTTTCCCATCTCTCACAATACATACAATGCCTCATTACGAGAGTGGTATTCAAGAACTTACAGGTCACTTGCGTAACTGTTTTTACTGCCAGAAATGAGGGAGAGAGAGAGAGAGAGAGATAAGGACTCCACATAATGAATAGAAATGAAGGGCACGTACCGGTGGAAATGTACATAAATAGGAAGGCTTGGATACCACGGTTCACCTTTGGCCTATTTAAACTGCTTGGCCTTTGGTGAGACAGAGCCATGGAGAATAGGGAAGAACATGAACATTACTCTGTCTTTGGTTCATACCCAACAATGCAAATGAGGACAAAGTAGTTTGTTGATAAACTGAACGATTCATAACTGTGATAACCATGATAATGTATTTTAAAT
>NC_044501.1:34517989-34707989 GCF_902362185.1 Chanos chanos | reverse complement strand
TCCTATGAACTTTGTGTTTTTCAGTACTGTCAGTATCATCTGAAAAGGAGCTGTACAGTTCTCACCCTTTCTCTGCAGCATAATTGGCCAACTGGCTGTAGAAATATGGAGATTGGGGCGGGGCATGAGAGTTCTCTTGTTCTAATTGGCCAAGGCCGATATTGGCACGACCATCTGTACAAATGATCACCTAGAAGACAGATTAAAATAAGAAGACAAAATAAAACAATGCCTACAAACATACAAATGATACAAAATCGACTAAATGTAAAACATAGTAGCATATACATTAAATGACTTGTGTCACAAGGTTTATTCAATTTTGTGTAATGATTATCAACACCAAACAATGGGAATCATTTGTTCTATGTACTGCCATACAGATAGGCTTGGATCAAATATAATATTACATTTAATTTCATGAAGCTTTTCTTTAGGATTGCGTACAATTTAAATTTGCTGTGAGGTTCCGGAGTTCTAGTGTAAGATGAATTCTGTTTTGGGGTGCTAACCTTTGACCCTGTAAACTTAGACGCCATGGCAACAGATATGAGTGCAGCAGGACCCAGAGACGTAGCTCCATGTTCTCTCAGTCTTGACAAACGTAAAGAACGAAAAAAAAAAAAAATTACATAGTCGTTATGAATGGCCGAGAAGGAAAAGTCCAGAAAAAAAAACACCCCCACTAATTTTTCAACGAAAACGATCCCGGAACCCAGCAACTTATTTAACATCGTTTTGGTTATTTATTGTGGTTAGCTGAACGCTTACTTAGGCAAAATCTTTACCATTATCTTCCAACTCTATTCTCCTCATCTAGCATTACAAAGATGGAAAAACAGGAAACGAGAGTGACTGATCAAGAGAACTGACAGGAAAAATGACAGACATGCAGAAGAAAAGAGATACGTGTAACTGTGCACACAGACGCAGACGCACACATACACACACACACACACACGCACAGAAATAGAAACCAGAGGACACAGATAGAAAGACTCCATGATAAGAGCCAAAGGTCTGATAGACACAGAGTGACAGACAGGAGGAGAGCCTCTTACTCACTCCTTCACTTTTTGCGAGAGAGACTGGAAAGTTTCAGCGATGCAGTGGGGAGTATTGTATTTCTCCCCTTGTGCTTGCAAGTGGTCGTAGTCAACCAGGGCCCAGTCCCTCAGGGAAAGAGGAACCCCAGTGCCGTCCCCGTAGACTGTCACCTGATACAGCACGCACACACACACAGACACACACACGATTCAGTTAAAACCATATTACTATACCCCACAAGTTCATTTCTGCTTTACCATCTTTAATGTTCACAGAAAAGTGATAAAAAGGTGTCTTGATCTGATCTTGACATCAATATTTTTGTCCTGGTAACTTTGTAACTTTTGGCTATTTAATTTGTAATCTCAATTGATCTTTTAAATGAAGTTTTCTCTTTTTTTTTTTTTTTAGTGCTGTGAAATGCTTTTGTTATTCTGAGAGTTGGAACAGACATGAGAAATATTCAAGTACTGCCCTTCAGTAATATAGGTCAAACAGATAAACAGATTATTGTCACAGAAAACCTCGGCTGCTGTTCCTGAGACGTGACCATAGCGTACAAATGTACGGTGCATAAGGAGTTCACTGGGGCACCGTGTACATCCGTAGGTAATACTCAACATTTTTTTTTCGGTCTCTCGTAGCTTCTAGTTCGGGAGGATAATTAGCCTTTTGTCAAACTGACGTTTCACTCTTGCTTCTCGAATCGCATTCTTTGCAGAAGGCCAACTCGGGTCAGCTCTAATGCCCGTTGGCGCTGACTTTGTAGGTAACTCGTCAAATTTTAAAGAACTGTGGCGTTAGCTGATGGCTAGGAGGCGTTCGAGTGAAAAAGGATGATGTTTAGCCTCAGGTTTTAAGTTAGTCTTGGTTATTGATTAGCTTCAGACAGCCACTAAACCCTTAGTCTTTTATCATTCTTGGTATGACTATGCATTCTTAGTTCCTTCAACAACAAAATGTGACGTACCTTCAAGGAAACTCTTTTAGAGCAACACCCCCCTCTCCCCTCTCCACCCTTCTCCTCCCTTCCCAAAACTACTTTTTAGCTTACCTCATCGTTGAAGGTGACAAGGGCTACTCTGCGGTGAGGCGACGTTTGGAGTAGCGAAGACAGCGCCCTCTGCAGGGCATCTTGAACACCCTGAGGATTAAAATCGAACGAGGAGGAACGTTTGAAGGGAGCAGATCCAATTGACCTGTTTCCACTGATGACTGACAACTGCAGCATTAAAGCATCGAAAAATGAAGACTTACCTGCAGCCTCGACACGTAAGTAGGTGACCTCATGCTATTGCCAGCAGCAACCTGCGGGGAGAGAGAGAGAGAGAGAGAGAGAGAGAGAGAGAGAGAGAGAGGGTGGGGGGGGGGGGGGGGGGGGTATTTGCAAGAAGGGAAGGAAACATTAGTAACAAGGTGGGCAATAAGAAGCAGAAACAATGAAAGAGAAGAAATATTTGCTGGGAAGATAGATGGAAGGAGAGGAAAATGACCTCAGAGGTTACGCTCATGCTGCCTGAGATGTCCACGCAGAAGACCACTAACATGTCCTCCAGGTTCTCGTAGTCCCCGTCCCAGTCTTCGTCGATGTACAGCACGTCCCGACCGGTAGGGGGCCTCAGGGAAGGCCGGAGACCTCCGGTTTCAGTCTGAGAAAACACATTCTCCCCATCACAGAACTCACAGTTCCACACCTATGCACACACACACACACACACACACACATGCACGCAAATGCAAGCACACAGACACACAAAGAGAGAGAGAGAGAGAGAGAGAGAGGGAGAGAGAGAGAGAGGGAGGAAGTGGAGACAGAGATAAAACACAACAGATTAAGAGATGAAGTGTATTAAAAAAAAAGGGGGGGGGGGGATGAAACAGCTACACAGTCACTGATGAAAAGAAAAACAGTGTATTATTAATGTAATATCTAGTCGTCAAACTTTATAGAGTTAGAAACAGCACGGAACAGCACTGGCATTGAGACTTACAGTTACATTTTGGTGATTCTGTAGGTTGCTTGCGGATGATGTCATAATAGCACCACAGTTCTCACAACGCACTGGTTTTTGATTACACTTAATACTGCTTGCTATGGAGAAAGTTTACCAGAAATGAGAGAACAGTTAGCAGTTAGCCACAAGTTTGTCATAAGAGCGACAGTTACTGTTCATGTGAATATAGGTGTGCGTGTGTATGTGTGTGTGTGTATGTGAAACTAACCTTTGTAGATATCCACAAGGCTTCCCACACTCAGAGACACAACATTGACGTTAGCTTTCAGACGGATCTCACCCTTATTGCCTTGTCCTGAAACTAAAAACACTCTAATTTAAGATATTCAGCTTTTATTCAGACGTTAATGTGTGAAAGTTTAATAGAAGAGTCACAGATGAGTGTTCCACAAACCTGAACATATTAGTATGTATTTAGCACATTTTTAGACTAATGTAAATCTGCTATTCTCATAGTCAAATAAACAGTCATTAAATTTGCATAGCAGATCCACAGGAGGAGAGTGTTTGGAAGTGAGGGTGTGTGTGTGTGTGTGTGTGTGTGTGTGTGTGTGTGTGTGTGTGTGTGTGTGTGTTACCATACCTCGAGGGGGTACAGGTGGAGGTAGCGACATGGGACGGGAGTGTTTCCGTGACGGCTGACGCGGAGGGAGAGGTGGAGGTACCAATGCATGCACTGTTAATAAAATAAAAAATAAAAAATTCCTTGACTAATGTTGAAAAATTCAAAAACTCAAATTTTACCATAGTTGTTAGTGCAGATGAAGGATTTCTTATAAATACAGAAATGACTATGTGACTTTTTTATTTTTGTTGTTTTACACTAATTAGTCGAAAAAGTCATGGTTGAAGAGACGTGGATGAGCTTTATCGAGCATATGTTAACGTATATTCATTCACTTTCATCTGCCCTCTTTCCGGACAAAGCATTCTGTCTTCTCTCGCTGTTTTTTCACGCCCACAGAAGGATATGCAAACTTTGTTCATTCTGCTTTTAACAGCAAAGCAAGCCGTGAAAAAAAGCGCTTTGATTTGCAAAAACACCACCAAAAGTGACATTTTTAAATGAAAAAAAAAAGAAAAAAAAAGAAATGTGTTCTCCCTTCTTTATCTGCTTTTTCTATTCTTATCAGGCCTGCGGAAAGTTATACAGATGTCCTCATTTGACTTTTGTTTTCTATAAAGGACACTCCGCTAAATAACTGACCACAACTTTTTTTTTTTTTTTTTAGTGTCTGTCCCCTTGTCTGGGCTGCAAGATATGCTAATGTTCTTCTTTTAATCGCTGATCTAGAATCAGCTTTACTGTCTTCTTTCTTAACTCAAAAGACATACCAAAAAAGTGTTACTGGTTTCTCTCATAATGCCTTCAGTATCATTTTAGTAGTTCGTAAGAGAAAGGCTCACCGGGTTGTTGGATGACTGCTATCCGGTTGTCGTAGGGATGTTCTTTAGTGGAGGTGCTCCTAATGAAAACATCGCTTCCAGAACAAGGAACTGTGGAGTTCAGACCTACATGGAGCCAAAGAGCAGCGTGAGAAATTTGACAAGGGGTTTTTGTTTTCTCAGTAGCGAAAGAAAGAAACATAAAAAAAATCCCTCAAAAAGAATAAAGTGGCGTGCAGTTTTGCGAGGCGAAACGTTTTAGTGACTGAAATGGCTGTTATTTGAAGTAAAGAAGCGTTCAAAGGCAGGGTTAACATACCACAGATATAAACTGGATTTGAATAGCGATCTAGATTTCACGGCCCAAAGTGAAAATGGGCAGCATCTTTGATTTTATTGCATCCGAACGAGAAAATCTTTGCGTAAAACATTCATAGCACGTAAACCACCTGTACATTCATTGAACCGTGTTTTCTTCTTCCTTAAAACTTTTATCCTTGTTAATCTAAAAATTTAGTTCCTCGTGATTCTTTGGCCTATGGGAAATGTTGTGCATCAGTGGCTCACTCACTCAACTTCCTTTTAATCTAAAACTCCTTTGTGTTTATATGCCCCTGACATAGCACAGGCAGAGTGGTCAGGAGAAACTGCCCTCACCTTCTGTTATGGTTTCAGGTCGCCAGTTACAGACCACATGACTGCAGGCGAACTCCATCTGAAAGAGAGTAGGAGCAAAGAAGTAAAGTATTAGAAGTGTTTCCGTGCCTGCAAGAGAGAGAGAAGGTGAGAGAGAGAGAGAGAGAGCAAGAGAGAGAGAGAGAGAGAAAGAGTGAAATAAATATCAGACTAATGCGGTTGCAGTAACTAACCGTATCTAAAGCTGCACATATGAGACAGAGCAAAAGCAAAGCTGACACCAGCAAGTCCTGTTTGATTGTGGCACAGAACAGCATGAGATGCTCAGGTGTCAACGGACTGTTTAGAGAGTAAATAAGCATGCGGACAGGTGACGTGTGTGTGTGTGTGTGTGTGTGTGGAGAGATTTACATTAGGGAACGGGAGGTCGATGTTAGAATAAGAGAGACGTGGAGGAATTGTTAGTCCGGGCGCGCTCGGCCTGAAACGAAGGCCCGCCCGGTAAACAAAAACACACGCTGAATTATCCATGAGCGAGTCTCACGTTGAAAACCGCCCACGACAAAACCAGGGAATGAGCCAGAACTGGCAAGTTAAAAATGGTGCTTAGTACAGGCATGTTAACACCAGCATGTCTGAAATATGTAAAAACACGACGTCTTTAGTCATTTGTTATCCGTCTGTCTTAAACAAACTACCCTCTTTGGCCTTTCTTTTTTTGTTGTTAGATGTAGACAGTGATATATGATATAGTGATTGTCTCTAGTTGGTGAACAGGTCCACTTAACTTTAACTGCAGGTTTCACTTCCTGTTCAGAAATGCACGGTTTGTCCCTATCCAGTGGATAAGCTTTTTAGACCAACTCAGAGATTCAGGCACGATTCACATAGGCACTTCATTTTTTTAAAAAAACATAGAGCGACTTATGGTCTGTCTTGAAAGATGAGAAAGACTAAAAAAAAAAAAAAAACCCCACTAATGAAACTAGGCAGTTGAACAATAACAAGTGACTCATTAAAACTGCAAACTCCACCAACGTTTCTCTAATGCTGCAGTAAAATCGCTGTTTTCGGTTCTCTCACGTTCAGCAGTTCTCGCATATTAACTGAAACTTCATAGAACGGAGAGCGCTCTTGAAATAAACTCTTAAAACAAAGGAAGCTCTTAAAACGTTGCTTCTGAAGAGAAACAGAATCATATCGAGGTTCAACCTTAAACTTCGCCCTGATCCCTAATCTATCTCTTATCTCATCTCTTACTTTTTGTCTCATTTCTCTAAAAAAAAAAAGCCCAAAACAAAACAATATAGTCTTTCAACCTCTGTGCTCCGTGCGGTCTCTGCGTTGGAGTAACCAAAACTAAAGCAAAACTAAAGTAACGATGGATGTGTCCCTCCATAGAACACACACAAGCTGAAAGAACAACACACGACACCCTACTGTACCTGGTGACAAGCCCGTTATCTCTGTGCGAGCGTGAGACAGTTCTGTAAGATTTAAGAAGACAGAAGTGTGTTTTGAGATTACCTGTATGGGGAGAGGGGGTGGGGGTGCCAGGAATGGAAGAAATCGGTCCCTTAGCCCTTTGTCTCTCTCATCCGAGTATAACGCTGATGCGTGTATGTGCGTGTCCGTGTGTTTTTGTGTGTGTTGTCGTCCGCGGCTCTTAAACAGCTCCGCTACCTCTCACAGCCCTCTGACGTTTTGTGAGTGTGTGTGTGTGTGTGTGGAGGAATTCACACATATGCAGGAAGTCAGGAAACTGTGGGTAGAGAGAGAGAGAGAGAGAGAGAGAGAGAGAGAGAGAGAGAAAAAGAAAGAGAGAGAGAAAGAGAAAGAGAGAGAGAGAGAGAGAGACAAGCAAAAGACAACTAAACATCCTACTTGACTGCAGTGAGGTTTGTAGTTTCTCTTCTTCTTTTTTCAGCTTTTTCGTGCTGTTTTTTTCCCATACTATAGTTATGTAAGTATAACAAACAATAAAAGAAGATTATGTGAATGACGTAAAGAACAATTACGCCAATACAAAGAAAACTAGGGCACCTCCTGTAGCCGTATTCCTCCTGTCCCCTGTGGACTTTCACACCTAGACCATACACTCTCCCAGCTTAATCATTAGTAGCGCAGCTCTTGCCTCACGGCAAGAAGGTCCCGGGTTCGATTCCCGGCCGGGTGGCCAGGGTCCCTCCTGTGTTGAGTTTGCATGTTCTCCTGTTGTCTGTGAAGGTTTTCCCCCACAGTCCAAAGACATGCCGGTTAGAGCTGCACGGAGACACTAAATTGCCCCTAGGTATGAATGTGTTTGTCTATGTGGACAGGTGACCTGTCCAGGGTGTTTCCCTCCCTTTCGCCCAATGAGCGCTGGGATAGGCTCCAGCACCCCCTGCGACCCTAATTGGGATAAGCAGCTTTCAAACTAAGTGAGTGAGTGAGCACAGTTAAGGTAGACTGTACATATATGGGGCAAAATCATATTGACGGTAACTAGTTACTAATGCCGCGCTAAAGCTTTTAGCTTCTAGAGCTTTTAATTCTAGAGCTTTTAGCTTCTAGAGCTTTTAAACCTTCAGGGCCAAATATGTAAATTAAGAAGGTTTCAAGGTCTCTGTTAATACACCTACAAGCGATTTAAGGAGAAGTTTTTATATGTTTCTCTTTACCCCATTAAAAAATTCACAACAGTGCGTTCAGTCCAGGTAGTTAGCAAAAACGAATTTATTAGCTTCAGAATCACAGGTTTTCTCTGACGATGAAATATTTAAAGTGCATTAGTATAAAATTATTTCAGTAAGCACATCATTTTTCCTAATTACATCTCAATTTCCCTTCCTGGCATAAGCAATCGAAAAAAACAAGTAATAAGCAAAAATAATTTTTAGTATCTCTAGCAGAGATAGCAGAAATTCTGTCGGTTAAAAAACCCCAGATACTATTACAGAGTGGTTGCTTCCCAAGCAGTTTTAGGATTCACTCTTCACTGAAACATGAATTTAGTGCTTAGCACTGCTGTGTAGGCCAATCTGACAATTATAAAATTCATTTATTACTCGGCTAGTGTTACATCTACAGTGTAGCATTCTATGATCCATTTGTTTGCAGTATTAATTCAAATCCAAATACTGTATGATGTACAGTGAGCTATCCCGTGTCATAATGTGGTTGAATTTCATTGGCTGCTTTTTTCCAAAGCCTCAAATGCCGCCTTGAAGATGGCTGCTATCGCCACAGCGCCGGGGTCAGGCAGGGTCACGCGCTCAGCCGCGATGTAACTAGCTCTTCCCGCCCTCGCGGTGAGGTCACGCGTGGACTCCGCCCCTTGCTCTGCTTTCTGTCACAAAGACACGATTATGAGAATATAAGAAGAGGTATATATCAGTATGAGATATTGAGAACCGATATTTCTCAGTTCTAGTTTTCCTGACAACAGTTTTTTCATTCTTACTCAACACTAACACCTTTCACTCAACTAATCTACCGCTAGTCAAGCACTTGTTTCATTCACTCAGGTTTGTAAATGCATGGTTGGAATAAAAACGTGCTGGTATGTGGATCCTTTGTGCAGAGATACAGAAAAACACCGTTTTTAAATTGCTGTAGGCCTTAAGATGCACCTTCAAAGCAGCCTGTAGTACAGCCATATGACCTCCGGGTGGCGCTGAAGACAACTTCATCAATTCATCCACTGCAGGACACAAAGCATCCAGCTGCAGAGGACAGATGTGCCCATGGATACAGATCTTGGATCAGTTTTCATCAGTATAAGTGTGTACATGCATTTGTATAATGTTTGAGGTTCAAACTGATGCCAGTTCAGATCAGGATAGTGCAGAGCCTCAGTCAGTCTTACCATAGTTCTGTCTCCTGGTTCAGCACCTCCATACCTGTGTAGACATGAACAGCCCCATTCAACTCCAAGCATGACGTTACCCTACTAATCTTAGATCAGCCCCCCCTTGGTCCATTAAACTGTTTATTAGGATTATGAAGGCCATAAACTGATCCTAGATCAGAATTGTTATAATAGTACATATGACCCCAAAACTATTTAATTGCCACTATGAAGCAGATACTAAAATGCTCTTTTTCACAGATTTTAAATCAGCAACTGGAAATATTTCGTGGACAAGTGAGGGCATGAATTAAAGCAATTTAATTCAATTTGATTTTGTAAAGAGCTTCTGATAACAGCTAATACGCAGCCAACGAGTGATGTTTCAGCGGGTATGTCCCATTACAGACCTCTTCATCGCTTCAGTCCCAGCATGCATTGCTTTGGCCCAAGTGGCAGGATCACTTTTTCCTTTTAAGTGAGGGGCGGCTGCAGTCAGGAAGAGACTGTACAACTAAGGGAAAGGCCAAGAAAATAGTTAACAAAACCAACAAAATACTGAAGAACCTGACTTTGAGCATAAGTCTAACGTGTAAGACATGAACTCAGTGACCACTTTTTGAAATCCTGGAATAGAAAATGAACATACAGCTCCCGAAGACCCGCCCATTCGCTCCTCCACCAATCCAGCCAAGATAGACAGCAGTTGCCCAGGGCAACCTGGCACCACATGACCTTGGAGCCACTCCTGAATGGCTGTAGTAGAAGAAGTTTCAAATCACTCACAAGAACTGTATAAACTGTGGGTAAGTATGCTAATTAGTCAGTGCAGGTGTAATTCTGTGAAAAAAAACTCTTTTCTGTCTAATTTCCTGTCACACTTTTTCTGTGGGCTACGAGTAGGTTATCTCTCATTGCTTTTATGTTTTTTCTGTGTGTGGGTGTGTGTTCGGAGGCTGGTGCTAAATTTGTTGCTATGACTTTGTGTCTCACCCTGAACAGCAAGAGCATGTGTGTTCCCACAATCTCCATCCCCAGCCGCTCGGTCCAGGGCGTTTAGTTCCTCTTGTCGTTGAAGGAGTGTTTTACACACAGACTCTAGAACCTTCCGCATCACATCGCTCAGGGGACCTAAGGCACACACCACATTCACAGTTAAATGATCTCACCCCCTCTATCTCTCTGTCTCTCTCTCTGTTTTGAAACGGTCTACTTTTTCTCCCGGTGTGGATATATTTCACTCCCTGTATTTGCTTAAGTTTACACGTTAACAGTAGTCTTGCACTGTCGGTGACCACGGGAGAGTAACTTGGGTAAACATAAATACCAACGGAGAAACAGACTGTCGTCTAACCTTCGACGCTTGGCCGCGGTCGACCAAAGTCATGTCTCAATTCAAAATCGATTCGTATCCTTTTTTTTTCATTTTTGGACTGTAAATTTCATCTATTCACGTATACATAATAAAATACACACAAAAAAACGCTGTCAGACAATAGAGGAAATAAATGATTGTGTGACAGAGGGGTCTGTCTCAGGCCGCGAATGGCATTCCTTCCCCCCCACGTCTACCATATCCCATAGTTATACAGTGCTCATTTGTGTCTGTGTCCCGTTACACGTATGTTACATTGCATACATATTGCCACCGCACATATTCCACTAAAACGTCGCGCTAGCTTCGAGGGGGGCGCGCTGGAAGCAAGCGGCAGGTTACCCCGTTTCGTACACGCAGACATTTCCAATAACATGTTATTTAGGTAAAATAAGCAGGCTAAATTCAGCAGATTCACTCAGATTCACCTAAAAAGAGAAAGCGTGTGTGTTGAGTGGTGAAGTGGCTACATCTTTTTTTTTTAGGCCGTGTGTATTTACCTTGTTTAAGCGCTTCAGTGGCCTCTGCTCTAGCTGTGGGTTCCAGAGTCAATTCTCTACCACTCACACATGCACTACTGAGGTTAGGCCATGCAGGCGCTGTGGTTTTAGCATCTGAGAGAGAAAGAGAAAGAGAGAAAGAGAGAGAGAGGAAAACAAATACAAATATTACAAGCATTTGTAAGAGATAATAAGGGAATGAGTGAAACGTATCACATAGATAATAGATAATATGTCCCTTCTGAATTCATCATTATCTAATAAGTAACAATAATGAGTGAGTGAGAGAGAGGGAATGAGAGGGGGGGGGAGAGACAGAGAGAATGCTTAAAAAAAAAAAAAAAAAAAAAAAGACAAAACACCCTACGCACTACTACACCCACTCAGTTTTTAATGTGCAAAGAGTCTGCACACAGCAAAGCCCCCCCCAAAAAAAGAAGAGTTTGTATAAAAATAAACCTATTAGAAAACCCTACTGTGGATGTGGGAGGTGAGGGTTTAAATCACATATGGCTGTACTGGTTTATACTCCACATATAATGGTTTTTTCCTACCATCCTGAGACTCTTAAGTTGATGTCTAGCTTCTTACCTGAATAACCCTGGTCACTGAAGTGTACGCACTGGACTCACCGAAAAGCCTTAGGGTCTCCTGATCCACTTTCATAAGGGACAGAGAGACGCCGGCCATCTCCAGCGATGTCATAAAGGAGCCCGACATCGCCCTGGCAACCAACACCCCACGCTCACCTGCAAACCAGCAGCGCACATTCATTGTCAATGACAACGGCTCCACGCCTTAACGACTTTGTTTTATTATTAACGTAACATGTTTTAACTTATTATCATTTTTTTCATTGTTTTGATTTCCTTTGAGACTCTGCTTTTGATCCTTATTTGCTAAGACAGATCTCCGTTATATTATTTTCTAATACTTTTTAAACTCAGCACAAAAGGCAGTGCTTTGCATAAATTAATTTAAATTCTGTATCTAATCTTCTAACATACCCATGTTGCCTCATTTAGCACTCGATCATTTTTGGTCGGTTATTCTGTGCTGTAAAAGTAATTCACAGTAGCTTTTTATCTGGAAGATTCCAGAAGCCTAGCTCTCTACATTACACAGTTAATCTGTCATGGTTAAACCAGGTACACTAGAGTCTTGGTTCAGTTTCAGTTCCTCTTGTCATAGTAGGCCTGACATTTCAGAACCTGTCAGTATATCATGTACAGCTGAGCATGCAATGGTAGACTCCAGGTGAGTGTAAAATCTGTTTTTCTTTTAGCACTGTCTTTTTGACCATATGCCTCACAGCAGTCAAGCATATACATGCTACATCTTTAAGACCGAAAATAAAATCGGGAATTTGCAGCTGAGTGGATTTAAATATAAATTGTGACATATATATCAATATAAATGTGATTCAGTCACTCTTTTTTATGGCATGCTGGTACAAGTAGCCAGACAGTGGGGGATTTGCGAAAACCTTTACACTTATCTATACAGAGTATGGTCGAACAAAGTTCAGTCTCACCCAGACATCTGACTGCTGCTCTGGTCACTACAGCCATCTCCAGACATGACAGAGCACCGAGATTATTCACGCACAATACCACACTGTCACCTGTCAGACAAATGCAAGTTTATATAACACACGCGTGGACACATAAACACACACACACACACGCACCAGCCAGCTTTTATAGGACACTAGGTCATATGTAAATTCTGACTTAAACGAGTAAAAGACCTCACCTGATTTTAAAGGCAGATGTGATTGGCTGGAGGTGTCAGTCATGTGACTGATCATTGTCCTCACTACCTCATCAGCTGAGGCCATCTATAGGTAAAGAAATGAATCCCCATTGAAGGAGCCCTATAATTCACTCTGATTGGCGGATATAAATAGACCTTATCAACTGCCAAACTGTTGATATCCGACCAGTTAAAAATCAACCTATTAAAAAAAAAAAGAAGAAAAAAGAATGAAACACACCTTTGACCTCTTAATACCTGGCTCACCATGGATTCCTGTTTGTGGAAAGGAAGAGAGAGAGAGAGAGAGAGAGAGAGAGAGAGAGAGAGAGAGAGAGAGGGGGGGGGGGCGGGATTCTCAGTGTGGTTATCCAACTTGGATCTACGAGTGATTCAGATTAATCATTGCCTTCATTTTATTAAATCGTTCGGATTTGTTCGTCCATCCCTCCGTTCAACCATTCCTTTACTTCCTTTCTCTTACCCAGGCCTAGCTCCATCTCTCCTGCGGGCAGCTGAAATGAGGGCTGGCATCCAGGCACACTACATGGAGACAGACTTACTCCTAATGTACCTGTATAAGGGTCATAGAGAAAGGGCTTCATGTCTGTACACAACGACACAAACTCTTTTTTATTACAGAAAGCAATGTCGTATTATTTAACAAAAGTAAAATAATTAAATAATCGAACAGTTAAGTTATTTGGAACACAGTAGGACAAGTGTCTCAAGAATTTCAGTTTCTGTCTTATCTCCATGATTTATGATTATGATGACTATGGATATAAGCCACTCTTACCTATGCATTTCTTTGCCTCTGTTACCCGGGAAACAATAACATCCAATGGGCAGCCTTCCTCTGCCAACGCCCCAGCCAGCTACAGAGAGAAAGCAGCCAATTTCACAAAAATGAGCCCTCTGTTTATAAAACACAATCAGATTTCTCTCATTTTGGAGAAAGGGATTTTAGTTTTTCAGTTTTGTATTCCACAAATATGATAAAAGTTTAAGAGAATGATGATGGAGAATGTGGAAATATTCTGTAACCAACACCTGTTCCCAGATCAGCTCTTCTGTCCACTGGTTGCTGTTTAAACATTGTGAATCAACTGAACCAAACTGACTCCAGATCAGTTGTTATTAGTTCAATGTGTTTAGGCTCCATGTGGAAGGTGGCAGAGTGTAATAGCTTTTATTCTGACCCCACCCAAACAAACTGTCCAAGTACAAGAATCAGTTGTATTACATCAAGGTTAGATTACGATTCGACAGGTGAGCGGCCCTCCAGTAAGAAGGGAAGGGACTTGTTGTCATGGTAACAAAACTTCATTGTCAGCCCCACTTACCTTATGAACGAACACAGTTCCGCACAGGCCTCTTCTACCAGCCTTACTGGGCTTGGCAAAAGCACAGTCGTCACCGACGATCACCATGTCGACGGGGATGCCCTGGGCACGCGCCTGTTCGGCAGCCAGGCCAAAGTTTAGCCTGTCGCCCGTGTAGTTCTTCACCAGGAGCAGCACCCCTGCTGCACCTCCCTCCCGCCACAATGTGAGGATGGCTGCCAGGATACTGCCTGGAGGAGGAGAAGCAAACACTGCCCCTGCTACTGCCCCTGATAACATTCCCACCCCAATGTACCCTATGCCAGAGAGACAGAGAGAGAGAGAGAGAGAGAGAGAGAGAGAGGAAATCAAATAAACATACTGGGAGTATATGTGTGTAAGATAAAAGGACACAATGAGTGAAACTTCTCCACTTATACGTTAAGACAAAAATGTCAGTTCTGAATTCAGCATTATCTAACAAGTGACAAACTGAGTGGGAACATAATCTGCGTTACCTGCATGCGCAGGCTCGTGGCCGGACCCGCCCCCTGAGAGTAAAGCGACCTTTCCTTTCAGGTTGGCCAAATCAGAGCGTAGTATGACCCTGTGCCCTTTTAAAAGAATTAGTCCTGCATTGCTACTGACAATGCCTTCCAAAGCCTCATCCACACACCGGTCCACTGAGTTCAGCAATTTTTTCTGCACCTGCGTGATTATGCAATACACAGCCAGACAGTCTGTCACTCATAGCAACCTAGCAAACAGCGTACCTCAAAATTTGCCAAGTTACAAGTGCCTCTATACATCAAAGTGTTCTAAAAAGGTCTTGTGCGCGAGAATAACAAATTGGTTTAGTGTAGCATCACATTGCAATTGAATCAGCGAATAGGAGCAATCCGATCTCTGCCACTCAAAGAGCTCCATACGCGTTTTAACGTCTGTGTGAGCAAAAGTTTTAACCAAACCTATATCGAAACATCATCGAATTGACCATGGGCCAAATCTGCAGCCCTGTCATATGGACAGAGGTGCAAGCTACATGTTACTCAACGCATCCTCGACTTCCCTAAAGTAGTCTACTGAACGTTACGGTAAGAATAACGAACTGCGGTTCTTGCGATTTTAGCTGTTAGCGGAAAGTGTTGGCAACAGGCAAAACATTTTCAGACACTTGATGACAAACTGCAAGCGGAAAAATACAATGCAACGATTATCTGGCTGCGGGCATAGTAGCTATGGACTTTGTACAGACTTGCTGTGCAGAATGAATTAAGATTGGTAAACTTTTCACTGGAAACATCTTACATTTCATGCATAAATTTAGTTGCTGAGATTTATTATCTTGCAGCCCAATTCTGATTAAATGCCATAAATTAAAAAAATCTTCCAAAAACTGTAAAAACACAACCTCCATGCTTTCTCTGTCCGTTTCCTCCACGCCTCCCGTTGATGCTCCCAGCCGTGTGAATGCAAGAATAGTAAGATATTGTAGGGAGCTCCTTCAAAATAAAAGTCAAATTACCGCCCATGCACCAGACGACGCCTTGTCACGCATTGTGAGTACATGAAGGAGTGAATGAGCGCGTGTACAAATATGAGGCCTTTTTTTATAACTAGTTTTATGGTCATGTACAGGGTCATCTTATTTCCAACGTAGATTAAAAACATCACTCGTGATAAAGCACATTCTACATGATAAACACCACAGTTTAAGCTGAGACCAGAGTAAAATGGTATTAACCCTTAGTCTTTTAGTAAAAATATATATCTAATGGCATCTAATGAGGTTTCAAATGGTGAAGTATCATATGTGCTGTCTTATTTGTCTAAGAAAATATGAATACTGAAAGTTATCTTGTTACAGGGAAACTTAATCTGCTGTGCAGCAGTAAAATGTTATTTTGCACATGCAAATGTTGTTAAATGTTGCTAAGGCCAAGGATTTTAAGATCACTAACTATATGCAGAAATTCAATATCTCTAATATATGTAATTATTGCCATTGACAAATGATCTCTATGGAGATTCGAGATGCTACCAGAATCAGTGATGCGGTAAGATTTGCGTTTACACTTATATAAGTAACCGAATGTATTTCATGATTTCGGGGAAATTCATCTGAATACATGTAGTCAGACATATTAAACATTATACTCATACAGACAAGATATATTTACACAGAGAGAGAGAGAGAGAGAGAAAGATCGATAGAGAGTGAGAGAGAGAGAGAGTTATGTTTTACAGAATTACTTTAAGTTTAATTTTTTTTTCATGGAAAACTTAACTGTAATAATTGTGGTGTGAGAAAAGAGAAGTGCGAGAAATGATTAGGTATTCTAAACATTTATTAGACTTGTAATTAGTAGTGATACTTACACATGAGGACATTTGACTTAAACTGTACCTTAACTATAGGAGAGGATTTCTGGAAATTGCATTCGATGCTCAGAGAGTTAGAAACAACTACAAAAGAATTACAGTAACAGAATGAAAAACTTTTCAGAGCACTTTGAAATAGAAAAAAACTAGATTATTTAGCATGTATTATAATTGTTTACAACCATGTTATTTCACAACTTTTTTCAATTCTACCCTCATTAATTTTAAATTATGATTTGACAATATCTAACTAAACTTAACTCCAGCTTAACATCTTAGCACACAATACACACAATCACCTACAACCATTACATTAATATCTATAGTGTTAATCAATCTATTAATGAAAAAAAAAGGCTAGATTAATTACGGTTTCTCTAATGCAGACTTCAAAGGGAAAAGGCAAACAGAAGCTGCTCTTGTACTCCTATATGACCGTATTAACCGTCGTACATTTCTGTTAGACTGTTGGATTTCTCAATCACTTTGAGCCATTTTTTGTGGTCTTGATGCAGGAGAGCTTGCCTGCCTTGTACTCCTATATGACCGTATTAACCGTCGTACATTTCTGTTAGACTGTTGGATTTCTCAATCACTTTGAGCCATTTTTTGTGGTCTTGATGCAGGAGAGCTTGCCTGCCTTGTGCAGGTGGAGGAGGGGCTGCAAAAAACTGTTTGGCCGGAGAAACCAGAGACCAACCGACAAAGACATACAAAACGCTTCCTCTGAAATGTAGCTGTTTGCAGCGAATATAAACACAAACGGACAGATGGCAATGATCAGCGTCGCAAAGACCACAGTGATGACTACGAACGCCCTCCTCTTTTGCCCCTGCATTTTTTCTTTCTCCCCATTACGTGATACTGGTCTCTTTAAAGCCCTCAATATACTCAGGCTACAGCCTGCCAGGATGACAATAACTATAATCCAGAATGCAATGAAGAAGCTTATAGGGAACTCTGGATAAATGTATACAGAGAATAATCCATAAGCCAAAGCAAGGAGCCAGATCAGTCCAGAACAAGACCAGCTGTACACGGGAGATTTTAAATTAAGGTACAGCCAAGGATGGAGAACGGCAAAGTATCGCTCTAGACATAAACAGCAGTGAAACAGCGGTCGTCCTACCATGTTTATACCGCTGCCGGCCAAAGAAAGGATCATGAGAATTTGATTTTTGATAATGTCGGCTAGAAAATAGAGACAGTAAGCAACAACGGTTACAAGTTCCATGACTGCCAAATTCAAGGTCAGTATGTCAGATGATGTTAGACTTCCACCTCCCATCACGCTCCTTAAACACAGGAAAACGATCCAGGTGTTCAGAGGAGAGATGAGGACAAAGTCTTGTAACACAGCTAACATTGAGATTAAAGTCGAAGTTGGGAACTTGGTGCACTCGTAAATGTTATTTGCGCTCTGGTTGACAGATGCATTCACAGAGAGAGAGGAGAAAAAATCCATGCTGATTTTCTTTTCTTTTCTTTTCTTTTCTTTTCTTTTCTTTTTCAAATCTGTTTGGAAGAAGAATTACTCATGAAAAACAGCAAACATTGGACTATCTGCAGAAAGGTGAATGTAGTGTTTTAAATATGAAATTCTGTAACAATAAATGAAGCTAACGTCACAGTATTTAAACAGTAACAGGTAATGTGCATGCAGGAAAAAACAACCTATCTTAAGACAACATAACATCTCTTTATTATTTATAAATTAATCACTACATATATATAATAACCTATAATCCTTGATAAAGATGTAGAGTGGTAGATATTTTAATACCACAGGTTATAGGTCATAGGTAGAGAGATCAGTTGTAGAACAGTCTAAAACCTCACCCAGTGCTGATGTCTCTGATGTTCCTCAGTAAAATGTCTGTTTTTTCACTGAGGACTGAAAAAGTAGATTACCTTAGTAGGTCCATCCTGACTGAAAATATAGGTTCTAAGCAACATCAATGCAAATGATATATCGTTAATATTCATGAAGTTAACAATAATTAACAATAGACAGTACACACACACACACACACGCACACACACAAATTGTACCTTAACTATAGGAGAGGATTCCTGGAAATTGCATTTGAAGCCAGAGAGTCAGAAACAACAACAAAATAATTACGGTGAAAGAATGAAAAACTTTTCAGAACACTTTGAAATAGCAGACACTGGATTATTTACCATCTAATATATGTAAACAATTACAATATATGGCATATATTGTAATTGTTTACAACCATGTTATTTCACAACTTACTTCAGTTCTACTCTCATTAAAATTAAATTATAATTTGACAATATCTAACTAAAGAACTTCAGCTTAATGTCTTAGCACACAATAAAAGCAATCACCTACAACCATCAGATTAATATATATGATATTAATCTATCTATTAATAAAATATAGATTAAGTTTTCTCTAATTCAGAATTGAAAGGGAAAAGGAAAAAAATGCTAATATTTTACTCCAATATAACTGTATTAACCATCATAAATGATTTCTGTCTGACAGTTAAACCACATTGATCCATCTTCATGTATGAAAGTTTGCTGCACTTATGCAGATAAAGGAGGGGTAGCAAAACACTGTTTGGCTGAAGTAACCACACACACACACACGCACACACAAGCACGGATCAACAATAACAAACAAACAACAACAAATGGTAACTGTTGCTCACCATCAAATGTTTAAAAAAAGTGGTAAGTTTGCAGTGAATAACGCCTATCAAATGTTTAAAAAAAGTAGTACGTTTGCCGTGAATAGCGCCTTTTATACATTTGTATTTGGAAATGAATCTTCCAAACACAGCTTTGTCACCAAGATACTTCCACACGCACATTCTAGTGACGGTCCACAAACTATTTTCTTTGGACGCTTGTCGTAGTTGATTCACTCAAAAGACAATTTCACATTCATGTTGTAATGTGAGATCATCCATTTGAATTTAAATGTCTCTCATTTCAGAAAAGAACTTATTCAAATTCTCTGCAACAGACACTCCATCACTAGACATCTGAGCTGTGACGTTTTCAGTCATTTTGTGCTTTTGAAATGTTTGTCAACACAAGGTAGACAGTCTCCTGGATACTGCTTGGATAAAGCACAAGATATCTGGAGACATAAGGCCCGCGGAGCTGTTTTCTAAGCTAAAGAAGCCACAGATTTAAGGGCAGGGTGGACACAATGCTGAACTAATATAACAAAAATGTCATTATGATATTGAGTAAGAGACCAGCCATTCAAATTATGCCATGCCTGTGTCGATGGCCTCAGAGAACAAAACTAATTACAGAAGAGGGTGTGTCCCAAACAAAACGACAACACGCACTTTACTATAATACTTTTTCATGACATTTTTTTTATGACAGTTTAGAATAGAGAAATTGTATTAGAGAAGCATAAATTCTTTGAAACAATATCTACTCAACCCATATAGCCTTACCTGTCTAAGATATTTTGCACCTCAAAGACAGTTGTGCATTTTTCCTCCTGGAGTGCATGCACTATAGTACTATAAATGGGATGACACATTAGACAAGTAACCCCAACCTTAAAAATGAATGAACAGATTGAGTTTATGGCTTCATTTTATAACTTTATTATTCATTAATAAATATCTAAATATCTTTACAGACTGCTGGCGCACTAGGTTTTACGTTAGTGTTTCTGTATGTAAGTAATCTCCTACTTTGCATTAACTCCAACATATAATCCTGTAAGAGACGATGACTTAGTCAAGCCCTCGCACAGTAAGTCACATGATTTTTCTTGTTCCTGATTGGAGGAGCAGAAGAACTAACTAGTATCCTCATTTTCTCCTTCAGTTCCGACGACAGATTCTCAGTTTCCACTGACACGAAATGGAAGGGAGTTTATATTTTCCTCTAAACCAATGTGACATAGCTGATCACCTGAGCTTTTCCAACTCAACAAAACACGCTTCTTTTTGGATATGCGGAACATACAACTCGTCACTGAAACATTAGGAAACATGAGGAACCGCTGTGAGACTGTGGTATACTGTGGAGAGAGCAGGACAGTCATGTCATGCTTGTAACAATCATTCGTCAATCAATTTGTCCTGAGGCGTATGACATTGCTCTGGTAAAAAGCTAGGCAAATGAGTAGCCGCAACTTAGCTGAGACGTGTGTTTGCTTGCGTGCGTGTGTGTGTGGTCGGGGGGAGGAGCCTCTGATGTAAAGTAATTAGGCTGGATAAAATTACCCAGAGATGCCTATGGGCTAACCCTCTATGGCCACTATGCTCACTTAGAGTTAGTCCTTAGTTTTGCCACAGGGGATCGGCCCTGCTCATGATGCAAAGTAACTAGGCGGGTGAAAATTACCTGGAGATATATATGTGCTAACCCTTTATCAGTAAATGCACATTTAGAGTCAGTCTTTATTTTGCTACAGTGCCTTCCACTCTGTTTGGAAAGTCAGTGAATGTGCTTGAGATGAAGAGATGTAATCACCTGGAACATTAAGTGTGTTAAGTGCTGTGTATGTAAACTCAGAGTCCATAAGCACGTGACTGATTTGAATATGTTTGGAAAACAGAATTTTGAACTTAAATGTTAAAAGAAAACACAGACAGAGACACACAAAAAATAAATTATTAAAATGTGGTGTAAAACGACTGCTAGACTATGTTCTAAGAAGTCATAATATTACAAACTAACCTGGTCGCTGGTTGCACACATAGACATAAACACAACCAAGTATATAAGTGAATGGAAAGAAGACATGAAACTGTAGCATAGTCAGAATTTTGCATAACTGAATACACTAACGACTGAAATTTCTTGAGTGGCCAATGACAAACCTCCCTGTATTGGACAGCTGACAAAATGCGTGTGCGGAGGTGCTATGAGATAGAATAGATAGCATTATTGTTTTGTGCATGGCAGTTTTCTGGCATGGAAAACATGTAGGAAGGGGTGCACTAACGATGTAGGCAGTACAAACCACAAAGAGCCCACCAGAGCCAAACAAAAACTGTTCGATGAAATTTCCTCCGTTAAAGCAAGCACCAGCGCCACCGGACCAAAGCCGAAAATCAAAATGAACAAGGTGAGAGTGATAACTTTAAATGCTCTCTTCTTCACGTGATGAATCCCTTCCCGCGATCTTTTTCCTGGTTCAGGCCTCATGAGGGTCCACAACACGCTAAGACTACATATCGTTATGATAAACAGTATCGCGATGAAAAAGCCAAAAAAGAAAACGAAAGGATAAAGGGGGTATTTGGCGACTGTTAGCCCGCCGAAACTAAGAGCCGCTGGCCAGATCGGAAGGAGATACATGGACTTATACCTGGAAGCTTTTAATTTCAGGTAAAACACTGGATGTACCACGGCCAGATAACGCTCAACGCATATGCAGCAATGAAGCAAAGGTCGCCCCAGCATGTAGCTTCCACTGAGGCCAGATGCGACGAGAATTATGGTTATGCTCTGGAAAATGTAGCCAAAGAGATAAAACAGAAAGCAGGTAGATGTATATATCTCCATCGCTGCTAGATGAAGGTTGATGATAGAAGGTGGCGCAGAAGTTTCTCCTTTTGAGGCTGTCCTACCCATCCAAAGGATCCAGCCACTCAGAGGCAGGGAAATCAGAATCTGTGTGACTAAGTAGGGGAGGTAAATTAGGCGGGAAGGCAAGGACTCCATACACTCGTAGATCGTCTTGGCAGAAGCGTTGCTAGTATTACCGGTGAAGTTAGAGAGGGAGAGCGCCATGCTGAAGTTGACTGCTTTACTGGAATCAGAAAGAAATATTAATAATAATAATAAAAAAGAATAAATAAACCAAAATCAATACATGATTACAACACTCGCTGTGCAGTCAGTTACATATTACTATTAAAACAGCTTGTCCAATTGAACAGTTCTTTAAAACCTCTGTAAGGCAGTGTTCGCCCAAACATTGCCTAAAAGAAAAATAGTGGATTAAATGTATTCAGTTTTATTGTTTTACTGTTCAGTTTAACTGTTTTTTTTAATGACATAATACAGACCAAAATGAAAACAGACATTCAGAGCTTTCTGTAGGATGTGAGGTATTTGATTTGCGGTCGGCTTCATGATTTATGACATAATTGATTTTATTCAAACCAATGCAAATATCATTATCAAATATCATCAAAAATGCAATGCTTGTACAATTATAAATGCTTTATACATAGTCATTTGAAATGATACAGAAACTGGACAATTTTGAAAATATTCTAAAATAATATCTAAATCAGTTAACGTACCGTGGTGTTTTCTGGCATGCTCTTTGGTGAGATGTAGTATGTGTAATATTGCAGGGCTGTGGAAAAACCCACCATACAAGCCACACCTTTCTTTCACATTTTCATCAAAGTGAAGTGTTGTGAATTACTCTGCCCCTTCCGTCTCTAAGATTCATGTTATTCCACTAATTTATCAGCAGATGGCGCACTGACTTTGCAGTGTGCAGTGTAATAGTGGACTTGGAACTGCGTTGTCCTGTAATTAAACCAAGGCAAAAGCACCTAATTCAACCAGTGCAGTGTATTGGTGATCACACTCTTGTCTCTGTCTTTTGACTATGTTGCTTAAGACTGGAGCTATCAAGTGTATCTCTGGAGGACACAATAAATTAGTCAAATTCAGCAACTTCTGCTACCTTTGAGACTCAATAAAATCAGTCAGTCAGTAGTGTTTCACACTGCATATATCCGTTTAGTTTTCTTATCTCACATATGTAAAAGAAATCAGACAAATATATAAAAAATCAGACTTATAGCCAGATACAATGAAGAGTGAAGTTGCATAACAAAATTACAATTTCACTTCAATTGAGGCAAACTTCATTTTTGTTGAATTTTAGGTTTCGAATTTACCTATTGCTGCAAAAATGTTTTTAACTGATAAAAAAAAAAGATGATGGACCAGTGTTTTGTATATTCTTATTCTTAAATGTTTTCATATTCTATATATGGTTAACTTGTCCCTGGGTGATGGTTCACACCTGCGTCTTGTTAATCATAATTTAAATGCTTTGTCAGTATGGATTGTGACACATTCAAATGACTGGTCACTAATAGTGTACCATCAGTCATTCATGTTTGCCAAGGCTGTTTTCAATACATTTCCATATCCATTGTGGATTAAACGGTATTCATTTCAGATGATGTAGTACTTATTTAAATGACTGCAATTCATTAATACTAAATTTAAGGGATTTAGCAAATAAAGACCCGCGCACACACTTCCAATATGTGTATTTGTTTCCCTCCCTCCCTCTTTCTCCCTCTCTCTCTCTCTCTCTCTCTCTCTCTCTCTCTTTCTCTCTCTCTCTGTCTCTCTCTCCCACGCTCTCTTGTTGTTTAGCAAAATAACTCTAAGTCCTCATCAGTTTGTAGGAAGCTGACAAATATTTGTATTAAAAAAAGGAAAATGAATGAAAACACTGAGTGAAAAAATGCAAACATTTTTATTTCTGATGCACTGCATACATATTAAAATAATGTCATTGCCCTCACGGTTATCGCATGAAAATATTACACAAATAAACAAACAAGCAATAAATTGCATACAATTGTATCTCTGAACATTAAACTTCTTTTTTGAAAGCATGAGGAGGAGTGATGAGGCATCATTATGACTGTGACACAGACGCACGTGAGCAGGTCATCCCTCACTCCACAGAGTTTGATAGGAGATGCAAATGAGACTCTATTCAGTTCTGCCGCTCAGTGTCCAAATGGCATTGTGGGTTTGCAAAACAGGGTGTTTGGAGCCTAACACACAAAAAGAGATAATGATGTATACCCATAATGTTATGTAACTGGATTGTTAATATGAAAACAGATTTTTCTGGTCATGAAAATCATTCACCTGTTGTTCAAAAGCTATGATGCATCTGAGAAACGTTGTCTGCCACATGGAGGGTTTTTGTGAACAGATAGCTCTCATTTCATAACGCTGAAGTGAAGATCCATAGAGAGAATTACATCTGGGACTAGCCATTCTCTGGCTATGATTTACATACTTATATACTATAACTTGTGCTCAAATTGTTTTCATCTCAGTCAGTGATTGAAAAAATGTTCACTGCAGATGACGGGAATAATTGATTTGAATTCATGACATGTCTTTCAAAATTTAACCGTTTTATGTTTGTTCTTTCAGCTTAGCAGACCCCAAGGTAAAAAGACAAAAAAAATAAACATATAATACGAAGATAAAAAAGAAAATCCAAAACACAGACCCTCATGACAAGGTAGCATTTCACAAATTCTCCATAGGCATGTGAGGCTGGTTTCAGGAAAGCAACTCACCGGTGAAAATCATCTCTAAATTTCAAGAAAAACATTTGACAGCTGATGCAAACAAGCCCTCCCAGTCACAGTATTGGAAAAGAGTGTGAAGAACACAGAGTCAGTTGGAGTCTATGGCAACAATAACACAGTAAATCTTGGTATATACCGGTAGTGTTGTGAGGCTGGATTGTGAGTATGAAGATATAATTGATGGTAATGTGGACCAGATAACTGCTAAACAGTTTAAGTCTTGGTGATGTGTGGAGAAGAGACCAGTCAGACACAGTGAAACACAGTTTATTAAGGCCATGTGTAAAGGAACAAAGGTGAGAAGCAACTATTCTCATCTAAATGCACGTAACACACAATAAAACGAATCTTTTTTACCCCACCCCGATGCTTCCAGAACATTCAGTTCATAAACAGTATTATCACAAAAAACATGCTCCTTCAAGGTGATGGTGCCAGAGACTACTTTACTTTTTCAATTCTACAGATTTACAGGTTTTCATAAGCCCTCATTTATTTTCATAAGACCCCAGATGCTTTTGGCAACAATGAATCACACGATATATTCAAGAACACAAGAATATTCAAGAACTACAATATCAGTAACAGGTCCTTAAACTGTATTATTGTCATTACATCACACACGGAAAGCAGTTTCAGGTTTCCATGGTAACTCCTTAGCACCCCAGAACTAACATACAGTGCTAAGTATACAATTTAAACAAGTAAACCAGTTAATAATTTCAAGTGATCATTCTGAGCTTTTAAGAACACAGATCTTTCGCTCATTTGACTATATTGTCATCATGGTCAAAAGTTATGCATTTAAAAAGATCTTCCAATCAAAAAAAAAAAAAACCCATACAGTCTGTATCCTTTTCAACAAATGCCCTGACACTTACGTACATCTGGTCCAGGGAAGGTTGCCGTCTTGGACAGAAAGAGGAGAGGTTGCACCGCGGAACAAGGTAAGGTGAGCCAGAAACAGATCGCTTGAATCAGACAGTAAAGATCCCACGAGATGGCAGGGTGCACATAGTTCATCACAACAAGAGGACAGTAAGCCACGATGATGAGAACCAAGAAGAGCGTGATGATTTTCAGGGCCTTTTTCTTTTGCTGATCCATACCTTCCTTTTTTCCTTCACCTGGTTTTGGCCTGACCAAGACCTTTAGCGTAGCTAGGCTACAGATCGTCATTGCTACGACTGTAACCACGATGGATATCAGTGTAAAGTGATAGGAAAAGTATGAGTACAATAACCAGGCCAAACTCACACTTAGGGTGATGATCCAGACTAATCCAACAGTGATGAGCTTGTAAAGAGAGAACTGAAGCCTTAAGTCAGTTATCGGATGAACAACAGCCAGGTATCGCTCGGCAGAGATCAGGCTGAGAAGCAAAGGACGACCAACCGTGTAAGTCCCTCTAATAAAAGTAATAAAGTCATAAAACTGGTGAACTGTACAACATTGGCCAAAGCAGTAAAAAAGGTAACCCAGGCAACAGAGGACCTCCAGGATTGCTAGGCTTATGGTCAGAATTTCAGGGGTGGTAGTGTTGCTGGAGGACATCACTCCACATATCCATAACCGAAGAACCCTGATGTGCAGTAGCTGTACAATGCCGATATTAACTACTAGACCTGCAAATGAAATGATCATTGCAGCGGGTGAAAGCAAAAAGCAGTTCAAATCTGGACTAGCAGTGCAGTTTTCTGAAATGTTTAGGGATGGAACCGAAGTGGTGAAGTTAAGCATTTTGCTCTGGTCTTCTCTCGTCCAAATGTCTGATTTAACAGAGCAGGTGTGGCCTTGTGTTTAAATTGCGCTGTGAACAGTGTCTGTTGTTTTCTGATTTTTTTAAAATTCAAATTTGCATTCAAATAAAGACAATATAGGCAAGTAAATATGATAATTAAATGAAGCCTCTGATGTATTGGGAAATTTGTTTTGTGTGTCTAAAGCACTTGCCCTGAAACAGCCAAGGCAACAAGGTAGGCAGTAATTGAAGAAAACAAAACAAAACAAGTGACAGCAATACACACACACACACACAGAGCAAGACTATGAGGTATTTTGCATAGACTCCCAACCCTCACAAGAAAAACTAAAAAAAAAAAAAAAAAAAATTAAATATAAATAAATTATATATCCAACGTCATCTCATACCCACAGAACCAGTTAACTTTTCTGTTTTTGTGAAGATTGCTGAATGTATAAAGAGTGCCTTTACATCCTAAGAATTTTTTTTACAATATTTTCTCTGCCAACATGTGAGTTCACTGATTTTACATGTAGTGTTAAAACAACAACAACTATTACTACTATTTGTACGACAAAACAGGTCAGTTCAGTTTTGAATTTAACTTTGAATTTTAGGGCAACCTGTTGCACAGCATTTCTGAGTTTAATCAACTTCTGGATAAAATTTTTTATCTTTTAGCCTTTTTTCAGGCAAGTTGAGTCAGCTTTTACATCACCATAACGGGTACTTTAAGAAAAGAAAAATAATCACATTTACATAGATTTAGTACCTCTTGGAGGTTTTGATGTAAACTTTCAATTTAAGAATGAAATAGTTTTTTAAAAGTCCAAAAATACAACCAGTGGGACAAACTTTTGTTTTGGGTTTATCACGTCTTGAGTTCATTTGATCTATGTATAGGAGTTTATTTAATCAACAGCTATGAAAATCTTGAAAATTATATGGGCAATTGGAGGTGAGGTTCATATCTTTCAGAACCATTTCTCTTCCATATTTAAAACATTTACAAATTAGTCATTTTGTTTTAATAAAGGAGATGATATTGGTCCTCCTGGACTGTTTCAAATAACAATTCTATCAGAATTCTCTTCATCAGAAATCAGAATTCTGCAAAACTTGCTCATTTTCTTGTTTCCAAAGGCTTTACAATCTGTAACAGCTTGCATTGCTAAAATAGCTTTGGTATCTGAAAACAAATAGCTTCAGTTTGAAAAGAAAAAAACAGTCTGTACATACAGATTCTATTTCAACAACTAAGTTGCCTCTTGACTATATCTGCTGCAAGGCAGCTTATGAAACCTGGACAGATACAGGAGAGGGTGCAATGCTGAGCAGGGCAAAAGGAACCAGAAGCACATTGGATATAACACACAGAAAACTTCTCCTGACACAACGTCTGACAGATAGTTGAAGCAAAGAAAAGGAGAGTAAGCTATGATGATGACAATCAGGATTAGTGTGATAACTTTGAAGGCCTTCCTCTTTTGCTGATCCATACTTTCCTTGTTTCTCTCACCTGGTTTTGGTTTGATAAGAACCTTTAAAGTTGCTAAGCTACAAATAGTGATGACAACAATAGCTTCCCCAGTAAACGCCAGGAATATCAGTCTGGGAACCTCTGAGTGCAACAATGCTGTCACCATCCCATATCCCAGGATAAGAATCCAGACAGTCACGATGCCGATTAACCTGTAATGAGGAGAACGTACCCTTAAGTAGACCATTGGATGAACTACAGCCAAGTATCTCTCCACACAGGTCCAACTGAGAAGCAAAGTACGCCCACAGTAGGTTGTCCCAATGGCGATTCCAGCAAAAATTTCAACAGAACTACTTAAAAACACCACATTGAGAAGCAGAGAAAAGTAGGACAAGCCATAGAGGATGTCCAGGATTGCTAGGTTTATGGTATGAATATCAGGCATGGTGGTGTTGCTGAAAGACATAACTCCACATATCCACAACCAAAGAATGCTGATGTTCAGTGGCAGCACAATGCCCATATTCACTGCCAGAGCTGTGAATTAAATAGAATGGGAAATCATAGAAACAGAAGAGAAAAGCAGGCAGTTAAGAACTGTGGTGTTTGGGTTTTTTGCTGTTGCGTTAAGCGTCAAATTTGTGATGTTTAACATGTTGCCAAGTGTTCTCTCTTCCAGATATGCACCTCCATAGACCAAGAAAATCACTGTACATCATTTTTGTTGCACTGTTTTTATTTTGTGGTGTCTGTGCCAGGTGACATATTCAAATGAACTCTTTGCATTTGCAATTCTGGGAAGTGGTTTTCTGTTTCTGAGTTGTGTTTGGTCTCATGATAAATTGTAATTAAACTGCCCAAAAAAAAAAAAAGTAAAAAAAGGAAGAATTCTTCTAAAACATCTGTCTCTATTTAAGAGTGCTTTACACAACCTAACAAAAGTTAGAGCTTTAGGGTCAGTTCACCTTTTATGAGAGCAGATGATTAATGATGTGGCAATGGGGGTTTTGGTTAACATGGACCTGTAGCACCTTTCAGAGGGGAGAATCTGGAAGAGGTGGTGGGCTGGGTGGGAGGTATCACAGGTTATTTTAGTTGCCCGGTTGAAGGTGCACTTTATATACTGTGTGTTGACTGGGGGAAGGTCACAACCAATTATTTTGGAGGCTTTAGTGACAATCCACTCCAGTTTCTTCTTGGTGTGACATGTGACATGTGTAGGCATGTGAGGCTGGTTTTGGGAAAGCAACTCACTTGTGAAAATCATCTCTCAATTTCAAGAAAAACATTTGACAGCTGATGCAAATAAGCCCTCCCTGTCACAGTATCAGAAAAGAGTGTGAAGAACATAGAGTCAGTTGGAGTCTATGGCAACAATAACACAGTAAATCTTAGTATATACCCGTAGTCTTGTGAGGCTGGATTGTGAGTATGAAGATATAATTGATGGCAATGTGGAACAGATAACTGCTAAACAGTTCAAGTCTTGGTGATGTGTGGAGAAGAGACCAGTCAGACACAGTGAAACACAGTTTATTAAGGCCATGTGTAAAGGAACAAAGGTGAGAAGCAACTATTCTCATCTAAATGCACATAACACACAATAAAACGAATCTTTTTTACCCCACCCCGATGCTTCCAGAACATTCAGTTCATAAACAGTATTATCACAAAACACATGCTCCTTCAAGGTGATGGTGCCAGAGACTACTTTACTTTTTCAATTCTACAGATTTACAGGTTTTCATAAGCCCTCATTTATTTTCATAAGACCCCAGATGCTTTTGGCAACAATGAATCACACGATATATTCAAGAACACAAGAATATTCAAGAACTACAATATCAGTAACAGGTCCTTAAACTGTATTATTGTCATTACATCACACACGGAAAGCAGTTTCAGGTTTCCATGGTAACTCCTTAGCACCCCAGAACTAACATACAGTGCTAAGTATACAATTTAAACAAGTAAACCAGTTAATAATTTCAAGTGATCATTCTGAGCTTTTAAGAACACAGATCTTTCACTCATTTGACTATATTGTCATCATAGTCAAAAGTTATGCATTTAAAAATGATCTTCCAATGAAAAAAACACCCCATACAGTCTGTATCCTTTTCAACACATGCCCTGACACTTACGTACATCTGGTCCAGGGAAGGTTGCCGTCTTGGACAGAAAGAGGAGAGGTTGCACCGCGGAACAAGGTAAGGTGAGCCAGAAACAGATCGCTTGAATCAGACAGTAAAGATCAAGCGAGGTGGATGGGCGCAGATAACTAATAACAACAAGAGGACAGTAAGCCAAGATGATGAGAGTCAAGAAGAGCGTGATGATTTTCAGGGCCTTTTTCTTTTGCTGATCCATACCCTCCTTTTTTCCTTCACCTGGCTTTGGCCTGACCAAGACCTTTAGCGTAGCTAGGCTACAGATCGTCATCGCTACGACTGTAACCACGATGGATATTATAGGAAAGTGATAGGAAAAGTATGAGTACAATAACTGTGCCAGACTCACACTTAGGGTGATGATCCAGACTAATCCAACAGTGATAAGTTTGTAAAGAGAGAACTGAAGCCTTAAGTAAGTCATCGGATGAACAACAGCCAGGTATCGTTCTGCAGAGATCAGGCTGAGAAGCAAAGGACGACCAACCGTGTAAGTCCCACTAATAAAAGTAATAAAGTCATAAAACTGGTGAACTGAAAAAAATAAACCAAAGCAGTAAAAAAGGTAACCCAGGCAACAGAGGACCTCCAGGATTGCTAGGTTTACGGTCAGAATATCGGAGGTGGCGGTGCTGCTAGAAGACAAAACTCCACATATCCACAACCAGAGAACCCTGATGTGAAGTAGCTGCACAATGCCAATATTAACTACTAGACCTGCAAATGAAATGATCATTGCTGCGGGTGAAAGCAAAAAGCAGTTCAAATCTGGACTAGCAGTGCGGTTTTCTGAAATGTTTAGGGATGGAACTGAAGTGGTGAAGTTGAACATTTTGTTCTAGTCTTCTCTCGTCCAAATGTCTGATTTAACAGAGCAGGTGTGGCCTTGTGTTTAAATTGGGCTGTGAACAGTGTCTGTTGTTTTCTGGATTTTTTTAAAATTCAAATTTGCATTCAAATAAAGACAATATAGGCAAGTAAATATGATAAATGAAGCCTCTGATGTATTGGGAAATTTGTTTTGTGTGTCTAAAGCACTTCCTGAAACAGCTGAGGCGACAAGGTAGGCAGTAATTGAAGAAAACAAAACAAAACAAGTAACAGCAATACACACACACATACACACACAGAGCAAGACTATGAGGTATTTTGCATAGACCCCCAACCCTCACAAGAAAAACTCAAGATTTTTTTTTATTAATTAAATATAAATAAATGATATATCCAATGTCATATCATACCCAGTTAAGCTAGTTAACTTTTCTGTTTTTGTAAAGATTGCTGCATGTATAAAGAGTGCCTTTACATCCTAAGATACAATTTTTTTACAATATTTTCTCAGCCAACATGTGAGTTCACTGACTTTACATATAGTGTTAAAACAACAACAACAACTACTATTAGTACAGCAAAATTTAAAATTTGAATTTAATGTTGAATTTTAGGGCAACATGTTCCATAGCATTTCTGAGTTTAATGAACTTCTGGAAAACATTTTTATCTTTTTGCTTTTTTCTGGCAAGCTGAGTCAGCTTATACATCACCATAGCGGGTACTTTAAGAAAAGAAAAATAATCACATTTACATAGATTTAGTACCTCTTGGAGGTTTTGATGTAAACTTTCAATTTAAGAATGAAATAGCTTTTAAAAAGTCCAAAAATACAACCAGTGGGACAAACTTTTGTTTTGGGTTTATCACGTCTTGAGTTCATTTGATCTATGTATAGGAGTTCATGTAATCAACAGCTATGAAAATCCTGAAAATTATACAGGCAACTGGAAGTGAGGTTAATATTTTATCAGAAGCATTTCTCTTCCATATTTCAAACATTTACAGATCAGTCGTTTTGTTTTAGTAAAGGAGATGATATTGGTCCTCCTGGACTGTTTCAAATAACAATTCTATCAGAATTCTTTTCATCAGAAATCAGAATTCTACAGAACTTGCTCATTTTCGTGTTGCCAAAAGCTTTACAATCTGTAACAGCTTGCATTGCTAAAACAGGTTTAGTATCTGAAAACAAATAGCTTCAGTTTGAAAAGAAAAAACAGTCTGTACATACAGATTCTATTTAAACAATTAAGTTGCCTCTTGACTGTATCTGCTGCAAGGCAGCTTATGAAACCTGGACAGATACAGGAGAGGGTGCAATGCTGAGCAGGGCAAAAGGAACCAGAAGCACATTGGATATAACACACAGAAAACTTCTCCTGACACAACGTCTGACAGATAGTTGAAGCAAAGAAAAGGAGAGTAAGCTATGATGATGACAATCAGGATTAGTGTGATAACTTTGAAGGCCTTCCTCTTTTGCTGATCCATACTTTCCTTGTTTCTCTCACCTGGTTTTGGTTTGATAAGAACCTTTAAAGTTGCTAAGCTACAAATACTGATGACAACAATAGCTTCCCCAGTAAACATCAGGAATATCAGTCTGGGAACCGATGATTGCAATAATGCTGTCACCATCCCATATCCCAGGGTAAGGATCCAGACAGTCACGGTGCCGATTAACCTGTAATGAGGAGAACGTACCCTTAAGTAGACCATTGGATGAACTACAGCCAAGTATCTCGCCACACAGGTCCAACTGAGAAGCAAAGTACGCCCACAGTAGGTTGCTCCAATGGCGATTCCAGCAAAAATTTCAACAGAACTACTTAAAAACACCACATTGAGAAGCAGAGAAAAGTAGGACAAGCCATAGAGGATCTCCAGGATCTCCAGGTTTTAGGATCAGTTCACCTTTTATGAGAGAAGATGATTAATGATGTGGCAACGGGGGTTTTGGTTAATATGGACCTGTAGCACCTTCCAGAGGGGAGAATCTGGAAGAGGTGGTGGGTTGGGTGGGAGGTATCACAGGTTATTTTAGTTGCCCGGTTGAAGGTGCACTTTATATACTGTGTGTTGACTGGGGGAAGGTCACAACCAATTATTTTGGAGGCTTTAGTGACAATCCACTCTGGTTTCTTCTTGGTGTGACATGTGACATGTGTAGGCATGTGAGGCTGGTTTTGGGAAAGCAACTCACCTGTGAAAATCATCTCTCAATTTCAAGAAAAACATTTGACAGCTGATGCAAACAAGCCCTCCCTGTCGCAGTATCGGAAAACGTCCTCACGGTTATCACATGAAAATATTACGCAAATAAACACACACAAAAAATTGAATATAATTGTATCTCTGAGCATTAAACTTCTTTTTTGAAAGCATGAAGAGGAGTGATGAGGCATCATTATGACTGTGACACAGACTCATGTGAGCAGGTCATCCCTCACTCCACAGAGTTTGACAGGAGATGCAAATGAGACTCTATTCAGTTCTGCCGCTCAGTGTCCAAATGGCATTGTGGGTTTGCAAAACAGGGTGTTTGGAGCCTAACACACAAAAAGAGATAATGATGTATACCCATAATGTTATGTAACTGGATTGTTAATATGAAAACAGATTTTTCTGGTCATGAAAATCATTCACCTGTTGTTCAAAAGCTATGATGCATCTGAGAAACGTTGTCTGCCACATAGAGGTTTTTGTGAACAGAAAGCTCTCATTTCATAATGCTGAAGTGAAGATCCATAGAGAGAACTACATCTGGGACTAGCCATTCTCTGGCTCTGATTTACATACTTATATACTATAATTTGTGCTCAAATTATTTTCATCTTAGTCAGTGACTGAAAAAATGTTCACTGCAGATGACGGGAATAACTGATTTGAATTCATGACATGTCTTTCAAAATTTAATCGTTTTTTGTTTGTTCTTTCAGCCTAGCAGACCCCAAGATAAAAAGACAAAAAATAAACATATAATACGAAGATAAAAAAAAGAAATATATAATAAAAATAAACTACAAAAAACTAAATCCAAATCCACATCAGTTGGAGTCTATGGCAATAATAACACAGTAAAGTATATACCGGTACTGTTGTGAGGCTGGATTGTGAATATGAAGATATAATTGATGGTAATGTGGAACAGACAACTGCTAAACAGTTCAAGTCTTGGTGATGTGTGGAGAAGAGACCAGTCAGACACAGTGAAACACAGTTTATTAAGGCCATGTGTAAAGGAACAAAGGTGAGAAGCAACTATTCTCATCTAAATGCACATAACACACAATAAAACGAATCTTTTTTACCCCACCCCGATGCTTCCAGAACATTCAGTTCATAAACAGTATTATCACAAAACACATGCTCCTTCAAGGTGATGGTGCCAGAGACTACTTTACTTTTTCAATTCTACAGATTTACAGGTTTTCATAAGCCCTCATTTATTTTCATAAGACCCCAGATGCTTTTGGCAACAATGAATCACACGATATATTCAAGAACACAAGAATATTCAAGAACTACAATATCAGTAACAGGTCCTTAAACTGTATTATTGTCATTACATCACACATGGAAAGCAGTTTCAGGTTTCCATGGTAACTCCTTAGCACCCCAGAACTAACATACAGTGCTAAGTATACAATTTAAACAAGTAAACCAGTTAATAATTTCAAGTGATCATTCTGAGCTTTTAAGAACACAAACCTTTCGCTCATTTGACTATATTGTCATCATGGTCAAAAGTTATGCGTTTAAAAATGATCTTCCAATAAAAAAACCCCATACAGTCTGTATCCTTTTCAACACATGCCCTGACACGTACATCTGGTCCAGGGAAGGTTGCCGTCTTTGACAAAAAGAGGAGAGGTTGCACCGCGGAACAAGGTAAGGTGAGCCAGAAACAGATCGCTTGAATCAGACAGAAAAGATCACGTGAGATGGAAGGGCGCAGATAGCTAATAACAACAAGAGGACAGTAAGCCACGATGATGAGAACCAAGAAGAGCGTGATTATTTTCAGGGCCTTTTCTTTCGCTGATCCATACCCTCCTTTTTTCCTTCACCTGGCTTTGGCCTGACCAAGACCTTTAGCGTAGCTAGGCTACAGATCGTCATCGCTACGACTGTAACCACAATAGATATCAGTGTAAAGTGAAAGGAAAAGTATGAGTACAATAACTGTGCCAGACTCACACTTAGGGTGATGATCCAGACTAATCCAACAGTGACTAGCTTGTAAAGAGAGAACTGAAGCCTTAAGTCAGTCATCGGATGAACAACAGCCAGGTATCGCTCGGCAGAGATCAGGCCGAGAAGCAAAGGACGACCAACTGTGTAAGTCCCTCTAATAAAAGTAATAAAGTCATAAAACTGGTGAACTGTACAACATTGGCCGAAGCAGTAAAAAAGGTAACCCAGGCAACAGAGGACCTCCAGGATTGCTAGGTTTACGGTCAGAATATCAGGGGTGGCGGTGTTGCTGGAGGACATCACTCCACGTATCCATAACCGAAGAACCCTGATGTGCAGTAGCTGTATAATGCCGATATTAACTACTAGACCTGCAAATGAAATGATCATTGCTGCAGGTGAAAGCAAAAAGCAGTTCAAATCTGGACTAGCAGTGCAGTTTTCTGAAATGTTTAGGGATGGAACCGAAGTGGTGAAGTTGAGCATTTTGCTCTGGTCTTCTCTCGTCCAAATGTCTGATTTAACAGAGCAGGTGTGGCCTTGTGTTTAAATTGGGCTGTGAATAGTGTCTGTTGTTTTCTGATTTTTTTAAAATTCAAATTTGCATTCAAATAAAGACAATATAGGCAAGTAAATATGATAATTAAATGAAGCCTCTGATGTATTGGGAAATTTGTTTTGTGTGTCTAAAGCACTTGCCCTGAAACAGCCGAGGCAACAAGGTAGGCAGTAATTGAAGAAAACAAAACAAAACAAGTGACAGCAATACACACACACACACACACACACACAGAGCAAGACTATGAAGTATTTTGCATAGACCCCCAACCCTCACAAGAAAAACTTTATTAATTAAATATAAATAAATGATATATCCAATGTCATATCGTACCCAGTGAAGCCACTTAACCTTTCTGTTTCTGTAAAGATTGCTGAATGTATAAAGAGTGCCTTTACATCGTAAGATACATTTTTTTTTTACAATATTTTCTCAGTCAACATGTGAGTTCACTGATTTTACATGTAGTGTTAAAACAACAACAACAACAACAACAACAACTATTACTACTATTAGTACAACAAAACAGGTCAGTTCAGTTTTGAATTTAACTTTGAATTTTAGGGTAACCTGTTGCATAGCATTTCTGAGTTTAATCAACTTCTGGATAAAATTTTTTATCTTTTTGCTTTTTTGTGGCAACTTGAGTCAGCTTTTACATCACCATGACGGGTACTTTAAGAAAAGAAAAGTAATCACATTTACATAGATTTAGTACCTTTTGGAGGTTTTGATATAAACTTTCAATTTAAGAATGAAATAGCTTTTAAAAAGTCCAAAAATACAACCAGTGGGACAAACTTTTGTTTTGGGTTTATCACGTCTTGAGTTCATTTGATCTATGTATAGGAGTTCATGTAATCAACAGCTATGAAAATCTTGAAAATTATATGGACAATTGGAGGTGAGGTTAATATTTTATCAGAAGCATTTCTCTTCCATATTTCAAACATTTACAGATTAGTCATTTTGTTTTAATAAAGGAGATGATATTGGTTCTCCTGGACTGTTTCAAATAACAATTCTATCAGAATTCTTTTCATCAGAAATCAGAATTCTGCAAAGCTTGCTCATTTTCATGTTGCCAAAAGCTTTACAAACTGTAACAGCTTGCATTGCTAAAATAGGTTTAGAATCTGTAACAAACAGCTTCAATTTGAAAAGAAAAAACATTCTGTACATACAGATTCTATTTAAACAACTAAGTTGCCTCTTGACTGTATCTGCTGCAAGGCAGCTTATGAAACCTGGACAGATACAGGAGAGGGTGCAATGCTGAGCAGGGCAAAAGGAACCAGAAGCACATTGGATATAACACACAGAAAACTTCTTCTGACACAACGTCTGACAGATAGTTGAAGCAAAGAAAAGGACAGTAAGCTATGATGATGACAATCAGGATTAGTGTGATAACTTTGAAGGCCTTCCTCTTTTGCTGATCCATACTTTCCTTGTTTCTCTCACCTGGTTTTGGTTTGATAAGAACCTTTAAAGTTGCTAAGCTACAAATACTGATGACAACAATAGCTTCCCCAGTAAACGCCAGGAATATCAGTCTGGGAACCGATGATTGCAATAATGCTGTCACCATCCCATATCCCAGGGTAAGGATCCAGACAGTCACGATGCCGATTAACCTGTAATGAGGAGAACGTACCCTTAAGTAGACCATTGGATGAACTACAGCCAAGTATCTCTCCACACAGGTCCAACTGAGAAGCAAAGTACGCCCACAGTAGGTTGCTCCAATGGCGATTCCAGCAAAAATTTCAACAGAACTACTTAAAAACACCACGTTGAGAAGCAGTGAAAAGTAGGACAAGCCATAGAGGATCTCCAGGATTGCTAGGTTTATGGTATGAATATCAGGCATGGTGGTGTTGCTGAAAGACATAACTCCACATATCCACAACCAAAGGACGCTGATGTTCAGTGGCAGCACAATGCCCATATTCACTGCCAGAGCTGTGAATGTAACAGAACAGGAAATCATAGAAACGGAAGAGAAAAGCAGGCAGTTAAGAACCGTGGTGTTTGGAGTTTTTGCTGTTGCATTAAGCGTCAAATTTGTGATGTTTAACATGTTCCCAAGTGTTCTCTCTTCGGGATGTGCACCTCCATAGACCAAGAAAATCACTGTACTTCATTTTTGTTGCACTGTTTTTATTTTGTGGTGTCTGTGCCAGGTGACATATTCAAATGAACTCTTTGCATTTGCAATTCTGGGAAGTGGTTTTCTATTTCTGAGGTGTGTTTGGTCTCATGATAAATTGTTATTAAACGGCCTAAAAAAAAAAAGTAAAAAAAAGGAAGAATTCTTCTAAAACATCTGTCTCTATTTAAGAGTGCTTTACACAACCTAACAAAAGTTAGAGCTTTAGGGTCAGTTCACCTTTTATGAGAGCAGATGATTAATGATGTGGCAACGGGGGTTTTGGTTAATATGGACCTGTAGCACCTTCCAGAGGGGAGAATCTGGAAGAGGTGGTGGGCTGGGTGGGAGGTATCACGGGTTATTTTAGCTGCCCGGTTGAAGGTGCACTTTATATACTGTGTGTTGACTGGGGGAAGGTCACAACCAATTATTTTGGAGGCTTTAGTGACAATCCACTCTAGTTTCTTCTTGGTGTGACTGTCTGAGCTTCCATACTAGAGCAAGGGAGGGGGGTTATGCATTTATGTACATAAAAACTGGTGTGCCAATAAAAAAATCATAGGCAGACACTGCTCTTCTGATTTGGAGTACCTGACAGTTAAATTCAGGCCTATTTACCTCCCACGTGAGCTTATCATTGTTATAATTGCAGATGTGGGTGCATTGACTTACAGATGCTCAACGTATTGTGTAGTAGTGAGGTGGATTTTTATTAACACCTAGGATAGCCTTCACCGACAACACTGTTCCCCCAGAATACCCTAGCACCTAAATGTCATCTCTTGTGGACAGAGATGGCTCTCAAGGCAACGATCAACACAGTCTACAATAGTCACAGCTGTTTACATTTCACCAGATGCTAACGCTAGCATAGCTTTAGGCTACCTGCTCAATTCTGTAAATTCACGACAGAGCACCTATTCCGAAGCAGCCCATATCATAGCTGGTGATTTTAATCATGCAGATTTAAAGGCAGTTCTCCTGAAATTTGAACAACACATCAAATGTGCTACCAGGGGGGAAAATAAATTAGACAAGGCTTATTCAAACATTAAGAATGGTTTTAGGTCAACACCACTACCACATTTAGGGCAGACAGCTCACCTATCCATACTCTTAACCCCAGCATACACCCTCCACAGGAGAAAAGGTCAACCCCCCGCAAGGACTGTTAAGACATGGCCATGGGGGGCGCCAGGTAGTGGCTTAGGGGTGCTGTAGCTACCTCTGAGATAGCCATAGCACCCCCTAGCACCCACAAGAAATTTCTGTGGTTTATTTTTAATTTTTAAAGTGTGGATGCTATAATTTGAAAAAAAAAAAAAAATACATCATTAAAACAAACTGATTATTTTTGGACTAAAAAACATAAAGCCAACACAGGTCATCTGATTCAGCCAGTGGGCGCAGCACACATTGAACTTTTGACCTTACTTTAAAGTTAGGTCACATCGCAGCAGTCACTCGATCCTGCAGATTCTCCCTATACAACATCAGAAGAATCCGCCCCTTCCTCACACAACAGGCGACTACTGCAACGTTCTACTGGCTGGCTTGCCGAGCTGCGCCAGAACGCAGCTGCACGCCTGGTATTCAACCTCCCTAAGCATTCTCATGTCACTCCACTCCTTACTGTGCTCCACTGGCTTCCGGTAGCTGCCGCATCCAGTTCAAGACACTGGTGCTGGCCTACCAGGCCACAAGAGGCTCCACCCCATCATACCTTCAGTCCCTAACAACTCCGTATACCACTACTAGAACCCTCCGCTCTATGACCTCTGGTCAACTGACGGTCCCCTCACTACGGGAACCCGGCAGCCGGTCCTCCCGACCATGCCTCTTCTCCGCCATTGCCCCGCGGTGGTGGAACGACCTCCCTCATGCAGTTAGGACTGCGGAATCTCTTACCATCTTCCGCAGGAAACTGAAAACCCACCTCTTCAGAACCCACCTGTCCCCCACTGCCTAACCTCCCTTTCCTTACATTAAAAAAACAAAAAACAAAAAAAAAACTTGTCTTGTATCTATGTTTGTCACTCACTGTCAAAATATTTCAGGGGCGCAATACGAAGGGGTAAATTAACGCTCAGTCTTATTGTGATCTCTGCTTATGAGGTATTAGGAATCTGACTGATGCACTTATCGTGAGTTGCTTTGGCTAAAAACGTCTGCCAAATACCAAATTGTAAATTGTAATTGTAGTTCTGTTAGCCAGAGTGCTATTTGGGGGGGGGGGGGGGGGGGGGGGTAACTTAGCATTATCTAAGCATTATCCATATCATTACGGATCGTTTTTTACTTCATAAACGTCCACGTGTGGAGACTCAATCAAAAGGAAACGAGACTTATTGTGAACCTAATAGGGCTACAGGTGGCTGGTGGTAGATTTTTTTTCTCCTTATAGTTATCTCTATGCAATGCTCATTCATATAACATTAGGTCTATGGAACGGAATATTGTTGATTCATTAGTCGAGGTGTTCGTAACTGGCAGCATGAATTTGTGGTCTCAGAATCTGTGGCTGAAATGTGCACAAACCTGTGTCTGTTGCTTGCTACTTCTGTGCAAGCCCTGGCCGTGGTGTAGTTGTGTGAAATTTTATATTCAGAGGTGTGTTTACGTAGGCTGGCTTGTGTACCTTACATCTATATCCCATGAGCCGAATATCTCGCCTTGTGTTTAAGAATGGCATTGTAACTGCTGTGGAGTGGGTACTGCGTAGGCTATGTGTGTGTGTGCGTGTGTACGCGTGTTGGGGGTGTTGCAGTAGAAATTAAACTGAGCAATTGGGACATTAATGGGAAACCCTAAATTTCAGAGCACCCTTGCTGAAATGTCAAGTAACCCCATAGCAAGTAACCAGCAAAAGAATCTCCGGTGCTGCCACTGGACAAGGCCTGAAGGAGCTTCCTTGCAGGATTGCTTTGAAGGGACTAATTGGGACATTTTTGAGGATCAGGGTTTGGAGGAGTACACGTCAACTGTACTATGCTACATACAGAGCTGTGTCGATAATGTCACTGTCGACAAACACATCCGGGTGTTCCCCAACCAGAAGCCCTGGATGACAGAGGAGGTCAAATACTCCTCAAGGACTGTAACCCCGCCTTCAGGTCTGGTGACAGAGCCGGTGCTAGAGCCAACCTGAAGAGAAGCATCAGTGAGGCCAAAACGGCCTACACGAAGAAGATTGAGGACTACTTCACTAATAACAAACACAGCGGATATGGCAGGGCATACAGCACATCACCAACTACAACACCAGCAACCACACGACTGTTGACGGTGAAGGAAATTAATTGTCTCATCAAAGCCACATCAAGGCCATTCTCCCACCCACCTTCGACCCATACCTGTTTGCCCACAAAGCAAATAGGTCAACAGAAGATGCAAACACCACTGCTCTTCACACTGCACTGACTCACCGTGAACACCAGGGGAGCTATGCGAGCATGCTTTGCCTTTCACACCATCATCCGGGGCAGACTGGTCACTAAACTTACTGACTTAGGACTTTCCAACACACGTGCCACTGGATCAAGGACTTTCTGACTAAGCGTCCCCAGACTGTTAGACTAGGCCCCCACCTCTCCTCCAGCTTTATGCTCCGCACGGACACCCCACAGGGCTGTGTGGTGAGCCCCCTTCTCTACACCCTCTACACTCATGACTGTGTCCCCACCCATCCCACCAACACCATTATCAAGTTTGCGGATGGCCTGACACTGCGTGAAAAGAGGTGTATTCGGCCTGGAATACTCCTGTATATTCCTGGATACTCCACAGATTATCGGCTGTATCCGGCAGTTTGCAGCTCTGTTACGCGGCATGGAATACTCCTGAATATGTACCGTGTTTTGGGGTCTGCCTAGAGCCCTTAGTTGCCATGGTGAATAATCCCTTGGGGGTGCTTGGAAGGGAACATTTGCACTTCACACCTTGGGCCACCAGGTATCCTGCAATTGGTCAAAAGTCTTTCTTTGGATTGGTGGAGCAATGTCTTGCCCCTCCTCTAAAACCCTTCCCCATTGGTCCATTGTGGGTCCCCAGACATGAATTCATATGGTTTATATAATAATAATAATTATTATTATTATTATCATTTTTAATATTATTATTATTATTGGTGGTGGTGGTGTTTTATGTTCATAGGTAGATTGTATAGATAGTATGGCAAACAAAAATGAATTACACAAATTTTATTACAAATAAAGCAAATACAGTATAATATAAGGTATATAAATTGACAATTTTATATATATATATATATATATATAATCAATGTACAATATATAACAGAATAGAATACATTAGAACAGAATATACTGTAATATCATAGTATATAATACAAATGCTTTTGGGAGCATAAATGAAACTCTAAATGTTGAGCATTCCCAAGAACAACCCAGCTTCCGTGGTCTCTATTCTGTAGCACCCCACACAGTGCAGACAACTCTGTGCTAGGCGGGAGGATCCACGCTGGCCTTCCATCCAAGATGGCGTCCTCGTCAGAAATTATGTCTACTGATGCGGTCCTCCATATGGCAACCTCTTCCTCAGTTTAGAGAACACTAGCTCTGGCCTTGTGCTGCTGCAAAACAGTGAAAACAGAAATTAGATCGCTGAAAACAGCAAATGGAGAAAAAGTCTAAGAACTACTAGGGAAATGATGTTTTGACTTACTCTTCTCCTCCTTTGCCTCGTTCGAGTGGCGATCCTGTCCCCCTCTTTGTTCTCTGGATTCACCCGGTAACTCTTTCGGATAGTCTCAATCGGTCTTTCAGGATGCTAGAGAGAAAAAAAAACGGAGAAGAAAGGAAGATTGATTAAAAGTTCGTTTAGAATTCCAAGCACTGCTATGAAACAATCGCGACGATATAGTCTACCAACAAAACACGTCGTCTTACCTTGTCCGTGGATCATATCTGTGCGTGTTGTTTTCAGCATTATGCATTATCCGCACAGATTCCTGTAGAAGCAAAATTAATACAAGAGTTAAATTCAACCACATTAAGGGATAAAGCAGATAAAGAAATGTGAACATATCAGAATGCGCGGCAGTCAAAGACGAAAGCCGGAAGCCTACAGAAATAAACTTACCGAAACAGAGTTATTCCCCGCACGTCTTCTTTTCTCGGGCAGACTCCTCTTGCGCCTCTTTGATGGGACTCCATCCTGTCCAACCGCCGAATAACATTCTCCATGAACGTTCAGACATCTTCTTAAAAATGCATTTAACGGGGACACCAGTTGTTTGTTTTCGTTCAGACTCGGCGTTGGAAAAATTGGATATTCCCGGCGCACGAGTAGCCTCTCCACTCCGCTGTCCGTTCGAAAACTTAAGTGTTCTTTTGCAAGCCATCTTCAAAATGCACACTATCGACAGAATACGGAGTACAACTTCTGTAATCCTTCAGTGACTCGCTTCTCCTTACCTTACTACAGGTAACCCCTTCCCCAAAGCAAATTTCGCGCTGCAGTTGCACACAATGCTATTGGTTACTGTCACCCTACGCCATGCACGCACAGAAAACTGATTGAACAGGACTCAACCTTAGATTCTAAGTGGGTGGTTTGAAAACGGGGCGCGTCCTCGTACTGAGGAGAAACATTCCGAACAAACAAGCGAGAATCAACAACAAAAACTCCTATGCCCTGTAAACTTTTTTTTTTTAAGTCCTGTATCCTTTGTCCCGCATCCCTCATACTGAGATAATGTCCCGCATCTTCGCTGGTCGTTTGGTTTTTAACTGTCAGAAATAAAAAATATATGGATCCATTATTTTACCCGCCCGCACATGAGCATAGTTTCTAATTTATTTAATAGCGCTATGTCAAAAGCAGTAAAAATGCAACATAGGCGAGTTTTTTTAAAAGCCTTGCTTTCACCAAATGGCTGAGAGGAGAGCGTTGAGGGCGGTCATCAAGAGTCTGTGGCGGCCGTCAATCAAACTGTGCAGCTGTGGGGCCGACGAATTTCTTTGCTACGTCACAAAAACCAAACTTAGTAAAACTTTACAGATATGATGATAAACGCTGTCAGCCGACATCATGGTCAAAAAGAAAGGAAAAAGTTCTTTTATCCCTTCTGACCATGCTTCTCATCCAATAGAGATTTTGGCTTGATATAAAGATTTGCATTGAAATTGTTTTATTTTATGTAATATTTTATTTTGAGCCTTATTTATTCTTATAGTTGGATTTGGTCAGGGGTTTAACTTGAAAGACTTGAGCTGTATGATGCCTGCTGCTTTGCTTAAGTACAGTTGCCTTTGATGGGCCTGTAATGGCCAATGCATGTTGGATGTCTATCAATACAAGTGTATACAAGTGTTTCTTATTCAGTTAGACTGACATTATATCTAAGTTTTACATCATCTCTCAGCATTAGTAACAATGTCCCACATTGTCCCACACAAACTTACTACTTGTCCCCCATTTGGTCTGTTTGCATCTGGTCACCCTGTACCTTTGACCCCAAGTAAAGGACAGTTGCATAACCATCAAATATGTAATTAATGAACCTCTCATTTAGACTTTTTTTAAATTATGTTTTCAGTGTGTTTTTGTATGCTCCATTTGAAGTGTCCATTGTAATTTAGCTGCACGACAGAGCAATGACATTAAAGGCTACATGGGCCTACCACTGCTGTATTATACACCATGCAACACCTAACAAGTTTGTGTGGTTATCAAAATATCGGCTAAATATTACATATAGGCTAACTGATAGAAAGTTACAGTGAGGAAGGGTTCTATACCCAGTCCCTCCTAGACCACTGACTGTTATTAGCATTTGAAAGGCCAAGCCATCAGCTAACGACTGTGGTCACGCGGATGCCTGAAAACTGCCGTCTAACAGCTGTATTCAGACATTTGCGGGAGTTTTCAGGTCCGCATGACAAAGTTCTGCGGGCATCCGAATACCTCTGGAAAACAGCAGGTTTAGCGGAAGTTTACTTTGTCCGGATATTTCTGAATACACCACTTTTCACGCAGTGTGACTGTGGTAGGACTTATCTCAGGAAGAGACGAGACAGCCTACAAGGATGAAGTCCAAAGACTGGCAGCATGGTGCTCAGAGAACAATCTCATCCTGACCTCCTTAAAAACAAAAGAACTCATAATAGACTTACGGAAGAATAGTGCAGACCCCGATCCACAATACACTGACGGGGACTGTGTGGAAAGGGTCTCTGTTTTCAGGTTCCTGGGTACGCATATCGATGAAGACCTCTCCTGGACTACAAACACCACCACAGTAGTCAAGAAGGCACAGCAGTGACTCTACTTCCTCAGGAGAAACAACCTGCAGGTGAAGCTGCTGGTGTCTTCCTACTGCTGCTCCATTGAGAGTGTGCTTACGTACTGCATCTCTGTGTCGTATGCCAGCTGCTCAGGAGCAGACAGGGTCATCAATACTGCCCAGAAGATCATTGGCTGCTCACTGCCCTCTTTGGAGGATTTATTCAGCTCTCGCTGCCTCAGTAGAGCAGCCAACATACTGAAAGACCCATCCTGGACATCATCCGTTTGACTTACCGCCCTCTGATAGATCCTTCAGGTCAATCATATCACGGATAAACAGACTTAAGAACAGCTTCTACCCCAGACCCATATGAGAACTGTACGCAGCCAAACACTGACACTCTCTGTTTGGGACCTGTGTGACTATCTGCACTACAATACTTACAGTTACATTTATAGAACACTACACAGATGTTTACGTTCCAACTGCACCTTTGCATGTATATACTCCTAAGTGCACTACTTGTTAATAGGGACAACGCAATTCAGTAATTCAGCAATTCAGCAGGTGTGCAATATCCTGAAGTCCAATATCTCAGCTGCTAATATTCTTTTTTAATCGTATTGTTATACATCTTCTTATTGTTTTATATTTTGGTTACAGCAAATGTATAAATTTTATATACATCTTATTTTATTTATATATTTAGCATTTTAAATTAGTTTAGTTTGTGCTTTTCTATTTTTTAACTGCTGTTTGTTCTGCGTGAATGCACTGTCAGGATTGCTACTCAATTTCATTGTACTCTGTGCAATGACAATAAAGGAATCTAATCTGTTTTTTTCTGCTTTGATATTTAGTATCTCCTGGGATTTCTTTTGAGTGTTTTGTCTGTTTTGAATCCTAACAACTATTTCTCTGTTTTTTACGTCCTAAGCTGCTCTCTTTTTGTTAAATGAGTAGACTTGCCTTTTGGTTGCCCTGTTTGACTGTGGATATTATTAAAACTTTAAACTGCCTTCCTGTGCCAGCCTTTGCTTCTAAGTTTTTGTTCCCTGAGGATAGCTCTATCACTAGGGCTTTTCACCTTGACACTGGAGATCTAGGTTCAAATCTCACGTTGCTCCTGACACATGCATACCTTACAGTCTCATAGGAAAATGTGAGGGTAATTTGCATTTATTTTTAAAGTTTGCCTCACTCTGACGCAAGTGATAATTTGACTACCATGATGGTGTGGATGGCTTGACTGATGAATCGGATGCTTGGAATAACATATACAAAACTTCCCGTGTGTGCTGTAATATAGTCTTGCTAACATGACTTCACATGACACGTGTCTCATTTGAATAGAGGGAGAGGTCAGGAGCCTAAATAAGATTAGCATTCTGACACTCATCCATTATTTAATAGCCTGTCTTCGCGAGAATTCTGTAATTATCCTTGGTTTAATCATTCCGTAGGACAACTATGTCAAATGATCTTGTGGCTTCTGATGCTTCCAACTCTGATGCAACGCTCCTCTTACTCATAACTCTGGAACTCTCGTCATCCAAGTCTGCCAGCTGTCATGGTAACCCAATATTTCGTTAAAATCAAGGTGACCTCGCGCAAATGACCTCTGATTTTGAGTTCGTGTGTCTTTGATGTGGGCTAACAGTTGAATGACTCGAAAAGACGCTGTTGGATTTTCTCAGGGCAAAATCTATGGGGTCAAGCCTTCAAGTGCCATCAATACTTTAAACGCAATCAACAAACTGACTGCCTTGTATGGTTTAGGGAGAATGATCCAGATGTTTGAACAGGAGAACCTGAGGGAGATGTTACAGTGAGCCAAGGTCACATGGTAATCTGGTAAACAGTGAGCTATCCTAACAGCTGTGTCCTGTGGAGGGTTACAGATTCATGCTGCACAAACAGCAGGAAGTCACATATGGTTACTAACATCCGTTGAATTTTGCTACCAGATATCCAAAACCTGTTTTAAAAAATTATACCTCCACATATGCATTAAGTCAAATTACAAAATTAAAAAATAAAATGTATCCAGTTTCAAAAAGAAATACTAAAGAAAGAACTGTGCACATAACTTCTTACAAAAGTAAGAAACATTTTATTTGCAGAAATTTGGAAGCATTTTTTTCAGAATACTTGTGAAATCCAGTTTAAAACACCAGCATTGATCTGAAGTGAAATGTAGATTTGTTTGACTGACATGGCAGAGTCAAGTTATCTCAGGTTCATCTGGCAGGATATGCAGGCATAAATTGACATATTCACCAAATCTCCCCAGTAACACACCCTACTTTTTGGTGTCTTTATACAAGCTAATAAGCATGAATGCCTTATACGACATTATGTTGCTGCTGGCCCCACAGGAGCTACTGTGTTGTTGTGCTTGGCTCAATGAATTGTGTTGACAGAGCTTTGACAGTACAGGCCAAAGGGGTGAGGTAGTTGGACAGGAAAACACAGAGACCCTTGGCCTGGCAGAAAGGGTTTTGATTAGGCTGTGTATCCTATGAGCCTTCACTGACAGCAGGGTATACTCCCATTGGATTAAAATTACTCTTTAGAGGAATTTACAGAGGCTTCTCTGCAAGCCGTCTACGAGGCCGAGGGGAGGGATTGATTTTATCCCCGCTGTGACGGTCAACTTTATGCCCAGGACAAGTGCCAACCTTCCCTCTTAGAGGATATAACCTTAGCAAGACCCACCAAGGAGCAGTCAACACAGGAGGTCAGTAGTTAGCTGAGTAAGGGAGAAAGAGAGAGAGAGAGGGAGGGAGAGAGAGAGAGAGAGAGAGAGTGGGGAGTCACTCTGAGCCAATGTCACTTTAAATTACTTATAGCTATGAGAGAGGAGAGGTAAATAGAGTGAACCGCTAGCTATGGCAGGATTCCAGAGTCTAAGATAGAGCAGTATGAGAGCAAGAGAGGCAGACATAACAGGGATAAAAGAGAAATGAGAGCTAGAGAGAGCGAGAGAGAAATTGAGTGCGTAAGTAGTAAATGGCAGGACTGACCTCATTTTTTAAGACCCTTACTCTTTTCTTTCCTCAGAGCTTTTCGACACAACCACACCCCCCAACCCTTACCCCGTCCTCCCCAGGTTACTCCCTCTTTCTCCTGCTCTCCTCCCCTCTGTCTCTGGGACATTCCATCCAACCCTGCCAGCTCCCTTCTCTGGGCGACAAGCAATGTGTCAGCCAGAAATGCTCTCAGGGTTCCCTCCGTACTCCTTGTGTTTGCTTTAATAAGTGTTCCCTTGGGAACCAACCAATGATGGAGGATTGTTCTCTTTGGACGTGAATGGTCAGCAGTGTTTTTTTTTGTTGTTGTTTCTCATCAACTGGACTTCCTTGGAAATTCTGGGAAAATTCTGAATCCTGGATCGGGTTTTAAAAAAAAGCAGAAAAACAAACAGAAAAAGAATGTGTTTTGAGGATAGATGAGCAAAGGAGGTACTTTTTTTTAAAATCTTGACTCTTACTTCATTCATTCATTTCAACGCTGTTTGCTTTTCTCAAAACGGACTTTTGGATTAATTAAGGGTGAATATTTTCTATTCAAATATGTGGACACCACGACTAATATAATCTCTCTTAATTGCAAGTATTTACGTTCTTATTTTAGGATGTGAAAATTTCATTGCATGCGCGTTGACGTTTGCAAGACCGCCCTCTTACGTATGGGTCACTTTTAGTATCAAGTAAGGTAAGGTCAAGGATTTAGACTTAAATCAGAGACTCATCGTTATGGTAACTCTTAGCTGACGATTGGTGGGCTGTGGTTCGCCATCCCGTCCAAACCAAAACCGCTTCCTTTTTGTCTGCCTTTCCTGATTTTACATGCTGTTTAGGAATTGGGCCCTTTTTCTGGAATTATTTGGATTTTTTGGATTTTGTTGGACCAGACTTTCTTGGAAGAAGAGAGGAAAAGGTGAGCACTGCACCAATGTGTTTGGCCTCTCTGCAGGAATTCCACGACAGTAGAGATGCTAAAGGGGAATAAGAAACTAAGTGCCCAGGACGGAGTGGCATCCACCATTGCCAGCACAAATGCCAACAACCATCTGGCACTTGTCAGCAGGCCTAAGGCATCCAATCGGTGAGTAAGGGTTGGGGAGAGGGGCAATGACTGGATCAAGTAGAGAGAGCTAAACCAGACCATGGAACAAACGATACATGCTGGGTAATTTTAGTCTGTTTTTGTATTGCCCCAGTTTGTCCTAATGCACTAATGTGACTGGAGGTATGTTTTTTTTTTTTTTTGGTCTGTGGTCTCATGTGATATGAATACCAGATAACTGTGTTGTCCCTTAACTGTGACTGCTAAGGTGTACCTTCGTCTCCTGTCGTTGAGTTTCATGTTGTTTAGTTCTTTTACATACACCCTAATGGAGATACACCACTTCAGCTGTCTTTCTTTAGCGGCTTTGGTAACTTTTCTAACACTCCTTTAATGGTGTTTTACATCACATGAGACTGGATTTGAAATAAAAAGAGGATTTAGGATTTTGTTAGGATTTAAGTGACATATACAACCATTTTTGTTCTTTTTTTAGCCATGAAAGTCATACAGGTTAACTGTCAATTAACATGATTTTAGATTAATTCTGAAATTTGAAATGAGATTTCCCTCACAATACTGCCAGACTATTAATTTGACCAGGTCTGTTGATTCAGCCAAAACAGAACAGTAGCTCATCTCAGCAGCTTCATATTAATATTAAAACACACACACACACACACACACACACATATTTATACAAACACATACACACCACACACACACACACATATATGTACACACACACACACACACACACACACATATATATATACGTCCCACCAATGCTAGTGTAATATTGGGACATGTTTGAAAAAACACGTATGAAAAACATGTATGAATTCACACACACACATTGGCACACACTCACACACACTCACACATACACAAACAAATTGGCTCACAAAGACTGGAATTTCAGACACCATTAAACACTTCAAAACATTATTAAGAGGCAAAACATGAAAAACAAGTTGTCTTATGATTGACCAAACTACAAATTATAGACAAATCTCACTTTGACATGGACTCATCCTAGCTATAACCACGCAACTCAATATGAAGTTGTCACCTTGGGTTTCTGGTTATCCAGTCGAGAATAACATCTTTGGAAAGTCAAGGATACTGTAAACGTTTGGAAACTATGAATAGGAACATTTTGGAAACAGAAGGCCCTTCACTGAAAATGATATGGAGGTTTCAAGACCACCCCTAGGGCATTAATGGGTGTACTGACCTAACTTTGGCTGGACCCCAAGGTCGTATGAGGTGAGAACAGAGTACACTATGTGGCATTTCTCCTGTCTGTCAAATACTTAATATCCTCATCTGAGTAGACACAATTAGATTTCATACATTTTTTCCTTTCAGGACAAGGAGTAAATATAGGTTGTGAACTTCTGTTTCAGAGAAATTAAAAAAAGAATAGCCATTTTTGGTTCTCCAAGAGATATTTTTCATTGCTAAACAGCATCTCTCAGCAGTATTTCTGGAGTCTGGAGATGCAGCGGCAAAAACAAACTGAGTATGAGAGAGTTCCATACTAGGCAGTGTATTGTGCGTGTCCTATCTGTGAGGTGGGCTGGTTGCTGACTGTTGTAAACTCTGACCATTGGATGAAAGACTCTTTATCGCTCGTCCACCTGCCCCCTCATCTCCTCATCCTGGCAGAAGCAAAGACTCTCTTCTGATGTCCAGACTAGTGGCCTTTGTTCTGGTGCGAGGCACGGGGGGGGGGGGGGGGGGGGGGGGGGGGGGGGGTTGGGGGTGATGTAATTGTTAAAGGGATGGGTGCCAAACCTGTTCCCATCATTCACTGCTTTAAGACTGAGGAGAGCTAAAGTAGAGTTGCTAGTTTTAGACTCTGTAATGCAGAGTCAGCCAAGCCTCACATAGACCTCCTCTCACCAGCCCTGACTTTTCACACTTTTTATTTGTGTCTGGCCCCTTTATTAATACATGCGTTCAAAATACACCTGGTTACACCGAATGATGACATCATGAAGACCAGAGGTTACATTCCCAGAGAGAAGCGGTATATGTATGATTGACTGTTAACTAAAACTGACACTAATTTGGATTGAAACTAAAAGTATGATCTTATAGATCAGTGGTTCCCAACTCTAGTCCTGAGGCTCCCCTGTCTTGCACATCCTTGTTTTAGTCAACATCCGGGTTGTCCAGTGTTGGCCAGTGGGTCCGGTACTTTGCAAGGACTTAAAGGTGTTTGCTGTACTGTAATGTAACATTTCCCAAACTGCCACTGTGGGATATCACAATGTCTCAGTTATGCCAACAAAATGGACGCTTTGTTAATAGTGTAAAATCCTTCTCCTCCGCTGCATTTGTTCTGTCTGTCCACCGTCTCACTCAGTGTCTCTCATTTTCCAGTCACATGTTCAAATATGTACAGTTTTACAATACATGTCCCTGTGTGTGTGTGTGTGTCTGTGTGTGTGTTTTTTTTTTTACATGCGTCAATGTCTTCTTCTTTGTTTTGTTGTCAGTATCATTACCTGACAGTACTTTAGTGTCCTCTTTTTTTTGTGTGTGTAATTTTATACTCACCATCATCATCATCATCATCATCACTGTTATGAACATCTTCATCGATATCCGCATTATTGTTATTGTCATCTTCTTCATCCTTCACCATCTTCATCATCATCATCATCATCATCATCAACATCAACAACAACAACTTCTGAGATGTTTTGCTAAGGATGTGTTTTTAATCATGGTCATCAGCCTGTCCCTGAATTTATCAACAACAGTCAAGAGTAATGAAAAGTCATCATAAACAACTGAAAATGAGTCGTCCCCCCCCCCCCCCCCCCCCCCCCCCCCCCCCCCCCCCCCCCCCCCGTAATACTATTTTTGATTTGAATATTATGGGTTATTACTGTGAATTTTTGGAGCACATGTGATGCTAATCTTCCATAACAAGGTCGTAGAGGGCTTACAAATGTATCATATGGACATTTTACTGGGAACTGCGGTGGAAGTTTTGATCAGTACTGATACGAATCCTGAAACTGAAATTTTTGGATTGTCAAAGATATGTGAACTTACAGATTGTTTCATCACAAAGGTCATTACTGCAGACAGATCATCAGATGATAGAAGGCACAATATTCTGTCCAATGTCATTTGGAGTGTCACACGGTACAGTCTGTAAGGGACGTGTTGTCTGTCTCTGTGGTCATCTGCTGACATACTCGATAATGACATGTTGCCCACTCAAAATAACCTCTCGGGGGTGGAGGGGGGGTGAGCTTTGGGGGGGACAGGGGTGGGGTGGAGGATGGGTTGTGGGGGTGTACAGTCATTTGAAACAGCTGAAAGCAAAGTCTATAAAACAAGTAACGTACACCTCACAGCCATAGAGTCATAAATTTTACTCAGGGTGGGTGGGGCTTTGAGTTAAAGGAGAGGCACTCCGAACAACCCTCCAAAAAATAACCAGCAGATCATAAAATCCACCAGTCTCATGTTTACGATTCTGTCACATGTCCACACAGAACCGTGTCTTTAGATGGCAGCGCATTCAAGTCAGGTTACACATTACCGATTTTGAAGCTCTTGAAATATCACTCTGACTGTGAATGTGAAACTGCTATACTCAGAATATATTTTCTTGTTAGTAAGAGAATATTGCTTTTTAGTAAGATTATGTTGTAAATGAAAGTTATCACATTTTCTTTTATTCTTTTTAATGTGATCCAGTGATGTTTTATAAGCCCTAATGTCCAGTTGTCTCAGGACAGTGAGCCCAGTAAAAATCAATTAGCTGTTTGTCATGTTACACAAACTTTATTTAGAAACTTGCATAGAGATTAAATCTGAAATGCTGTCAAAACAAATACACAGGACTGGTTTTATTTAAAGAGGTGAAAATCCATGTAGTCCCATGAGTCTAAGCGTTTAATAATTTCCCTTGATAGTGTCAATAAAAGCAGGGACATCATGTTGATCCTTCAGCTTGAAGTGAAAACTGAGAGAGACACATTATGCCTCCTGTGTTTGCTCTGGCTTTAGATTCAGCCCTGGCTTATAGCGATGATTCAACACTGCCACAGCGAGTATGAGGAGATTAGTGTGTGTGTGTGTGTGTAAATTATAAAATCAAATGTGGTGAACAAGGTGGTATTGGTATATCTTATGGTGCAGAATGTGCTGATGTGTTTGGAAATGATTTGATTGTTGGCCTCCGGGCTTGAGTTAGTGATTGACTGATACCTGATTTTATTTTAAACCTTTAGTTATTTGAACGATAGATAGCATTAGCATGTTTTCTCATCGTTTTCAGGCTCGTTTCTCCTCTGTTCCTTATCAGTTCTGTCTAAATAAGCTTATTATTTGGTCAGGACTGTCAGGCGTCTCTGATTGTCTTAATATAGCAACTACTTAAATCGCTTGATTTAGTAGGCCGCGTTGACAGCTAATCTATCTTTGACTTGTCCACATTACTACTGGTTTTGGATCTACTGAACCTTCGTACCATTTTCCATAATTGAGTTCTTCAAAGTACAAAAGTTAGGAATACAGTGCTTAGAACACAACTGATGGTTTACTTTGGACATGAAAAGAACTGAGAATCAGTTTTTTCTCATGAATTCCCATTTGAGTTGTTCTTTAATACTGTTCTCTCGAAACTGTTTCTTGGCCATAATGGTATAGGTAAACAATTATCTCAACCCATAACCCTGTGAGTTGTATGGATAAAATTAAGACAGGAGGCCTGCTCTTTTGCAGACTTAATAAGGGTGTCTCTGTGTTGGCTGATCTATGATCTTTTTTTCAGAAGATCAAAGCTTCATTGGGCATAGTATTGACAATCATACTCTAAGACACCAAAGTTTTCATGCATTTATTCATTCATTCATTTCCCGCTTATCCTGATCAGGGTCGCAGGGGGTGCTGGAGCCTATCCCAGCGCTCATTGGGTGAGAGGCAGGGAAACACTCTGGACTGGTCGCAAGTCCATTGCAGGGCAGACAAACAGACAAACACTTTAAGCCACACATTTACACCTATCAGATCTCCAATTCACCTGACTTACATGTCTTTGGACTATGGGAGGAAACTGGAGCTCCCAGTGGAAACCCATGCAGACACAAGGAGAACATGCAAACCCCACACAGAAAGGGCCCTGGCCAACCAGCCGGGGATCGAACCCAGGACCATCTTGCTGTGGAGGGTACAGTGCTAACCACGATAACACTGTGTAGACCTCGTGGCGCAACGGTAGCGCGTCTGACTCCAGATCAGAAGGTTGCGTGTTCAAATCACGTCGGGGTCAGGCTTTTGGGGCAGCCAGTAGCCTAAGGCTTGGGGCCGAGAGGTCCCCGGTTCAGTTCCCAGGACCGGCAGGAAAACATCCATGGCTGAAGTGCCCTTGTGCAAGGCACTTAACCCCCAAGAGCGCAGATGTGCTGCCCACTGCTCCCCTGTCTAGTGGTTGTGTGTGCTCACCTCTGGTGTGTAAGGATGGGTTAAATGCAGAGGTCAAATTCACTGCTCACAGTGTACATGTGCGTTCGCAGAAATTTAAGCTTAATTTTGTAAGTCTTGTGCCACCCCTAAGACACTCGAGTGTCTATGAAAAGGACACAAACTTGGGGAGTCTTTTAAGCCAACATGGCAGGTCAAAAGAAAACTTTTCACCCTTTATCAAAATTTAGACATGATAAAGACACAAACATCTAAAACCTTATTTCTCAAGCAAAGCGGATACTTTGGTAAAAAAAAATATCAGCACTTGACGTTTCAAGTGTTGATATCTCTTTGAAGATTAAAATAATGGACTGAATGACCTTGTGGCTATGGCAGCAAACTGACCTCACATGGAGTGAAATCTAAATCCGGGGCCTTAAACAAGATTTATGATTGTTTGTGGCCTTGAATATGCTTTTCTGTGTGTTTTATTGGCATGCATGTGATCCTATGGTAGAGACAGGTGGGTTTTTGTTTCATGACTGTGCTGTTCCAGTTCTCTCTCTCTCTTTCTTTCTTTCTCTCACTCTCTGTCTCTCTCAAGTGTGATTTCATGCTAGTACTCTCTTTTAGCTACAACAACAGAATTTCTTTTTATTCAATAGTATCTCACTTTATGATCTGGGTAGACCATTGCACTGTTATTTCTGTTGTACATGTGTGCTCTACAGGTATCGTTTTTCACTGAGGCAGTGGATGTGTTTCAAATATGTTTATTGGCCAAACAAGCTCAGTGAGTCCTGTCTATAATGTGCAATCAAAAGATGTGAGATTGGTGGCATCAGTTAATACTTCTGGTAACTAACTTTTTCTTTTCTTTTTTTTTTTTTTTTTTAGCATTGTTACATGGTGGAAAGTGAAAGGAAGGTTGAAAACACAGCATTACTAAGTAATGCAGACCATATTTCTCACTGTAGATGGAACTCCGAATCCCTGAAGTTACAGAGCAATTAGCTAATTCTCTTTAGCTATTGATTTTGGGTCTGCTGATTTGTAAATAATTTGCCTTGTGTGTATATATGAGGTGTTATTATTATCTCTAATTATTAACAGCTGTTATTCAGACTGGAATTAAAAAGGCCAATAGAAAGAGTATTAATTATTCCTGTTGCTGGTTTTAATTGGTCTGTCAGCAGCCTGTCAGTGGTTGGGTAAGGTGACCCAAATCTCAAGCGGAATGCAGGCACTCAGTGCATTCTAATTATGCTATTATGATGGCACTCTCTCTCTCTCTCTCTCTCTCTCTCTCTCACACACACACACACACTGGCACTGAAAAAGACATTATCTGGGTCATTTCCAGACCCTGAAGACAAAACGTTCCCCCAACAAATGGAGATTCAAGTGACTCAAAACTAACAGGACATGACTGGGCTTTCACTGAAATGACCCTTAATGCTAATGCAGGAACATAGACTTACATAGCCCAACAGTCTTGCCAAACAAACTTAAAAACACACTGAAAATATCCAATGTGTATCAAATAAACTTTGGCAATATTTATTGATAAATATATCAAAATGTCCCTGTTATAGACAGGCTACTTTTACTATCTCTCTCTGTAAAGCAGCATTTAGAATGATGAACCTTGCTATCATCGCGAGATGGTATTGCATAGGTTTATTCTTTCTCACAGAATGGATGGAGGGAGGGAGACCTCTCTAAGTGGTACCATGGCAACTAGGGATGTCCCGATCCGATCTCAAAGATCGGTATCGGGGCGATCAAGGCATTTTTAACTGATTGGTATCGGCTTTATTGAGTACGACCCTAAGCCCAATCCTTTGTTTTACGTCAGCTGTCACACAGGTGTCATAAACGGAGAGCATAATTTATGGCAGGATGTGGCTAAAAGGTCTGCAGTGTGGAAATAGTTTAAATTGGGAAACGAAAGCAGTCCAGCATCCACTTGGAATGTTTGTAGTGCGAGCACTTCGCGAGGCGGTAGGAGCTGACTTCATTCAGTAGGCTACTACCGCTTTTATAAGGCACCTAAAAAATGAACATTGTGAATTCACTGAGGTTACTTAGGCAAAGGCTGCTCCGAAGCAACACACATTGGAGGATATACATATATAAGGAGAGAGAAATTTCCTCGAGACAGCGACAAGGCCAAAAAAATTACCGAGAGGGTAATTGAATCAATCGCTTTTGATGACCAGCCCATCGCTTTGGTGGCGAATACAGAGGTGCTTTCAAATTCGGCAAACTGAAGCGAGCGTTCCAGGCGAATGGGTTTTGTCTTAACTCTTACATTTACACGTTTTTTAGGTCCGCATACTCCGACGACATTAATCCGCAAGGCTACTAACAACAACCAAGGTATCATTTCAAAATTGAAACACCTAACTTTAGCTGTATGTGACGTATGCGAGTTAGCCTGAACTAACGACCACAGAAAGCAATACAGTCGCTTAACTAACGTTAAGGATTGATAACGGTAGCATACAAAAAGAGGCTCTCAGAGGGAGTATCAACGCAACTGGAAGACTGAATAAAATCGAACACTTACGCATATTTTCTGGTATAACTCCCATCTGGGCACAAGTTTCCCCTTAGTCCAGCGTCCATGTTTATTCGCCAAGAACTACCTCCTTAAACCGTTTGTGTGTGATCACAAACGTTCGCAAGGAACTCAAAGTAAACGATAAACTGTTTGAAAATGTTCGCGAATGTTTTCCTTTCTTTGCTAATGGAACGCACATCAGGTTTTCGCCGTCTTTTTTGGAGCTACGGTACACCCTACTCTCTCGACACTACATTTCAGACACTGCATTACCGGAGCTTTACAACAAGGTCTACTTTGTTATTTTGTAAAATAAAATTTAAAAAGATAAAAATTAAAAAAAATAATCAAGGAACAGCTTGGATGCAGGCAAGTTTTGTTAATGCACTGCTATTCAGTTGTCAAGCATATACATTGAAATGATTTTAATACTTCTAATGTACTTAAAATGTGCAATGTACCACTGTATTATCTAGGGAGAAGCCTAAAGAAATACTTTCAATGGTGTCAGAGGATACAGGGCAGGGATGGGTGTTTACTGTTGCATCATCTAGGAATGAAGTATCTTTTTTTTTTTTTTTACATCTTATTTCAAGCAGAAATTCAGAGAAAGCGTTAGTGCATGCAATGCCCCCACCCTTATTTTAATATAACTAGGACATTCCTATATCAGTTGGGATTATGTTTGATTACATTTGGGAATCCAGTAGTTGACAAATGGAGTGATGAAAAGAGCATTGGGTATCACCCTTTACAGTGAATCTACGAATTCCAAGTACACCAAGCTTTGCTCAGTTTTATTGCAAGTCTTCCGTGCAGTGCTCTGTCTCCGACTTTATTAACAACCATAACATCAGTTCCCCCTAGAGATTATCATAACATGACATAATATAGCCAGATTAAGTGGATATACTAATCCTGCAAGAATGTACTACGGTAACACTGAGAGAATGAAACAGGGAAATGGCACTGAACAAAATTGCTGTCCGGCACGTGCAAACGTATCCTCTTCTTTTCGGAAGTGATGGACATATGAATATGTTAGTGTATTGAATGAGAACAGTAGTATCAGTAACAGTAGCATGCTAAAGCTGTAAAGGTATTCTGCCACCCAGGGAGTAATTTAGAGAAGCACTGATGGATTTAAAGGGTGTTGTGTCAACACAGTCAGGCCCAAACCACAAGACCAAGCTGTTCACTGCCTAGAGTTTACCAGGCTTTACTATAAAATCCCTCTAAAACATCACACGCATTTTTTCACTATATTTAGCCATGACATTATTAACTGACCAAACTGAAAACAATTACAGTGCATTGTTAAGCTATGTTTTGTAATGCTAATTTTGATTTTTGTCTTTTGAGGTTTTTTAATTTGACCCAGACAATCGCAGCTCATAATATCTTTAACAACCATAAAACGGTCACAACCTTTGATGGCCAGTGATCTAAACAATGTTATTAAAAATAAACACAAAAATTCTTGGGAAAAATGGGTCTAGTCTCTCTTGAAAACACGCAGGTAATGGCTATTTGTCATTGTCATGGCTTTGAGATGGTTGTGCTCCAATTCAAAAAATTGTCACCTTCCAGTCTTTCATCTATATTCTCCTATTGAGATATGCAGACAATAGAGTGTTCTTGGCTGCCACTCTGTGGAATGAAGAGTCTTTAATTACAGGACACTCTTACAGACCAGTGCCTCGCCAGCGGATTTTTACGACCAAGGCCATGAAGTATAGTTGGGGGGGTTGGTGCTGCACGGGATAGAGGGGGCACTGGTGGGTTACACTGTAACGAATCATGGTCCCAAAATAGAAGACATGTAGGTGCTGAGAGGAACAGACTCGTTCAAGACAGGGTGAGGAAACCATAGCTCAACAGAACAAGACTTTCATGAAGGAAACTTATACCAGAACAAATATATACACCAGTGCCAAAATGCACATCCACAAGGGCTTTGGCACCATGAGACATATACTGGAATAGATTTGATAGAATGGTATAGAGAGACATATGGTAATACTTGAAAACAGCTATTTTAAATTTTATTTATTTATTTTTTGGAAAAGGATAGGTCTCCAAAGCAAGAAGGTGACATAAGTTTTATTTTCTATTATACATTATACACACACTTACATAGACACACACACACACACGCACGCACATGTGCGCACACACACACTCAAATTAATGTGACAAAGCACAACTTTTCCTCAGAAGTTATTGAACTGTATACTGCATAATGCCATATTGAGGGTGTGAAAATATCAAAGAAATAAGATATTATTTGCTTACAAGTAGGAAGAAACTTAAAAATAATTTGACTTTGAATGTGTGCTTTAGTATGGTTTGATTTGACACAGTGAAGTCACAGTGGCCATAATAAGAGGTTGCGTGTTAAACTCTGTCAGCTGTGGTTGTGCTGATCTCATTACCTTGACATGAAAATAAAGTTGACGCATAAACCGGGTGCTGACTTGGAGGTCAGATCACAAGCGCTGACTGATTGGTATTGCTTTATGGCTTGAGGGCCCATTTGAATTAATTATTTTTTCCAATTTGTAACCAACTAACAGGCCCCTGGAGACCCCTGGCACCTAATTTAATGTGTTCCAGACAGGGACACATGGTGTAACGTGAACCATGAAGAGAATGTTTCTTTGCCGTTGACAGTTGACATCTAACAAACGTTTCTCTTTGTTTTTCTCTCTGCTTTCTCTCTCTCTTCATTATAGTATGATAGTAATATTTTCTCTGTTTACATGACTTGTTGCAGACCTGCAGATGTTTGGTCAGTACGGTGTGGACATGCAGGATTTAAGTGTGGAAGGGCTGAGAGTATGTTGTGCATCTGGTTTGGACAGACTAGGAACAGGTGTACTTGTACTTTGGGGAGAAGATAATATTATGAGATAGATGTCATGTTTGTTATAAAAAATTCACAGCAAGTCTCAAAATCCTGACATTTTGCATGGTTTTCAGCAAGAGTCAGCAATTCAAGACTATCACTTACCATCAAAATACAAGCATCTGGGTTTGGGACAGGGATTCAATGAGTAAAGACATTTTCAGTTGTATTTGAAACCATTGTATCAGGTGACCATCAATGAAGTTTTCCTCCAGCATTCACTAGTGTGACAGTGTCATAGTTTACTGTTTGTAGGTCTGTTGATTAAACCATTCAAGAGATGCAGCATAAAGTGTAAGGAAAAATAAACACATTTCTTTATTAAAATGTATCAAAGCTAACAAAATGAAATAAAAGTATAAAGATGGAAAGAGGTTTCCTAGAAGGATGTTAAGTAACATTTCTCACCATAAAGAAGTTGTTGCTTGTAATTGTGATCATTTGCACCGTGCGTTTTAGTGACAAATAAGGACTGTACGTTGACCAGGCGTTTGAAATCCCTGACGTAAAAAGGTTCTTGGTATTATCATGACACTTTGGGATGAAGTTGAACAGCTGGTATAAACAGGAACTGCAACGTCTATATAATCGTCTTGGCATATTATGGAAATAATACTGATCATTTATCTTCTCATATACGACTTAACCATGACTAATGAAAGGGATAAAGCAAAACAGTGTTCGCCTGGGAGTCACGGCTCAGCTGTGTAACCGAGAGGCTGCAGTTCCGTATGAATTACGAGCGCGTTCAAATACCACGTCTTATTTATTGCTTGTCCAGCCTGATGTTTGACGTCGTCGGCCGCATATCTCGACTGCCTGGATGTAAGTGGGGAGTCCCTCCTGAAAAATGACACCCCGCGACATGGTAGGGGAATATAGGATTTCTAAGGAACGAGGAAACTGAACGGAGGCTACAAAACTCGCCCCGTTGAAGAACTTAATGCGAGAGTAAGAGGGTGGGAAAAATGGACGTAAAATTAAAGAGTGATTTTGCAAAATCAGAGAACTTGTTTCACCTCCTATTGCTCATTAATTAACACACAGGGTAATAACGTTCGATAGGTCAAAACTGTAGTCAACCCATAATATGCCAACCAAAAATCAGTCATCCCGAAATTCTCTCTTAATTGCTCTGTTCCATTGAAAGTAATGTAGACATATGTGTTGACAGTTACATCACAGTGGACGTGGACCCAAGCATTCCGGGGGATTTAAACTTTTCGGATAAGTTTGAGTGAGACAGAAATTTACATCGACAGTAAATTGGATTAGTGGGATCATCTAATCCGGACCTATCGATGGAAAAGGAAAAAAATATCTGCCAGATCAAGGACTAGAGTTTCAAGTCAACTGTGGTTATATCAGTGGCGTAGCCAGAGAAGTGAGCCGGCAGGACCGACTTTTACGCACGGTCCATCACTACATTCTTTAGCCCACAACCTGCTGCTAAACTGAATGACAGGTCAGACACCCCATATCGCAGCTGTAGCGTATTCAATAACCAAGCCAATCCAATGTTCCGTTCTTTGATTGCAATGGAACGGAATATGTAGTAGCCCCCAAATACTGCCGCATTTTTATTTATCAAGCACACTTTAACCAGAAGTGGCGTAAAACGCATGGACAAATGCACAGTATAATGCTGTCACAACACTAGCTGGGTTTCCATCCAACTATTTAATGTGAATTAACGCTTAAACTTCGCATTAAATCATTTAAGCCGCATAAGAAATTTATTCGCTGGAAAGAGGCGATTAGCATTGGGTAAAATGATATCGCTTGATGGAAACAGGTTTGGTCGCATCAGCAAGGGGTTTGTTGCGACTTTGTCACGTATTTCCCTTAAAGTTGCCCAGACAAGTTTTAAACCCACAGCTGTTCACAACTCCTCCAGCGATGAGGAGAGTGTACATTTTTAATCCGCACAACACAGCTGATGGAAATGCGCATAGACATTTCCACACGGTTTGAAATAGTAAGCGCATGCCTTGAACTTCATGCATGTATGGACGGCAAATCATTAATATACCATTAGAACATGGTTGAATCAATCACGTCAGCAGCAACTCTATCACTGATCATTATCGTTGCTTCTCACAGGCCAAGCAATATCTGATCTCGTGTGATGGGGTTCACCCCGGTCTCTGTGTCACCAAGCGTGCGTGCAGTCGGTATCCGAGATGCACGAGTCATGGCAGCTCAAAGGCGTCATATGATGGGATAAAAATGGCACTTGGTACTGAATCAGATGATCTGCCCCCCCCCCCCTCCCCACCCCCACACCCCACCCCCACACCCCACCCCACCCCTTACACACCACAGACGGACAAACCATGGATATTTGACTGATGTAAAGAGAGGGAAAACCCAGAATCTCTATACTGTAAAGCATATAAATAAAACATCACCATACTTAAAATCATTATTTTAAAAGATTTTCCAATTTCATTTTCTAGTGTGAAGATTTATTATTGACCGTAGCAGTAAGTCTACATGCTCCTCTTGCAGTCATTCTGTGCCCTCCATTTGCACTCAAGAATGAGCAAATAGTAATGTGAATACAATTAACCCCAAATAAACAAGGAAAGGTATACAATGTTTAAATTGAATGAGAATTAATATTGGCGTCACAATGGCCAAGCAGGATTATGTGGATATAGCCACAGTTTTTTTTTTTTTTTCAGTGATAGAAATTTGATCATGGCATTTGTGTTTAAGGAACCTTGGTCACTCCCTGTGGTGTGGATTGTATGACAGAGTTCTGCAGGGAACTGTAAACTTCAGCACATTCATTCCTGACAGGCTCTATTTGCATGTAATACCATGATAAGGTCAAAGTTCTCCAGATCACAGCCATTCCATTTCAAATACTTTACATCTCCATTGAGATCACAACCACAGATGTGCAAACCATAAAAGGAACTTTTCGTAGCCACTCAAACAGTCTCTTGTCAGACTCTATTGTATATTGTTAGGATTTAAAATACATTTTCAACATTTACTGAGATCTTTGTCAAACTGTTTTTGATTCTGTTATGATAATAACTTTTTAAATGTTTTTTGGGTTCTCTTGTTGGTGTGAAAGGTAGATTTAGATTAATGGTCGGCTACTCCGCTTCATGATAAATCACAGAGATGACTTCTGCTTCAGTATCTGTTTAAATGCATTGCCCTCATTTGACTCAAACTGTAGCAAATAATCAAGAGTCAGATCTGTTGCTATCACCATCTATAAACAAATCAATCCATATACATACGTGTCAGCGCTACACAAAGAGAGTGATTTGATTCCTCTTGTATGCACTGTATGTACAATAGGCTATGCATGCATACTGTGTTTCCAAGGCTTTTGGTGCCCTGGGATTTAACTTACTTAACTAATTTTCTCCTCCTCCATCATCCTGTCACCATCATTAAGCATTTTATCATTCTGTCACCACATTCTCAGTGTTGCCGCTATTCAAGAAAGCCTGTGTTGGCGAGTACACGGAAGTACGCGTGCATATTGAAGATGAACGTGCAAATGGTAATGGTACTGACATAGTCACAGCTTGGAATGTATTTCTCCCATCTCTAATAAAACGAGAACTGTACAGTTTTCTGTTATTAGTGAAGGAACTCTGCCCTCTCCGGGACAAAAAGGATAAAATGATGAGAAATAAAATAATTTTCTGTTTTAATTGACAAACGAATCACAGCTACATACCGTTTCGTTTACTAAATAAATAATTCGTTTGAACCGACGTAAATTTTAACCGTTTCTTCTCTATTTTATGTTTGATTATGAAGTCTAGTGTGATTGTATCCACTTCTTCACAGCTCTGGTTTCGTCTAATCAGGTCTGACGATTGTGTACTGTGATTCTGGCTGCCGCCTAAGGTGCGGGGTATGGTAATTCTCAAGAAACAGTTCCAACACAGAGAGTGCTGAGTATCCTCAAGGTATGGATTTTTCATCTTAAGATAACAGATATTTACAGCCAGGTATGTTATATTACAACACATCTGTACTGATGAGGTATATCCATGTAGATTTGAAAAGCCAGTTCCTATGTGAAGTGTGGGTTGCGCAAAACTGTTTCGAAACTGAACTGAGTAGCACTCCGATGAGGCCTAGCTAACGTTTAGACATAAATAATGCATTCACCTAACAACTGCTCCATTTTTATTTACTTTGCATATATGCCTTGTAGATGCTTAACATGCAGTAGCGTGTGTAGACGGTTTCAACAAGTAATTCGATGACAGATTTGCGTTTTCGTTGTTTGACAACTTGTACAGTTAGCCATTTAGCTATGAAGCAGGTAACGTGAACGGTCTACTCTGTGCTAACGAGGGAGGCACAAAAGCTAGCTCTGGGATGTTTCACTTTGCATTGGGATCTGTCGGGTCACTGTCGTAGGATACCGGTCTTATCGACAATATGCTTGGCGAAGCAGCGGTTCTCTGAAATCTTAAATGCACCAAGGTAATGGCGGCCTAAAAGTCATTGATATGCAGCGCAGCGTTTAAGCTGGGTGGAGATATGGCTGAGTGTCGCGTCATTAATGTCAAATGAGGACACAGTAAAGGAGGGTCATGATGTCTGACTGTACCTCATTGCTGAACGGAACCTTTCCCAACAATTGAGGCCATTTTATTATTGAACATGTAACTGTGAGTTTCTTAGCTGAGTACCGACAGATCGAATTCACCACAACTGTCAAAATCGCCAGCCACCCACGCGAAAACTAATAATCTGAAATGGTAATGGAAACACGAATGAAATATTACAACGGCGAAGGTAACTTTACCACTAAATATGCGAACTGAGGGTTCCTCGGTTGTTGTGACGATTCCATATGAGTCCGCGAACAATCGTGTCGCATACAAGGCGAGTGTGTGGTGGTTTCTGTGTCAGGGCGTTATTAACAACAAGTGAACAGTCTATCTTTTGGGATCAAAACAGCTTTTTTGTTGAACGTTAATGTATACTTTTAAGTTCCATTTTCTCAGCGAAATTTCAGTTCAGTTCTGAACTGATCTCTTTCTGTTTTCCCTTGAGTCACAAAGCTGCACAAATACTCAGTGCCTATGGACTTAAACATCAACAATGCAAATCTGTTATTTAACACCAGCCCCTGGTGATGGGTGGGCTAACATGGATGTATGTGTATTTTCACAATATAACATGGATTGTCTGAAACAGGGCTCCTCAGATCCAGTCCTGGAGGTCTGAAATCCTCCTGGTTCTGCTCTTACCTCAACATTAATGACAGATAGATTAATTACATGGGAAGCATGGATGTTTACTCCCTGGCCAATCACAAACCACAGTCTTTGGTAGATATGAAAACCAACAAGATGACAGACCTCCAGGACCAGATGTTAGGAACCCTGATCTAGGCTATACTTTCCTTTTTTTTCCTCACATGAACTCAAACAACTATGTGCACCATGCTAGACCCTAAGCGTGGCTGCAACAAGCAGATATTTTCTAAGCATCAAATATTTTCCATTTGGTTAGCTCTCCTTTAGAGAATTTAATCTGCTCTCAAATAGTCTGACAGTCGAGGATGTTTATTAATTGCCTCTACATTAATTTTTAATACAGCTCTACCACGTGCTGAGTTTCTCATGTTGGGCTGTTGAATCAACATTGCTAAAGTAACATTAGTGTTTCTTGGTATTGTCAATAAACTAATTTTTGGTCCAGTTTGTTCCATGAAAACAATCTTTTTCAAGTATTATATCAGTTGTTGATGAACCACATTTTTTTTCCCCTTTTTTTTTTTCACTTGTCAGAGAATGATTTGGAGATTTAAGTTGTCTCACTGAGGCTTTTTAAGGTGAAGGTTATCATGTGTTTTTAATGGCTGCCTTGTATTCAGATTACAGCACTTTTGCCTCTATTTCACTACAAAATAAGGTAACACCTTTTGTGTATGAAGTGGGTGTATGTATTTTTTTCTGGAAGATTCTAGACAAATGAGTAAATATGAAGATAGATGGCCTGGCTATCAACAGGGGTAGGCAAATTGATGGTGTGGGCACCCAGAACATCTGTTTTTCTGGTGTAGAATATCTGACTTGTGCATAAACTGTGTCTTGATCATTTTAAATTAGGCTGCCAAAATAGGCTATAGGGCTTAGGCTTAGTTCTTAGTTCTTGTACGCCAGTGGACTGGTTTAGAGAGGATCATAAAAGATGATTTGTCCACCCCTGCTGCAGAGCTGTTTAAATGATTCACTTTTCAATCCAAGAGACATCACCATACATGCATGATATTTGTGAAATCAGGTTTGTCCATCCTGATGCATGATGTTTTCCTCTGTCTGCCCTGTCTTTTTTTTTTTTTTTTTTTGCTTACTGTTTCTCCCCCCTTCAGTGAAACCAGGATAACAGTGTTGATGTTCACAGATGGTCTGGATACTTTTGAAGCTGCAGGTTTGAATGTGTGTTACAGAAAAGGGGGGAAGTCCCAGCGTACTTGCCGTTTCTGTATCTGGAATTGAAGACAACGAGGCAATAACACTGTTTGTGTGTGTGTGTTTTTTTTCCCTCCGACTTTTTCAGCTTTTCATTGTTCTTGGAAAATTGTGTGCCTGTTGCGAATTCCCTGAACAACTTTGGAAGCTCGCCCCTTTTTGGTCCGGCCTCACTACAGTTGGCCCAGATTAAGACCCAGTTGGCACTGCATCAACTGAATGCAATTGCCGCTAGCAACGTTAGCGCCCCAGCGGTTGCCTCACCTGCACTGACCTTGCTCAACCTGCTCAAGGTCACCATGTCACATCCCTTGTATAACCCCCGTGCAGGGCCATTTTCGGGCAGCCAGAGACCCATGATGTCCAACCAGTATGGTGTTGGGTCCCAGCCTGCTCTAGATCTTGGGCAATCTCGCATTGGTTCAGCCCCTGGCTCTATGTCCGGCCCCCGAGGGGGCATGATGTCACCCATGGTATCCCCGCAGATGGGCCTGCAGATGGCCCAGCGTCCTTCGCAGGTATCCCGGGACCTTGATGCTTCCATAGACATGAACATTCGAGGTGCTCGAGAGGAAGTTCGCCTCCTTGCCCAGATGTTACAGCCGCAGCCAAAACAAGGTGACCCTCGAATGAGGAAGGAGCCCAGAGAAGATTTACTCTCCTCAGGAAGTAGTGGTTTCCAGGGATCTCAAGGTCCAGGCAGATCAGAGGAGCCTTCGGTGGACTGGTCTGGCTACCAGACACCCAGTAAGCTCTTTGGTCCTCCGGGTATAGCACACTCCTCCAGTGCCTCTCAGGTGTTCCAAACAACAGGGTTTCGTAGCACTGGTGGTTTGGACAGCCCAGGACCTTCTGAACATCGTCCTGGACGCTACACCTCTGAGAGTGCCAGCAGCATCTTGGCAAGCTTTGGACTCTCAAATGAGGACCTTGAGCTTCTGAGCCATTACCCTGATGACCAGCTTACACCCGATAACCTGCCTTTCATTTTGCGAGACATCCGCATACGAAAAGCCAAGAGAAACGTCTCTGACATGGACACAAGACCTTCAGCAGAACTGCTGGGCCCTGAACCTCGGCAAAGCAAAGTGATTGATTATGGACATTCTAGCAAATTTGGCTTCTCTGAGGAGAGCACAGACAGCTATCAGCGAGACCATCTTATCAAAGAGTCACCGAAATATGGAAGGGAAGTTTCGGCGTCACCCTTTGGTGGGGTTGAGCTCCCCAAGCGTCCTCAGCCCGGCCAACAAGTTTCGGTTCCAGGTTCAGCACAGAATCTTCAGAAGCCTCCAGCTGTGGATCTCCGGACACCTCCGCCCAGTGTAGATCCCAAAAGTGCCAAATCTCTGCCAGGAAGACTACCAATGTCCAAACCTATTCCAGCACCTGTTGGCCGACCTGCACCTCTACCTCCATCGCTTACTGGTGGTTCCCAAGGTGGCATGATGCCCTTAGGTGACATAACCGGAGGTCCAAAGACTGTCTGGCCCCCTGCGTTCCCCCCTCCTTCAAGCAACCCTCCCGGCATGAAGAGGCTCCCAACACCCACCATGATGAATGATTACTCAGCTGCTACACCAAGAATCTTTCCTCATACGTGCTCTCTCTGTAACATAGAATGTGTCCGGTTGAAGGTGAGTATCTTCCTTCCTCTTGTGCAAATGACCAAAAAAGGCAGTGGCTGTGACTTGAGCCGGTCAATTGTGTTTTTTAAATGTGTGCCTGGCCATGAGCTTAAACTGTATTACTTTTAATCATCAAATAAAATGAAGAAAAATGTTTTTGTAATATGTTTGTTAAATTTAATTGCTTGTTTCATAATGTGGCAATGAGTCCATACATTGTCCAGGCAGCTTCCCAATTTGAATCACTTGTTCAAAAATATTTCAGTGCTTAGCATAATTAAGTGGGAGTTTACGAAAGGTAATTCAAGAAAATTCAAACAATTCACCTTTCCATGTTTGGAGTGGGACTTTTATGCAATTGGCTTTCATCAGACTGAAGCTGATAGAAAAGGAATGGTGTTATAGCTTTTTCAATTGAGAGACAGTTAGTCTGTTGCTATGTAATGTAGGTCTTTTGCTCTTCGAAAGCTCTTCGAGAAACTCAACACAACCTTAACAGAAGATTACTTGCCCTCGTGCTTTTATAATTGTGTTGATGAAAAAGGCAAGTTGTAGAACCTCAGGAAGATATGGATGCTGATTCAACCCCTAACTTAATTCTGAAGAGAGACTGCTAATACAGAAGTTGAAGATCACCAGGAAGAGCCATCAAGAACTTTAGGTGTCGACTCCTGACCCTTTCTCCAGTCAGCACGGTTTGCCGAGACAGTAGAGCAAGACTTCAGTGGCCCTTTGTGAATTCTTCTGAGTCTTCTGGGAACTACACTGGATCCAGTATTACGATGCAGTTGAAGAGAGCTTTTTTGTTTTTCTGCTTTCTGCAGTTTACTAATGGGAATAAAATATGAAGCATCCCATAATATTTGTTGCTTTGCAATATTCATCATTCTATTAATTTGCGGAGCTGGTTCTGGGAATGAGTGAAAGTGCAAAGAATTCTGAATTATCAGTCAGTGTTCGAAATGATGCCTCAACTGTTGATATAAGTCATAAAAAGTTTATTTTCACCCCTGCTTTAAATTTTTTTTATCTATATCAGGATAGCATAGAGAAATGTTTGAAACATTTTCCACGTGCCTGTGTTTGTCCTTTGCCTTTGTTGAATATTTTAAGAAGTCAGTCTGTAAATGCTTAAGATTTTTTTTCCAACCAGAAATTAGTACTCTGACCTTTTTAAAAAAAAAATTTTGTTGAGATATTTATGTTCAAGGTAATGGAAAATTGTTTTCTTAATGCATAAACACTGTGGACAGTTCTTGTGGTACAGCTGGCAGAGGTAACTCATGCAGACTGTTTTTGTATTGCTTTATTGACAGGACTGGATTGAACACCAGAACACCAGCCTCCACATTGAAAGCTGTAGGCGTCTGAGGAAACAGTGAGTCTTTGTAACTTGTCTGCAGCACATGGTTGCTTAGCAACCTTTTATAGTTTGATTTTACTCTGTTACAAATTATGGAGAAAATTTAAATTTCTCTCCCTAGATACCCTGACTGGAATGTGGAGACTATCTCTGTCACAAGGTGAATTAAATACACTTGGGTGCTCCCTCATCTAAAGAATTTCTATATTGCTTTGGCCACGACGGCTCTTTTTTGTCATGTTCAAATTCTGTCTGTTTTATTATATGCAGAAATGAGCCCAAACTTGACCGTCGTAGTCCCAAGAGGCATACTCGATCAAATTCTTACTCAAGAACCCCCAGCCCCAGACGCCACCATGGCTCATCTGGCCGACGCCCACGGTCCCGGTCTCGCTCTCGAAGCCCGCGAAAACACAGGCGTAGTCGAAGCCGGTCGAGGTCCCCCCGCAGGGTTCCTCGTGCAAGTCCGTCCTCGTACCGAAGGCGGTCACGGAGTCCGCCCAGACAACGCTCCAGATCACCTGGCTACAGCAGACGCTCCCCACCCCGTACAACCCGCAGGATAAGCCCACGTCGAAACAGTCCCTCCCGTCATCAAAGATCTAGCAGCAGTGAGAGATTGGCCAAGAAGCTCATTGAATCCTCAGGTAACCCAGTCAGCTGAGCTGTAAATTTGACGACATAGACATTTTGCCTAACACTCTGGCTTTTTGATGATTCCTTTTCCTCCTCTGTCTTGCAGACTTATCCTCGATCACAGACAGCAGCTCTCTGAAGGCTGTGGTGCAGTCTTTGGCTCCAGCCCTGCTTGCTGAGCTGGCTAAGAAGAAGAGTGGTTCCTCTTCCTCCTCATCGAAGAGCAGTGGCAGGAAACAATCTTCCTCTCCTACCTCTAAGAAGAGCAAGTCCAACACCTCTTCTCTCCCAAAGAGTAGCTCATCCAAGGTAATATGTGACACTAGACAATGCCCAAGATCAAATCTAGAGGTTATTTCTTGGTGCGTTTGACATGGTCAGTTGACGAAAGCAGATTTTTAGGGTGCTTGTTGACTTTCTAGGATTATGTGCTTCTTCTCCCTTGTGCCAAAAGCATAAAGCAGTGGGATACTTTACCATTTTTCAACCCAAACTTTTACAATAGAGATGCATCTCCTGGAGCACTGAAAGACATATCTGAACATGGTGAGACATGTGTAGCCATTGTTGATTGTAGAGATAGAATTAGATTTCGAGCCAGTTTGTCTACTAGTTATCATTTACGTGGTGGGATTAGTGTGCAGAATACATCTGCTGGGGCCTGTAATTCCCAGAAAAAAAACACATAGTTCAAAAATTTGTTTGAGGTACTGAATTCTGTGACGTTTCTTCTGAGTTAGAGTGTGGGATGTCTGTGGTAAAGTTTTACAAAATAATAATAATTATAATAATAATAATAATAATAATAATAATAATGATAATAATAGTCAAAAAGGAAGGTTAATGGAAGTAGAAGCTTCACTGACTTCTGGAGCACGGAGACATCTCGAGTGGTGAGAGACTTAATCGAGGCTCAGGTTGATGTGCTGTAAATCTTTGGTTTGAAACATAGTAAAGCTATAAAAAACATGTGTGTAGTTGGGAAGTTAAATGGATCATATGTTTGACTTTATTTCATACTGGGGGATGCGGGTGTCTTTCAGAACATGAAACCGAAAAAGACGACTGCGCCCGGCACTTCCTGTTTGCTGAGAATCACTGGAGTACCCATTGGCAGCACCCGGCAACAACTATTTGATGTCATCCAACCATTTGGCAAGATCCATACAGCTATTCTCCTTAAAGCTATAGGAGAGGTATGTATGGCCATTCAGTCCTCCCAGTCCAGTCTGTCATCACAGATTTTCAGACCATTTACAGTGCCCGATGTTTGATGCTTGTAGGTAATTCTTACTCTTAAAACACTGAAATGTACAAAGGGTTCACAAGTGCACAATTCATATGTATGTTCTGTTACTCCTCTCAGGCATCTGTATGTATGGAGAGGGAGGAAGATGCCAAAGCCCTTGTAAACTGTAAAGAACTGACAATGCATGGCAAGATTCTCAACATCTCCATGGAGAGGGTATGAGGATAGTTTTGCACACAATTTTTCCTCTTGAAATCTTCACAGCTTTCAGGAGCTTGCCCAGCTCCTCAAAGCGGTCTCTCCCATTGCTTATGACTAACCATGTCTCATGGTGTATATATGTATGTGTTTGTATAGGATATCAAAGACGATGCAAAGAGCTCCAAATATCAGAAGAAACCTGTTGTCAAAAGGTAAGCATGAATTTCCTCTCTGATGATTTCACCAACTTATTCAGGTTTTTATTCATCAATGTTTTTTTAGGATAACAAGACAGTCCTCTTCGTTTGTGTAATAACAGAAAAGAGACCCCAACAACAAAGACACCACAGGCAGTTAAAGCTAAACCACCCACAGAAACCTCGGGTGAGTGATTGCAGACTAAACTACCTGACTTGACCATATTTGGTGAGTTTTACATGATCACTTTGCTGTTGTCTGATTTGGAAGGTATTGCGTGTGGATGTGTGTGCGTCTGTGTTTGTGCGCGTGAGTGAAAGAGGTGATTAGATGGAGATGGTCAAGAAGTGTCAGAAAATAAATAATCTTTTTTTTGTTTGTTTTACTGTCCTTCACAGAAACTACACCCGTTGCCAAGAAAGTTGTAAAGAGGGTATGTTATTCTGCATTTTCAGTATCATTTTGCCTTTCATTATGTCTTCACCTTGTAGTTTTATATTCCATTTAAGAGTTACTTATAGGGTCCACTTCCAGAGAGAAGCATACCTGCTCTTCTCCCTTATTTACTGATTACTTTCTGTTGCTACTCTTTGACTAGGAAATACCCTGGAGGAAGAATGTAGTAGAGATATCTGGTCTTCCTGAAACAGGAGTCACTGTGGATGACCTGACCAAACTTGCCCTGCCCCATGGGTTCAATTCTGTGCCTGTCATAGCCATCACTCAGAAAAAGGTAAGCGTTTTCAAAAGGTAATCCCAAAAACTGATTGCCTAAAATCTAATCCATTTCTCATGGTCCATTTCCATAATTGAGAATAGTTTTTTCATAGCTGCCTGATTTATGATCGGCTCATTTAAAAGGTATTCGGTAATCAGTCCACCTGGCTGTCTATCTGATCTGATGTACGACGTTATTTGCCATGTGTTTGACGGTCAAATTTAGGCATACCTGGAGATGCCGAATATGGAAGCGGCTGAGGCTATGGTGAAGGCCCTTTCGAAGACTCCAGCCAAACTACAGGAGACTGAGTTAACCATCAGCATGATGACCCAACCCATTGACCTGAATTACACAGTAAGGACAAAATAAGTCATTTATACAGGATTGACACTTAAGGCTGCTAAAGAGCGAGATCTCCTCCAGTGAGGACAGATTGCAGTCTGTGGTGGCTTTTTGAGTTCTGTTTGTAGAGTAACTCAGTTGAAGATGGCTGCAGTGGTTTTTGGGAAACAGAGTGATGCTTTGTTTTAATGATGTCATATCTCCATTATTTCAATGCTTTTATGAATGTCACCCCAGATATATTCATCTCTAGGTTAATTGACCTTATTTGACCTAGTAGTGCAGTAGTTTTAATGAGTGTATTCACTCTTTTTTTGTATTATTATTATTTTTTTTTTATTTAAGGAGTCACTGTTCAGAGTTCTGATGGGAATGGAGAAGTCGCCTGTGAGTGGTACACACAGCATTTTCACACTTGGTGCTGAAATGGACATTATACAAATGATATTTATACATTTCTATAATATGAAGTTTAGAGATAGGTGGTGATGCAGATACAGATCACATGCTGAAACAGACACACTTACTTTATATATATATATATATATATATATATGTAGGCTAATCTAAGTTCTGATCATTTGACCTCTCCTCTGTTCCTTCCTTGTCCATCTCTTTGTGTTTAGGAGATTGTTACGTTGCCTGAGCGACTCCTCACAGTCAGTAATGTACCCAGTGGACAGAGTGCCATCAATGAGGTTCAAGACCTCATCAAACGCTTTGGTGCCTACAGGCAGACTCTGCCTCTCAACGGCAGGGTGAGGCTGGTCTGCATTATATCTCTGTCTGTCTGTCTGTCTGTCAGTCTGTCTTTGCCCCTTCAGGAGCATTTTTACTGAAATTTTAAGCAAAACAAACCTACTGTAAAGTATACTATTACCATCAGTGCTTCAAATCTTAGGCCATACTGCCCAGCCCTTATCATATATACCATTTTTAATAAGTTTAATAAGTTAAAAGTTTATCTTTCTGATACTCTCAAGAGTTCTGTTCACTTACGAAATTTTTATTAGATTTGAAATGTGGCAGTAAAGATCTTTTCACACAAAACTCGCAATTTTTTTCTGAGTTGGTAATCACTGTGTATTTAGCATTCAGCACAGAACTGGTTATGTACCAAAATGTGCTAGTATTTGAAAGATGTCAAATAGAACTTCTAAGATGATAATTTTTGCTAGATTTTGCTAGAGATTTGTTAATAGTCTTTTTTTCTGCTCTCTTTCAGATAATCTTTGAGATGGAGAATGCAACCATCGCCAAAGCTGTGCACAGTCGATTCCTCAAATTTCCCTGCATTGTTCAGAACAACTCACTCAGCTTTACACTGGCCAAAGTTGCCAAGACACCTGATGAGGTGTGTACTGCTGACTCACTCTGTTATTTTCCATTCTTGAAAAAGAAAGGTTTCAACATTTCTTGAAATTTTTAACTGCTGGGATTTTAATTGGTAAGTTGTGTATTTAGGTTAAAGAATAACAGTGTGGTTTTATAACTTGAAACATCCTGTATTACTTGCTTTGCAGGGCAAGAAGAAACCAGAAACAAAAGGGTAAGAGGAAGCTGTGTAACACCATCATGTACTTAACCTCAGTCACATTATATTACTACACTTTACAGTGTTTGAATGACATATAATTTTTTTATAACCTCTTCCAGCTCTAAACCAGCTGCAAAGCCGAGTAAAGCGGGAAAGAAAGGTCCTGCGTCAGGAGCTAAAGCTCCTGTAAAACCCACGACACAGGCTAAAACAAAACCAACAAACACCCAAAGTCCTGTCGTTGCTCCTGCTGCTAAGACTAACACTGTTGATGCTGATGCTAAACCTGTAGAAACAGCTGCCACTCCTCAAGCTGTCTCTGATGATGGTATCACTGAAAATGTAGATACCACTGCAGAACCGGCCACTGCTAACGCAGTCACTGAGGATGTAGCGAAGGTAGATGCCATGACAGAACCATCTGCCACTAACACTGGTACTGAAAAGGTGGTGAAGATGGATGAGAAAGCCGCTGCCAACATTACAGGTGAAAATGAAACAAAGATAGACACAGCTGCTTCAGCAGAAGGGGCTACCACTACCGTTTTTAGTGAGAATGATGCAGCAATGGATGTTACTTCTACGCCAGTTGCGGCAACTACTAATAACACTGCTGAGATTGGAAACAAGATGGATGTAACCATAACTGTAGAAGTTGCCACAGCTGATAGTGCCTCTGAGAGTGGGCCCAAGATGGACAGTCAAGATGTCCTCCAGACAGATCAGACAGTTGTATCAGAGGGTAGAACTGCATCAGCAGGAGATGGTGTCACTACGGACCCATCAGAAGAAGGTGAGAAGACAGCTGTTGACAGTCAAAAAGATGCACAAGCTGAAAAGGCACCTGCAATAGGTAAAGTGACTTTGCCAACTGAACAGGGTAAAAACGAGGAGGAGAAGACCGGGTCGGCTGAAGATCCTATTTCTGTGGTTAGCACAGACTCTGTTGAGGACACAGTCCCGGTCCCCCTTTCAGTAGAACTGAGTGAGGTACATAGTATCCCGTCCAAAGAGTCCACACAGTGCACTGATATCAAGAATGATGCTGAGGTCAAAGATGATACTGAGGTCAAACAAGGTGATCTGACTACACCCGAGCCAACTCTGTCCAACGCTGAGCCAGTCCCGTCTCACGACAAAACATTGGACTTCCCGCCTGTCACCCAGGAGATCCTGAAGGCTCTGGAAGCAGCCGTACACCAGTGTCGTATGCAGTCTTCTTTAAGACGTGCAGAGGAAGAAGCCAAGCAAAAGCAGGCTGAGAGCACCTCCAAAAAAAGTGACACCAACAAACCATTGTCTGACAAAGGGAAGAAGTCTCAGACCAGTAGTGATAAGGGTAGACATGGCCACAGGGAGTCTTCTGAGAGAGAATCTTCTTCCAGACATAGGAGCAGAGCCAGCTCAGACGAGGAGCAGCCACCATCAACGCGGCGTGGAGGTTCTTCAAGTTCCTCCTCTTCAGCTTCACGGAGGAGCAAGCAGGACAGGAGTCCTGCCTCCAAAAAAAGTAGGGGCCATGAGGAATCTAAACATAAGGTAAGGATAAGGAATAATCTTTCTTCCATGCTGATAGCAGAACAAGAATTAGTTTTTTGCATGAAGGCCTTGTGAGGCAAATTTGTGATTAGTTGTGGAGGATCTGATCCGAGGTCTTGTCTAAGAGGTACCTCAGTACTAGCTTACAAGCACAGAAGACACCAATTGGGTTGTACTAGAACGTGAAACTGGTGTTACATTTTAATGGGTTTTTTTTATGTTTAGAGCCATGGTACTAGTAAGACCACGCGATCATCAAGAAGTGACTCTAAAACAAAGGAGAAGAAGGTGAGCGTTTTACTTTCACTAGGTAAAAACCAGAGATGACATGGAGATTTAGATGTTTTCCTAATCCATCATTTGTTGTCTGCAGACTGCAGAAATGGACGATTTGTTGGATGACAATTTCCCATTTAACCTGGATGAGTTTGTGACAGTGGATGAAGTCAGGGACGAAGTAGAAGAAGAACTTCCCTCTGCTGAAGAGCCTTCACCCAAACGTAAGAGGAGTGATGATGTCCCCAAAACCTCAGCCACGTCAGCCTCTTCAGTTCAGAAGAAATCAGATGACTCTACCCCAAAAACTCACCGGCCCAGGCCTGGGGCCGGAGCAAAACAAGTTAAAAAAGAGACATCCAAGACGACTCAAAAAACCAACAAGGACATCAAAACAGAAATTGATGTACAGAAAGGTGATGATGTGACTGAAATGGAGGTGGAATCTGCAGATTTCAAGCCAATCACTGAAACTGTAGAACCACAAATGCAGATAGTGGAGGGGCTTCGGATAACGAAGGTTGAGAGTTTAGCTACCTCTCAGAGTTTACCCGCTGCACTAATGGAAATGCCCATTGCTGAGAGAGACAAGAAGACAGAGCCTGAGATGGCAGCAGACCTAGCACTAGCACTTTCAACAGAAGATATTGGAGAGGTGTCTAAAGCTCAGACACAACCAGTGGGTTCAACCATTCAGGCTACAAATACTGAAAATGGACCCTCTCATGTTACAGAAACCCTTCAGCTTGATTCCTCTGTAGCAGTGGAGAAGGAGGACCCCCAACGAAGCCTAGCAGATCAGGATGCGGAGCTGTCAACGGTAGGAAACAAAGAATCCAACGCTATTTTTGAGATGCAAAATGAGACAAAGGGTGAGCAGAAAGATGGAGCAGCTCCTAAAGATCTTCAGAACTCTCTGGTAACCCTTGACGAGGTTAGCGAAGAAGAAGAAGACTTCCCTGACGATGAACCAGAGGAAGAGGAGTTACTGAAGCAGCAGGCAGGAGAGAATCCTGAAGCACTGTTGACTGTAGATGAGGTTGGAGGTGATGAGGTGGGGGCTGAGGAGCATCTGGAGAAGGAGCTGCAAGGACTGGTTACACTGGATGAGATTGTTGAGGAGGAAGATGAAGAGGAGGTGAATCAGGAGGAAGATTTAGTGGATGCTTTTAACCCTGAGGTTGGTACACTCTCTCTTTTTATCTTACTCTCACTTGCACTCCCTCTTTTTTGTTTTTATTGTGTTATGCTGCTGAAAAAAACAACAAAAAAAAACAAAAAACAAAAAACAAAAAAACCTTTGTCTTGTATTTCTGTTTGTAAAAGTATTCCAGGGGCGCAATGCGAAAGGGCAATTTGACGCTCAGTCTTATTATGATCTCTGTTGAAGGTATTAGAAATCCGACTGATGCACCAATTGTAAGTCGCTTTGGAAAAAGCGTCTGCCAAATAACTAAATTGTAAAAATAACTAAATTGTAAAATTGAAAACTCTCCATCACATCAAAATATTGCTTCCACTAGTTTTTTTTCAGTCTTATTTCTGTATCCCTCATTTCCTGTGCTATGATACATAAGATCTCTGTCTTCTTTCTGACTTCCCTCTGCCTTTGTGCAGACTCTGGTCACCTTAGATGAGGCCAAAAGCGATGATGATGACAAAGAGGAAGAAGAGGCCAAGACTGCCAGCCCTGCCGTTGAGGTCCCAGCACAGGCTGAAGAGGCAATGGGGTCTCCCACCCTGGATGAGGAAGGTCACGATTTAGAAGTGCTACGCGAGATGAACTTCGTGACAGTTGACGAGGTTGGTGCAGAGGAAGAGGAGCAGCCTCAGAAGAAGGAGGAGGAAAAGGAGGGAGAGTCAGTCACTGATAAAGGCAAAAGGACCAAGAGGAGATCCCGCCAGACTCCAGGTACATGCTCACCTGATCTGCTGACTGAGCCTGTTGCGAGACAGTATTGCACCGTGTATCACTTTTGTACATCTTGAATTTACAGTGCAGTGTAACTCATTCATCATAACGTTACAGAGATGGCTCATTCAGTTTATTTTTTTAGCAGTGAATATGTCATTTGAAAGTTGTTCATTAGATGATTCTATGAATATCAAATGTCTCGTAATACACTTAAACAATATTTTGCTTGGCACACCTGTGATTAGCAAAGAATCAGTGGGCTCAAAAGCGTACATTGCTCCAGCACCCCCGAAAAATGGATGTTTAAGTAGCTTCAGCAACTCAATCCATTCTTTACCATCTGTTGGTACATCTCATGTACCTTGTGTTCATTGGTACATATTACCATAGTTTTGTAGTGTCATTGATAGTTTCCAAAGATTTAGCTTGATATTATTAATGCGCAAAAGGAGGAAGACTGAACCTTCTTGCTTCCTGTAGTGAGGAAATCCACACGGGGGAAAAGGATGAGTGGAAAGACCAGTGACAAGATTGAGGGAGCAGAGACGCCCTGTTCGGAGGAATCTGCTGTGGTGTCCTCACTCTTGGAAGAATCATCTTTAGCTGCAGACTCAGTAGATCTGGAACTGAAAGCAGACCTCCAGAACTTGGTGACTGAGACTGCCATAGTTGCAGCCAGGACAGAAGCCACCTGCCCTGGGCAGGAGGAGGAGGAGGAGCGGCAGGTTCAAGTCCAGGATTCTGAAGTAAAGCAAGAAACAGCGTTGTCTTCTGAACCCACTGTAGACAAGAGAAAAACAATCAAAGGTAATAAGGTGGACAAAGATCAGCTGTGCTGAAGTGTTCAAAAGTATGTGTGATTATGGAGAAGTTTGAGATGTCTCAGACAGCTTGAAGTTATGCCTGGGTTTTTTCACAAATACACAAATACAGATATCCCCTGTTTTTGAAATATTTCTCAGAGCTTTTTGGGCAGTTATGACTTTAAGATCTTTCCCATGGCAATCTATTGTGTTGAGGGATTTCATTCAGTCCATCAGTCTACAGTTCTTTTTTATAAATGCCTTATTCTGTGGTTTCATTCAGTGTTCCATTTTCTCTTTTTCAGAAGAATCTAAGCAGAGGAGAGAAGCTGAGGTGAAACAAGGTCCAGAGAATAAGAGAGCTCGCTCCCAGTCACCTCTGAAAAAAGACTTTACCTTACCCCCATTCAGCCCTGACAACCCCATTGGTGAGACACACTCAAAACATACAGCCTTCCAACATCAACCCTCATCATAACCTTACAGAGTCCACCACCTCCAACCTACTCCATCAGTGTCTTCGTTCTGTCATATTTAATGTAAACATTGAGAGACATAAGAGCTATTTGGCTGTGACACATTTGTAGTGTTTTTGTTTGCTGTACTTTGTATTTACTTGGTTGTGTCTTATGTCGGCTCTGTTTTTTGTTCATAGGGCTGGAATTCGTAGTGCCTAAGACAGGTTTCTTCTGCCAGCTCTGCTCTCTGTTCTACGGAAACGAGGAGACGGCGAAGAAAGGCCACTGCAGCAGTTTACGCCATTACCAGAATATGGAGGTACCTGTTGTAGATTGGAAAACGTATATATTTTTAAAATAATAATTCAGAAAGCTCCTTGTATTCTAGGTAAACGTTTAACTAGCATGTGTAGAGCTGAAGCAGGCCATATAGCATTTTCTGAGATTTACTGTACTGTTGTTCACAGCAAGGCCAATTTCATCTCTGTTTTATTCACTCTAGAACCTTCTGATCTTTTTTTTGTTGTTGTTGTTGTTTAAGTGAATAGTTTTTCCTGAGTTACTTCAGTTAGTGCTGGGTTGACAGGATACAGCAAGTGACCATTGACCACTGATAGCTTGTTTACTGTGAAATTCATTCTCACTCTCTCTCTTTCAGAAATATTACAAGAAGCTGAAATCTCAACAGCAGTGTGGCAGCTCAAACAATGTGTCCAGTCACAGATCAGTGTCTCAGTAAACCAGTTATACTTTGTCCTCTTTCTCTGTCCCTTTGGTTTTGTATTATTGTTAATAGGTGGGTCCAATGGTATATTGTTGTATATTTTCTTTCATTTTGGAGTGAATGTGTCAGATAAAGTAAAAAAAAAAAAGAACAAATTCATTAGACTTGAATAAATTTAAATGTGTAAATCCAATATGAATAAACACATTTTACTGATAATGGTATTGTGTGTTTGTATTTTGTTCAACAAATGAAAACTCCATTTCAGTGTGGATTTTGCATTATGTTATCGCATTGAAGTTTCTCAGCGTAATTTCTGTAGCTGACCTATAGTCATAAAGGTTTGCTTTTGATTAATTTCATTATGTCTGTTTTTAAACAACAGGGCGAGTACAGTGTGATTTGTCAAGTCATGTTGCAATGAATACCTTTGACATTAATGAGCATGAAAAGAAATGATACAGTGTGAAGGAATGCAGAAAACTCTTTGCTGTGATTTATATTTCTATCATCATTTTTTGAAATCACCTATATAGATTAACCAAATTAACAAGGAAGAATGTGTAGGTTATACTGTCCAAAGTTCTGGAGTGGATCACCTGACATGGTCCCTTATTCAGAAATCACTGGAGGATTTATTCAGTCATGAATGTAATGATAACAGCCTATGGTAAAAAAGAATTTTATTTTTTTTTTTAATAATCGAACCCTATTAAATGATTCTGAAAGTTACCTAATGGACACTTCATATGAGTGGGGTAACAATGAGTGGGACAGCATTTTTACCTACTTTGGACAGGGGCTGAAGTATGAATAGACTTTGTCAGTGAAAGACTGACCAGTGAAAGAACAGGTTATATATGAGACTTGGCCTCCACATCATAAAAGGAAACCAGACCCTCCTCATAATCCACAAACCCCCCCCCCCCCCCCCCCCCCCCCCCCCCCACCTACCTCTGGGGCTTCTGTTTCAGAGAGGAGGATTTGGGGAGACTCAAGAAGCTTATATGTCTCCTCATTCCTATAGTCCAAACTAGTCTCCCTGTTAACCTGCACCTCAAAGTAAAGCTTCCCTGCAGAGAACCCCTCCCTTCCCAAGATACTGAAACGTTGATCAAACCTTCCTGGGTTGTCAGGCAGATTCTTTTTTCGGTCTCCGAGCAAGACTTGTTTTCAATCATCAGACATATTGAGCTTTGGATGTGCTGTATCAGGATCCAGAGTCACATCCACTGCGAATGAGAGGAATCAGTGGACTGCACATAAAGCGCAATTTGAATAACATGTACTTTGAATTTGTTGTTAAGAGCATATGTGATTTAACGGTAAAATTGTTTTACCCAAATGTTTTACCAAATTCAGGCCTGAAAATACTTATAGTAAGTTGTGCTGTACCTGCGTAGTGACAAATCCTCTTCAGTTCTACAGAGAGAAAAGGTATTTATGATTTTAAAAGTTATTGTTATTCAGACGAGTCATAAGAAATATATGTAATATTATGAACAAACCTTTGACACTCACCATCTTGCCTTGCTAGATATTCATATTCTCTGCTTTGCCCATATTCATTACTCCTCTTCATTCTTATTGCAATTAAGGATATGGGATAAATTTTAAGTTTTAACTTATCAGCTCAAATATTACCTGTTTCTTATTTCAGTTCTAACTGTTCAGGTCCATTATATCAAAGCACATCAAATGTTACGCTGTCTTACTTTTTTCTGGTATCTTCTGTCATAACCACGACGTAATTAAACCATTTTCATTTGGATTTGTTTTGGAACAGACTAATTCATGAGACAACCGTGTAGACAGCTAAAATGGACGCACGTTACTTACCATGTAGTGATACGCAACGCTTCTGACAATCACCTTGTTTTACTTGAGAAGGAGGCATGCCAAGCTCACTGAAAACGAGAGGCTAAATTGAAATTAGCTTGTGACAATATTTATTTTAGTTGTAATGGTTGTGAAATCAATTTATAGCCTAAACCTCATATCTAAACTCTGTCTTTTAATTGACCAAACAGAAGTTGCAATAGCTGAAAAGAGCAAAAACCACATTAACTTTTACTGGCTACCCCCCTTCCCCTTATGGACCTATGTCGAGGCAGAAAAAGAATTGGAGTCACTTGAGACGCAAACATAACTAAACAGTATACATCAGTTAAACGAATGTCCTCAGATCAGACATCTGCAAATGTAAAAAAGCTGTTTAGAGAGTGGTATCGCTTGGCAACCCAATAGCCAATAACAAGATGAGAGACTTCTGAAGTCCGCCAAAACAGCCAGCGCGCACGGTAAATTTCTGAGGTAAATGTTGAAGTAACCAAAAAACGTATGAAATAACTGCGACCCATCAGCTTTCTTCGTCCTACACACGTTAACACAACGTCGCCTAAGTATGCGTTTTGTGAAATTTAATGCATTTGTGATCTGAGAAATATTTAAATTATCCGTTTAGATTTGTGTTCAGACGGTTTTGTCATTTGTCTGAGACATAGCTATAGGCTAGTATGTGCGGGGATTTTCATTCCAGGTCTGACAGAGCTAGGCATAATATTGAGTAGCCGACACTTATTGAAAAGACTTTATAACAGTACAGTCCACTTTCTCTGTCCTCGATACACACAACGTACGGATCCTTTCTGTATATTTTATTGAAGAAATAATCCGACAAATCTTTCGTCTTCCCGTGTTTATTTGTGCTCAAACGGTTTTGTAATTAGTCTCTGATCAGCGTTAACTGTAGCATGCTAGGGTTTTTTCATCCCAAGCTTGACAGCCAAGAGAAAACCGAGAGACTCATTTCTTAAACCCTTTTATTATGCCCGACTGTAAGGAACAGCAATAATGTGCCTGGGTCAAATTGACCCAGTGCATGTTTAACTATCCAAAAGTAGTTAAAAAAATATCTCCACAAACATTATATTTAGCTCAATTAATATCAATTTAATCAATATTTAGTTTAATCAAGTTTTTTTTTTTTTACCCCTTACAGATCAGGGCTTACTAATGATAATTTTCATTAAAAAATAAATTTCAAACTGTTTTTCTGTGCATTGGCAAAAATTAAACATTCAACACACTTGTTTTATTTATTTTATTTAGAATTTTCTAAACATTTTTTGACATTTTCTATCATGGGGGCATGTTGATTAATACAAAAAAAAAAAAATCTCCTCTGTTCCGGGTCAAATTGACCCTTTCAATTTAAATCATACTAAATGCGTTACGGCCAGTCACCAGCTCGTAGCATAAAGGGGTTAGCATCTAGCGGTTTTTATTATCCAGAACATATAGACAAAGAATTAAGAAAGCCAGTTTAGGAAGCGAAGCGGGAACACCATCACACTGTGCTGGGATGGACCGGTATCCACTTGAACACCCATGTGCGTCTCGCCGGAATGGTGCCAGGAGGGTCTACAAATAGGCTCGTCCCACAGGTTTCAGGTGCCCCAAGTCTGCTACTCAACAGGTTAGAGAATACCAAAACAAAACAAACAAAAACATAATCGCCACCAGTAGGGGTTGTCAGTACTGCTGCTATTATGTAGGCGACCACCAGGACTGGGGAATGTAACAGTGTGTGTGTGACTGTGTATGTACGTGTCTATGATTGGCAGGATGTCACTACATTTTTTGTGCAGATGAATTTTTTTCACTTGAAGCATGTGGTGCTAGTATTTCTGTCATCATTGGGCCTGCAGACTTGGCACCTCTTCCTCTTTTTTCCCCCAGCAGCGACCTAGGAAGAAGAAGATGATGATTACTTTATTAGTTTGAGCAATATAGAAGTTTGTTTTTTTGTGCACGCTGATCCCCTGACTCTCTCTCTCAAACACACACACACACACACTTGCCTCGGGCACTGGTAGGGTAGGTGCATCCCCCTCCTGGATCCTCCTCACCACAGCTACCACAGCTCAATGTAGGGTGTCACAAGTGTTCTCCCAAGCTCCTCGAGGAAAAGCCGTCTCCCGAACAGCTTGGAAGCTTTCCAATCTGGGAAGATCTCAGTCCAGATTACAAACGCATTGTAGGCCGATACATCCACAATGTTATAAAAGATGATCAAAGGTCAACGTGCTGTCATGCGTTTGCAGCTGTAGGAGCCAGTTACCCTGTCAAAATTGTCCACCCCTTCCTTGGTGGCATTGTAATCCAAGATCATCTCAGGTTTCTGGTCCTCACTGGTGCTGACCTTGGCATCCTTATGCAGCGTGCTCATCATCACAACATTTTTCCCTCTTTTGGGACAGTAAGAGACCAGGGCTGTCGTGTCTGTAAAGGAAAACTTTGAAGATTGAGGGGCCCTGTTCTTGATTGACAGCTGGGAGCTCTGGTTTATTTTTCCTAACAGTTCCAACCATTGTAAGCTTTTGCTTCAGCAGCTCCTGACCCAGGGTGTAGGAGGTGGAAACGTTGTCGCAGGTAATGCTGTGGCCCCTGAGACCCTGGATCATGTCAAGAACCACCCGTATGCCCTGGTTTCTTGCTGGTGCTCCTCCAATAGGCTTGCCAGTGTAAACCTGCATGTTGCATGCAGAGCTTGACTTTGCATCACAAGCTGCCCAGATCTTTATGCCATATTTTGCTGGCTTTGAAGGCATGTATTGCCTAAAGGGGCAGCTACCTCTCAATGCCACCAGCCTTTCATCCACAGTGACATTAGGACTTGGGTTGTAGAGTAGTGGCAGCTGCTCTACCCACTCGTCCCACACTGTCCTAATAGCTGCCAGCTTATCTGAAAAGGTTCCATGCTCCAAAAATTATTAAAAATATTTTTTCTGTATTTCTGAACTTTGAAATGGGTCAATTTGACCCGCAACCTAATAGGCGGGTTAAGCCCGCAAACATTAGCGTAAAAGACCGAGTGAGTTCTCTGAGGTAAAAACTGAAGAATGGGACAAAGTTCAGGTTGTCAGAAATGACAGCGGCATCTGATTCATTGCCAGTAGCCTAGTTCGTCTGTCTACCTAATAGCCTAGGCCCAGACGCTATTAGGCTAAGATACAAGAGGCTATGCCTTGCAATCAAGGTATGCTAACGTTTGGGCAAACAGCCCAAAAACGAAATAGTGCTCTTTTTGCATTGGCTCTCATAATGGGTCGGGTAGGTGCGGGTATTAAAAAACCCTGACCTGCGCATCACTACAGGGTAGACAGACATGAGTCCACAAGTTACGTGACAAGCAACTTGAGGTGTTCACACACTTCAGGGCATGTTCCATCAAAGCTGAACATCTGAACAATGTGCATCCCAAAACACTGGTAGAGCTTGACTTCATACTCAAGATGCTGTCTGCAAGAGACATCTATGTGGGATGAGAAGCAGATGAATTCAGAACCAAGAATCCAGAACACTCAGTCAGTACCCTGCAAAATGCAATTTGACACAATTTTTCGTTTCGTTTGTTTTATTATGTACAGTGAGCTCGATAAATATTTGGATAGCTCCATAAATATTTGGACAGCTACACTCTGATGTTTTAGCACCATACTTGTATTCTCTAACTGTAATGTAACTAATGCAACTTTAACTGTAATCTAATATGACTGAAAATACTCTGAAACCAAAGTTGACAGTCTGCACTCATAGTCATTGTGCTATTTTATATCCAAAATCAGTGTTTCCTGTGGATGAAGAGGTGTGCCTGGAGGGAGGGGGTGTGGGGGGTACTGTTGGGAAAATGCAGACATCAGACCATCAGACCAGGTAGCAGTGGAGAAACAACTGCTGCTAGCATTTCCCTCTGCCTGAAAAAATGGTCTGATTAGCATTTTTCACAAAAAAAAAGATGCTCTGTGTGAACACACCCTTAGACATTTCGACACCTACTACAAGACATACACTGTAGTCAAGCCTCTCACACACAGCGACACACACATACGTGAGCCCCATCTCTGGGCTTAACATAATCTTGCATGCCTCTACAGTGCATTCATGTAATGTTACAGTAGACAGCCAGTCACCAGCATTATTAGATCTTGGTACAAGCATGCTGCATGCTTACTGGCGCACTGACGCTGAATCGCCTGCGTCTTTAATGGCTTTTATAGAAGCAATAGTCACAGGGACCTAAAACAAGATTGTTTCTGTGGTTTTTTTGTTGTTGTTTTTGTGCTTTTGTGACCGGTCTGGTCTGTCACTGTTAGAATTCTGCGTTGTGTTGTATGAATGTATAGTGAGGCGACAATCTTTGGTTAACCAATCAGGGGGCAGCATTTATTCTTTCCTTTTTTTTTTTCCTTTAACAGCGTCCAACCGACTCTGTGTGACAAACAAAAAACAACAGTACAGAACCTCACGCGATCGTCTATACACGAATGTCTCTCTCCTCATTACAGCGTCCAGTCAACTGAGGAGAAACCCGCGAATTTACCATTTAAATGCTAAGAGCTATCATTAAAGTTAAACGAAAATATGATATTGTAACAAAATATACACTATGCTTACGTAAAACAAGATTAATCACACAAAACAAATTGACACGACAAAGTAACAAAAAGGGGGAGCTTACATACCTGTGTGACAAACAAAAAACAACAGTACAGAACCTCACGCGATCGTCTATACACGAATGTCTCTAACAGAAGAGCAAAACAGACAATTAAACAGTGTAGACCAAACTCGCGTTCCGCTAGCCTAGCCCGAGACTAGCATTCTATGCAAAAGTACTGTACACGATAAATAATAAAGAAAATGTACATACACACAAAACAAATATTACACCAACAAAAGAAACAGCATCTGTGACATGTTTGGGGTAAGATTTTAGCCTCCATTTAGTATTTCTACACCCGCTTTACCATACTATAGCATGAGTATCGGGGCAAACCTACCTCTCCTCATTACAGCGTCCAGTCAACTGAGGAGAAACCCGCGAATTTACGAAGTAACGTCACGAGATGGTCAGAGGTCACACAACAAAATTACAAGAAACAAAATAAAAGCTCCCCAAAGGAAAAACATACATAAGCACATGTATACAAAAAAACAACAAAGAACAAAGCGCATACAGAAACTGAAAATGGATTATTGGTGAAATAAAATAAAAAAAACCTATTATATTTACACATCGGCTACACTTTGAAATTTACATAATTTCAATATTGAGTTGGAGAACAGTTTAATTATTGGTAACTGTACTTTAAAATGTACAATTGTTGTAGGCGTACCTGCTGTTCAGTAGCCAGAAATCTGACCTGCTCTCTCTGGAAGATCTTTGAGAGTCTCAACAGGTGGGCAGCACATCTGCTTGCATATATACAACTACCACAAATCAATACGAGGCACAAAAACTGTTCAGCCCTTTTGCCATTAGGCACTGGTTTACCTCCTCCTCCTCAGCTAATGCTTTAGACACAGTGCTGAGGTTCTGTTGTAAATTAGTGATGGCCTGGTGCTGGGACAGCCAGAGAGTGTTTTTGACCTCCTAAAGCGTAAATGGGAGAGATAACAGTAAAGTTAGATTGATTAGGTCAGACAGTTCTTGAGTTGTACAACAAATGCAATCTAACTTATAATGATTATTGACATTTCACATTTTCTATTAACCTTACTTTCATGGTCAAATCAGGAAGACCTGAGGCCTTTGATGCTGCCTTAAGGACAGCAGTCCTGTTGCAGCTATTTCTGAATTAAATGAGAAGCAGCTGCAGGTGCTCTTTTAATGTATCCATGTATGGCATAGTGCTGGATGCATCTTTGCATACCAGTGCCAAGTGTTCTGCTGCACACGCAACAGACATCATCCATGGGAATGCATCCTGCGGCTGTTTGACAACCCCATTATACTGTTTTAACTGAGCAAATACTTATTTGTATCACATTATATAGGCTACTAGTAAGACCACAGATATGTAATTAGATATTTTTGTTGTTGTGTTCATACCAGTCATCATAGCTGCTCCATCAGTCACCGGCCCAAACAGTTTGTGTGTGGGGATGTTCTGTTTCTGGAGCACCCCCTTAATTGCAGCCACTATAGTGTTTGCAGTCCCATCTGGCAATGTGACAAGGTCTAGGAACATGCTCTACAGTTTCCTCTCTAGGTCCATGTATCTGACAATGATAAAAGCATTTTCATAAAAGACTATCAGGTTAGGGATTACTGCAATACCAGTTTATTATTACAACAGTTTTTTGTTTTTAATACCTGACATGCAGATCCAGCTGCCTCATGATGGCAACGTCCACTCTCATCAGCCTCAAGGCCTATGGCCCAGCCTTCAACCAAATGGTGAAAACTGCACTCACAATCTTCCATGGTCCTGTCGTAGAGTCATCATTTAGCTTAATGAACAGTATAACTGACACCGGAAGAACCATCATGAACATGTCAACCTTCAGTGCTATTCAGACTGTGAGGTATCAACTACAGTCAAGGTAGAAGACAGCAGTAGAGATGTTTGGATGAACAGATGTGAAGTTTGGGGAGGTGGACCGCAGGCTCTGCCAAAACATCCAGTCTGTAGGAGCCACCGACAAGGCCCAGCAGCAGAGGAATCTTCTGCAAGAGGAAAGAAGGCGCCTTGAGTATGGTTGCCATAGTTTAGGCAATGCTCAGGAGAGCAAGAAGGCTACAGCTGAGGAGGAAAAAGGGCCAGGCTCAAGCATGCTGCAAAACTAAGAAAGCAGGCGCTTCAGACTCCAGTACAGGCCAAAAAGAGGGGGGGCTGATTGTGTAAAAAATATACATATTGGGGGCAATACAAACTATTTGTATTTTTAGTTATTATACAAATAAACCAAAACGCAAGCATTAAGACTTATAAGTGAGATGATGAGAGAGACAGTGGGGGAGGGCCCAGGTGTGGACGGTGGGTGAGTGCAGCAGTTTTCCTCTGGGGGGGGGTTGATCTCGCCCAGGACGCCAGAATGGCCAGAAAAGTTACTGCAAAGACCAGCTGACAAAGCCAACCAAAACGCTTCTTCTGAAATGTAGCTGTTTGCAGTGAATATAAACACAAACGGGCAGATGGCAATGATCAGCATGGCAAAGACCACCGTGATGACTATGAATGCCCTGTTTTTTTGGCCACGTGTGTGGATTTTGATAGAGGAAGCCCAGCGGTATGGGGCGGATCTATTGGGGTGTGTGTGATCATATATTTATTAAAATACGCTTTCAGTTACGTCCCATGTGAGTGTCGCTACGGTGAACGTTGAACGTGAATTCTGGAACTGAAGATGTCACGTATCATCCTTCCTCAAAAAATGGTTCAGCCCATAGCTTCTCAACCATACAATTTTTAATTCTTTGTTCTCAACAAATGTCGGTGTCAGGGGCAACTGGTGTTTTGACCTATGGTTGGTGGACGACTGTATCTTGAATATACATCTCCGTGCTAATTGGGGTTTTCCCGCACTGTGAAATCGTGTGGGCGTTTCAGAATTCAAGATGGACTGTCGATTATCAAGCTGAGGAAATCACCAGAAGGTAAGTGTAATCAGTGAGTGTAGCCTAATTAATGAATCATGCAAAACAAAGTGTAGATTATTCTGTGATTTTAAACAAATAATGTTAGTGTTGACATTAACGTTAATGATTTGCAGATAAAGGAATGCGAACACCGAATGTGCGGCAGTCAAAAACGAAAACCAGCAGGCTGCAGAAATAAGCTTAGAAAAATTATTTATTTCCTGCTAACTTTTTTTTTTGTTTTTTTTTGTAGCAGACTCCTCTTGCGTCTCTTTAAGCGGTTTCCTGCTGCTCAGACATCTTCTTTGAAAAAGTTTTTAACATGGACACCTGTTGTTTGTTTTCATTCGGACTCGGTGTTGGAATAACTGGGTATTTCCGGCACACAGGAGTATCCTCCCACTCTGCTGTCTGTTAGAAAATTCTAGTGCTCTTTTGCAAGCTATGTTCAAAATGCACACTATCAACAGGATGCGGTGTACAACTTCTGTAATCCCTCTGTGACTTCTACATACAGGTAACCCCCTTCCCCAAAGCATATTTCACGCTGCTATTGAATGCAAAACTATTGGTTATTTCACAGTACGCCAAGCACGCACACAAAACTGACTGGACAGGACTCAACCTTAGGTTGTGAGTGGGTGGTTTGAAAACGAGGGTGCATCTTTGTACTGAAGAGAAACATTCCAAACAAACAAGTAAAAAAACAAACAAACCAAACAAAAACCCCTCCTGTAGCCTATAAACCTTTATAATACTCTGGTAGAATGACCAGGCGTCCTGCTTTGCGTACCCTGCAGCATTTTGACTGTTTGTTCCACATCCTGCATATTGAGATAATGTCCTGCATTTTCATCGGTCATTTAGTTTTTAATTGCCAGAAATAAGAACACCTGGATGTGTTCTTTTACCCCCCGGCACATGAGCTGCTTCTTCGATTTCGGCATAGTTTCTACTTCTTCAATAGCACTACGTTAAAAGCAGCAACCTGGCTCATACAAATGCAACATAGCCACGCTTTTCTAAAGGCCTAGCTTCCATCCAGCGGCTGAGAAGAGAGCAGAGAGGGCAATCAGACTTTGCAGAAGTCGGGCTGGTGAACTTCTCTGCTATGTCACAAAAACCTTAGAAAATCTTTGCAGATATGAAGGTAAAACATACCAGGCGACATCATGGCCATGAAGAAAAGAAAATGTTCTTTTATCCCTTCTGACCATGGAATTCATCCAATAGAGATTTTGGTTTGATCTAAAGATTTGCATTTGTTTTATTTTATATAATATTTTATTTTGTGTCTTACTTATGTTGTAGTTGGATTTGGTCAGGGGTATAACTTGAAAGACTTCAGCTGCATGATGCCAGCTGCTTTGCTTAAGCACAGTTGACTTTGATGGGCCGGTAATGGCAAATGCGTGTTGGATGTCCAGCAATAAAGACATGTTGCAAAATTAGTGTGCCATTGGGATGACAAACAGCACTGTGCTCATCATATCTTTCATATAGCAAAAGCTGTAGCCTGTATCTTTTATGGCCTGGTGTGTAGTGGAATTGACTAGAGGACAAAGTATAGGTGTTTACAAGCCAAAAGGCAGAATACAAATGTTTCTTATTCAGTTACATAGATATTATATCAAAGTTTTAGGTTACCTCTTAGCATTGGTAACATGTCCCACATTGTCCCAGAGGATTTCTGGAAATTGCATTTGATGCACAGAGAGTCAGAAACAATAACAAAGGAATTACAGTGAAGGAATGAAAAACTTTGCAGAACACTTTGAAATAGCAGAAACTGGATTATTTACCATCTGTTGTAATTGTTTACGACCATGTTATTTCACAACTTACTTCAGTTCTACCCTCATTAATTAGGAACTGAGCATTGGAAGTGTTGTGCCTCCGGTGTCCACCGGAGGGCGCCAGAGGTGCAAGGCCCTATTGTTTTCATAGTCAGGGCCCGAGCACCAGGGCCCGGACTCCATAGCGTCCCCATATGACATTGAGTCTTGTGCCTGGCATGTAGTTTCACCTACATGCACCAAATTGGTTGTCTCCTCCCTCACCGGTCCCAGCCATTCAGCGTTCAGTGTCACCGGTCTGATCACTCATCGTCTCTCTCACCTGCTTTCACTCTATTGCCCTCTGATTTCCCCTCTATATAACTTGCCCGTTGCGAACTCTACACTCTTGCTGTGTGTACTGAGCGTTTACTCACCTGATCCTGGAATTCCACCCTGGTAATCCTGTTCATTGTTAGCCCCCCTGTCTCTCACTATCCTGTTTGTGTCCTGTCTGTATCTTGTCTGAGACCTGTGAGAATCCACTTTTTACTGCAACCCAGGTGTCATGAAAAACATGCCAGTTGCTCTGCACTTGTGTCCAGCTCATCACTTGGGTGCATACCTCCCTGTCCTCCGGTCATCCAGGAATAACAAACAACTCATCTGAGCCAAGTGCTGGTGGCCCACCTTGGCCACCGACATGAGGCGTTTCGTGCGATCATGCTCCATCTGCGCCACTACCATGTCCCCACGGGAGGTCTCTCATATTTTGTCCAAAGAGAAGAGTTGCGAATTATTCTGCCTTTGTTGTCTCTAAGATTCATGTTATTCCAAAAATCCATCAGGAGATGGCGCACTGACTTTGCAGTATGCACCATGACAGTGGCATTCTCCTGCAGTTGAACCAAAGCGAAAGCACCTAATTCAACCAGTGCAGTGTATTGGTAATCACACTCTTGTCTCTGTCTTTTGACTATTTTACTTAGGACTGGAGCTGTCAAGTGTATCTCTGGAGGACACAATAAATTAGTCAAATTCAGCAACTTCCATTACTTTTGAGACTCAACAAAATCAGTCAGTCAGTAGTGTTTCACACTGCATATATCCGTTTAGTTTTCTTATCTCACATATGTAAAAGACAAACCTTACAACCTGATACAATGAAGAAATTACTTAAGAAATGACAATTTCACTTCAATGGAAGCAAACTTCATTTTAGTTGAATTTTAGGTTATGAATTTACGTATTGTTGCAAAAATGTTTGTAACTGATAAAAAAAGAGCGATTGACCAATGTTTTGTACATTCTTATTCTTCAATGTTTTCATATTCTATAGGTGGTTAACTTGTCCCTGGGTGATGGTTCACACCTGCATCTTGTTGATCGTAATTTAAATGCTTTGTCAGTATGGATTGCAACACATTCAAATGACTGGTCACTAATAGTCTACCATCAGTCATTCATGTTTGACAAGGCTGTTGTCAATACATTTCCATATCCATCGTGGATTAAACGGTATTCATTTCAGATGATGTAGTACTTATTTAAATGACTACAATTCATTAACTGAATCCTAAATTTAAGGAGTTTAGCAAATAAAGACTCGCGCACACACTTCTAATATGTGTATTTGTTTCCCTCCCTCTCTCTCTCCCATGGTCTCTTGTCATTTAGCAAAATAAGTCATCATCAGTTTATAGGAAGCTGACAAATGTATATCAATATTTATATATCCATATAAAAAAAAGGGAAAATGAATGAAAACACTGAGTGAAAAATGAGTGAAAACATTTTTATTCCTGATGCACTGCATACAGTACATATTAAAATAATACTAAACTCCTCACTGTTATCTCAAGAAAATATTACACAAATAAACAAACAAACAGGCAATAAAAATGCATACAATTGTATCTCTGAGCATTAAACTTCTTTTTTGAAAGCATGAAGAGGAGTGATGAGGCATCATTCTGACTGTGACACAGACTCATGTGAGCAGGTCATCCCTCACTCTACAGAGTTTGACAGGAGATGCAAATGAGACTCTACTCAGTTCTGCTGCTCAGTGTCCAAATGGCATTGTGGGTTTGCAAAACAGGGTGTTTGGAGCGTAACACACAAAAAGAGATAATGATGTATACCCATAATGTGTAACTGGATTGTTAATTTGAAAACAGATTTTTTTGGTCATAAAAATCATTCATATTCACCTGTTGTTCAAAAGCTATGAGGCATATGAGAAGTGTTGTCTGGTTGTCTGCCACATAGAGGTTTTTGTGAACAGATAAATTTCATTTCATAATGCTGAAGAACTGTGAAGATCCATAGAGAGAACTACATCTGGGGCTAGCCATTCTCTGGCTGCGATTTACATACTTATATACTATAATTTGTGCTCAAATTATTTTCACCTCGGCCAGTAATTGAAAAAATGTTCACTGCAGATGACGGGAATAACTGATTTCAATTCAATACATGACATGACTTTCAATATTTAGCCGTCTAACCCCCCCCCCCCCCCCCCCCCCATTCTGCTGTATTGATAAACCATGATGCATTTTTAAGAAGAAATTAAATCTACATCTAAATACATTTTTGATTAAAATATTCATATTAAAATAGACAGAGGTTAAGCAAATTTTTTGGTTTTTGTTTTTGCTGACAAAGAGGTTACAGAAATGCAAAAATGAAAGGAAGAATAATCAGCAAAAAAAATCACAATTATTACTAATTGTCCCACTACCACTACTGCTATTATTATTATATTTATTATTATTATTATTGTTATTATCATTATTATTATTATTATCATTATTATTATTATTATTATTATTATTATTATTATTATTATTATTGCTTTGGAGGGTGGGCTGCCTATCTGTGTTTGACAACTCTTTGGAGGTAAAGGATGGGCTGTAGCACAGAATAAGGTACTGTAAACCAAGAGCAGATGGTCTTGGTCAGACAGTAAACGTCCATGGATAAATGGCCGGCCAGAAGTGAAAGGCACAGGTATGGAACGTAGCTCATGACTGTTGACAATGACACTGATGAGCTTTGATTTTCATTTCACACGCTCCCTCTCTGTCTCCCTCACTTGGACTAAGTCTTAGAAGAACCGTCAGTGTGCAGTGTGGCCAGGCCACAGAACATTAAGATAAGAAATGTCCCCACAGTCGTCACTATGTAAAACAACGCAGCAAATTCATGGGACGCTTTCAAGAACGTAATCCCACACAGCACAGTTATGGGCCACATTTCATATTACACAGTTACTGATGTGCTGTGAATAAACTAAAAGAAAAAAATCCAAAACACAGACCTTCATGACAAGGTAGCATTTCACAAATTCTTCATAGGCATGTGAGGCTGGTTTTGGGAAAGCAACTCACTTGTGAAAATCATCTCTCAATTTCAAGAAAAACATTTGACAGCTGATGCAAATAAGCCCTCCCTGCCACAGTATCGGAAAAGAGTGTGAAGAACGCAGAGTCAGTTGGAGTCTATGGCAATAATAACACAGTAAATCTTAGTATATACTGGTAGTGTTGTGAGGCTGGATTGTGAATATGAAGATATAATTGATGGTAATGTGGAACAGACAACTGCTAAACAGTTCAAGTCTTGGTGATGTGTGGAGAAGAGACCAGTCAGACACAGTGAAACACAGTTTATTAAGGCCATGTGTAAAGGAACAAAGGTGAGAAGCAACTATTCTCATCTAAATGCACATAACACACAATAAAACAAATCTTTTTTACCCCACCCAAATGCTTCCCGTACATTCAGTTCATAAACAGTATTATCACAAAACACACGCTCCTTGAAGGTGATGGCGCCGGGGACTACAAATGCTTACAATGAATCACATGATATATTCAAGAACACAAGAATATTCAAGAACTACAATATCAGTAACAGGTCCTTAAACTGTATTATTGTCATTACATCACACAGAGAAAGCAGTTTCAGGTTTCCATGGTAACTCTTTTACTCCTTGGTACCCCAGAACTAACATACAATGCTAAGTATACAATTTAAACAAGTAAACCAGTTAATAATTTCAAGCGATCATTCTGAGCTTTTAAGAACACAAACCTTCACTCATTTGACTATATTGTCATCATGGTCAAAAGTTATGCATTTAAAAATGATCTTCCAATAAAAAAAACATACAGTCTGTATCCTTTTCAACAAATGCCCTGACACTTACGTACATCTGGTCCAGGGAAGGTTGCCGTCTTTGACAAAAAGAGGAGAGGTTGCACCGTGGAACAAGGTAAGGTGAACCAGAAACAGATCGCTTGAATCAGACAAAAAAGATCCCACGAGATGGCAGGGTGCACATAGTTCATCACAACAAGAGGAAAGTAAGCCACGATGATGAGAACCATGAAGAGCGTGATGATTTTCAGGGCCTTCTTCTTTTGCTGATCCATACCTTCCTTTTTTCCTTCACTTGGCTTTGGCCTGACCAAGACCTTTAGCGTAGCTAGGCTATAGGTCGTCATTGCTATGACTGTAACCACGATAGATATCAGTGTGAGGTAAAAGGAAAAGTATGACCTCAATAACTGTGCCAAACCCACAAACAGGGTGATGATCCAGACTAATCCAGCAGTGACTAGCTTGTACGGAGAGAACTGAAGCCTTAAGTAAGTCATCGGATGAACAACAGCCAGGTATCGCTCTGCAGAGATCAGGCCGAGAAGCAAAGGACGACCAACCGTGAAAGTCGCACTAATAAAAGAAATAAAGTCGTAAAACTGGTGAACTGAAAAAAATAAACCAAAGCAGTGAAAAAGGTAACTCAGACAACAGAGGACCTCCAGGATTGCTAGGTTTACGGTCAGAATATCGGAGGTGGAGGTGTTGCTAGAAGACAAAACTCCACCTATCCACAACCAGAGAACCCTGATGTGCAGTAGCTGCACAATGCCAATATTAACTACTAGACCTGCAAATGAAATGATCATTGCTGCAGGTGAAAGCAAAAAGCAGTTCAAATCTGGACTAGCAGTGCGGTTTTCTGAAATGTTTAGGGATGGAACCGAAGTGGTGAAGTTGAGCATTTTGCTCTGGTCTTCTCTCGTCCAAATGTCTGATTTAACAGAGCAAGCGTGGCCTTGTGTTTAAATTGCGCTGTGAATAGTGTCTGTTGTTTTCTGAATTTTTTCAAAATTCAAATTTGTATTCAAATAAAGACAATATAGGCAGATAAATATGATATTTAAATGAAGCCTCTGATGTATTGGGAAATTTGTTTTGTGTGTCTAAAGCACTTGTCCTGAAACAGCCTGAGGCAACAAGGTAGGCAGTAATTTGAGAAAACAAAACAAAACAAGTAATAGCAACACACACACACACACACACACACACACACACACACAGAGCAAGGTGATCTAGTACTGTATATTGCATACACTTCCCAGCCCTCACCAAAAAAAAAAAAAAAAAAAACTCAATAAAAAAAAATAGAAGAAAAAGAACAATATTAAATGTAAATAAATGATATATTCAGTGTCATATTATACCCACAGAACCAGTTAACTTTTCTATTTTTTTTTTAATAAAGATTGTTGAATGTATAAAGAGTGCCTTTACATCCTAAGATAACTTCTTTTTTTTAACCATATTTTCTCAGCCAACCTGTGGGTTAATTGATTTTACATATAGTGTTAAAACAACAACAGTAACAATAAGAACTACTACTACTACTACTACTACTACTACTACAACAAAACAGGTCTGGATTACATTTTTTTTGTGTTTTTTCTTTTCTTTTCTTCTCTTTTCTTTTTTGTTTTGTTTTGTTTTGTGGCAAACAAGTCGAGTCAGCTTTGACAGCCCCATAATGGGTACTTTAAGAAAAGAAAAACCTTCACATTCACATAGATTTAGGACCTTTTGGAGGTTTTGATGTAAACTTTCGATTTTAGAAGGAAATGGTTTTTAAAAAGTCAAAAAATACAACCAGTGGGACAAACTCTTGTTTTGGGTATATCTCGTCTTGAGTTCATTTGATCTACATATAGGAGTTCATGTAACAGCTATGAAGATTTTGAAAATTATATGGGCAATTAGAGGAGAATTTTTCATGTTTTTCAGAACCATTTCTCTTCCATATTTCAAACATTTACAAACAAGTCATTTTTGTCTTAATAGAGGAGATGGTATTGGTCCTCCTGGACTGTTTCAAATAACAATTTTATGTTTCTCAGAAATCAGAATTCTGCAAAACTTGCTCATTTTCTTGTTGCCAAAAGCTTTACAATCTGGAACCACTTGCATTGCTAACATAGCTTTAGTATTTAAAAACCAATACATACAGATTCTATTTTAACTACATACAGATTCTGTTTAAACAACTAACTTGCCTCTTGATTGTATCTGGTGCAAGGCAGCTTGTGAAACCTGGACAGATACAGGAGAGGGTGCAATGCTGAGCAGGGCAGGGGAAACCAGAACCACATTGGATATAACACACAGAAAACGTCTTCTGACACAACGCCTGACAGATAACCAAAGGAAAGAGAAGGACAGTAAGCTATGATGATGGCAATCAGGATTAGTGTGATAACTTTGAAGGCCTTCCTCTTTTGCTGATCCACACTTTCCTTGTTTCTCTCACCTGGTTTTGGTTTGATAAGAACCTTCAAAGTTGCTAAGCTGCAAATAGCGATGGCAACAATAGCTGCCCCACTAAACATCAGGGATATCAGTCTGCGAACCTCTGATTGCAATAATGCTGTCACCATCCCATATCCCAGGATAAGGATCCAGACAGTCACGATGCCGACTGTCCTGTAACGAGGAGAATGTACCCTTAAGTAGACCATTGGATGAACTACAGCCAAGTATCTCTCCACACAGGTCCAACTGAGAAGCAAAGCACGTCCACAGTAGGTCGTCCCAATGCCGATTTCAGCAAAAATTTCAATAGAACTACTTAAAAACACCACGTTGAGAAGCAGTACAAGGTAGGACAAGCCATAGAGGATCTCCAGGATTGCTAGGCTTACAGTATGAATATCGGACATGGCGGTGTTACTGGAAAACATAACTTTGCCTGCCCACAGCCAAAGAACCCTAATGTTCAGTGGCAGCACAATGCCCATATTCACTGCCAGAGCTGTGAATGAGGAAATCATAGAAAAAGAAGAGAAAAGCAGGCAGTTCAGAACCAAGGTGTTTGGATTTTTCGCTGTTGCGTTAAGCGTCAAATCTGTGATGTTTAACATGTTCCCAAGTGTTCTCTCTTCTGGATGTGCACCTCCATAGACCAAGGGAATCACTGTACATCATTTTTGTTGCACTGTTTTTATTTTGTGGCATCTTAGCCAGGTGACATATTCAAATGAACTCTTTGCATTTGCTGTTCAGGGAAGTGGTTTTCTATTTTTGAAGTCATGATAAATTGTTATTAAACTACCAAAAAAAAAAAAGGGTAGGAAAAAAATGGAAGAATCCTTCTAAAAACATCTATCTCTCTTTAAGAGTGCTTTGCACAGCCATTAGCGCTTTAGGTTCTGAAGTCAGTCCACCTTTTACGATTAATGATATGGATTTTTTTTTTTTTTACAATAATTTTGTGATATTTATTCATGTTTGTCCATGTACATTCTATGTATACTGTCAACAACATATTTATCACTTTAGCAAAAACTCCTTGTAAAAGTAAATCACTCAGAACCATGGAGTGGTACTAAAAATGAACAAAGACTGTCCCATGCGAAAGACAGTCACCACAGAATATACTGTACATGAATGATGCTTGACTTCAATTGGCTTTACTTTACTTCACATTTTCAGATTTTCCTCTTCATAAGTTTGGATTTTTAGAATGAATATCTGATGATATTAGTGTTGAATTTGACCTTGAAAGTAGCAGCACTTGAACATGCACAACACTGTCATCAACAAAAAAGTCGGGCCACTTAGAACGTTAATCATTGAAAACGTTGCAGTTGCCCAGCGCTTTGCAAATACAGACAGAGACAGACATTCAAGGAACTCTGCACCCAAACTTTCAGCTAACCATCCTCCCTCCTGTTCCTGTAACAGCGCTAAATAGACATCAACGGATATAGCTCAATCCAACAGCATTACTCTGTCCACTGTAGCAGAAGTCAGATTTAAGTCTGGAAGTACTCGAAACCAAAGCGGAAGGCAGTGTTTTTTTGTTTTTCTTTTTTGGTTGCTTCACTATCACACCTTAAAAAACAAATAACTGTAACCCTCTAGTCAACACTTGTCATGCTACTGCTCTGTTGCTATTATTCTTGCTATTTGCAGGGTGACCTGTTTCATGAAGATTCAGAAGAACCAAGGACATCGCACTGGGAAATAGTGGGCAGTTACATCACATATACTCACATATGCTCACATATACTAAACTCTTCTCAGTGGAGTTACCAGAATGATGAACAGGTAATTAAGTACTATCATCCCCATGACAAAGCATCATTATGAAGTTGGCAAGAAGCTCAAAACACAATAGGTTAGCTAGGTTATTTGTGTTGGAATACTGGCAAATAACATGTCAGACATAACATTTGAGTTGGCCATGGAGACAACTTTTTGTGGACTGAAAACAACAACAACAACAACTACAACAACAACGAAAACAGGATAAACCTGGATGAAGTCTATTACGGGGGGCACGGAGGCATATGCCTGAAACATGTAACTCTAGTGGATGGAGGGAACACGCCACTATGAACCAAAGCCATCAGGATATGGATAATGTTTTTCTCTAGAGATGATTTAAGTTTATTTTGGTTCTGAGAAGGAAACAGCTGAATCAGTGCAGAATCCTACATCACTTTTTTAAAAATTACTGAAAGTAATAATTAAGAATGGAAAAATTCTTCGTGGCCTTACACACTTGTTAGTAATTTGACTGTTCAGCATTTCATGTACATAAGGAGTATTTATGCAGGATTCATTCTGACATACAGCACTGTATGACACAGAGAGGGAAAAAACGGTATGATATAGACAAGGAAACTGATGTCTTTCTCTCCTCTAATTTTAGCTGTTTAATTAATATTAATGATACAGATGTAGAAAAAAGAAAAAAAAAATATGTAAGTGTGTTGTGTGTGTGTGTAAATAAATATATATATATGTGTGTGTGTGTATATATATATATATATCTATATCTATCTATATCTATATATATGTGTGTGTGTGTGTATATATATATACTGTATATATATGCATACATATATATGAAACCTTCGGCTCCATAGGACTACATGATTTGCATTTATTTTTAAAGTTTGCCCCACTCTGACGCAAGTGATAATTTGACTACCATGATGGTGTGAATGGCTTGACTGATGTACTGGATGCTTGGAATAACATATACAAAACTTCCTGCGTGCGCTGTAATATAGTCTTGCTAACATGACTTCACATGACATGTGTCTCATTTGAATAGAGGAAGAGGTCAGGAGCCTAACTAAGATTAGCATTCTGACAGTCGTCCATTTTTTAATAGCCTGTCTTCAATTCTATAATTATCTTTGGTTTAATCATTCCATAGGACAGGAATGCTATACCGCTATGTCAAATGATCTTGTGGCTTCTGATGCTTCCAACTCTTACGCTCTTCTTACTCATAACTCTGGAACTCTCGTCATCCAAGTCTGCCAGCTGTCATGGTAACCCGATATTTCGATAAAATCCCGGTGACCTCGCGCAAATGACGTTTGCTTTTGCGTGCATGTGTCTTTGATGTGGCTCGAGTGACTCGAAAAGACGCTGTCGGATTTTCTCCAGGCAAAATCCATGTGGCCAAGCCTTCAAGTGCCATCAATAATTTAAACACAAGCAACAAATTGACTCTGTGCCTTGAATGGTTTAGGATGGGGGAACCTGAGGAAGATGTTACAATGAGCCTAGGTCACATGGTGATGCGGTAAACAGTGAGCTATCCTAACAGCTGTGTCCTGTGGAGGGTTACAGATTCATGTGGCACAAACAGCAGGAAGTTTCATATGGCTACTAATATCCATTTAATCTTGCTATCAGATATCCAAAACCTGTTTTAATAAATTATACATTCAGATACACTTTAGCTCAAATTGCAAAAGCTGAAAAATAAAATGTATTATCCAGTATCAAAAAGAAATACTAAAGAAATAATCGTGCACACAACTTCTTGCAAAAGTAAGAAAAATTTATTTGCAGAAATCTGGAAACTTTTGTTTTTTTTTCTCAGAATACTTCTGAATACTACTAAAATCAAGTTTAAAACACCAGGATTTTAATATTTTTGCAAACATATTGAGCTGAATCATATTTTTTACCTGAAAGTAAAACAATCACACAAAGTACTGGTTTAAATCATTGATCTGAAGTGATTTTCCACGTTTCTTTCATTACAATTCAAATGAAAGAGCTGTAACACTAAGCATTGGTGACATGTAGATTTGTTTGACTGACATGGCAGAGTCAAATTATCTCAGGTTCATCTGGCAGGATATGCAGGCATAAATTGACATATTCACCAAATCTCCCCAGTAACACACCCTACTTTTTGGTGTCTTTATACAAGCTAATAAGCATGAATGCCTTATACGACATTATGTTGCTGCTGGCCCCACAGGAGCTACTGTGTTGTTGTGCTTGGCTCAATGAATTGTGTTGACAGAGCTTTGACAGTACAGGCCAAAGGGGTGAGGTAGTTGGACAGGAAAACACAGAGACCCTTGGCCTGGCAGAAAGGGCTTTGATTAGGCTGTGTATCCTATGAGCCTTCACTGACAGCAGGGTATACTCCCATTGCATTAAAATGCATTCCTGCACTGATTAGAGGAATTTACAGATGCTTCTCTGCAAGCTGTCTACGAGGCCGAGGGGAGGGATTGATTTTATCCCCGCTGCGACGGTCAACTTTATACCCAGGACAAGTGCCAACCTTCCCGCTTAGCAGATAAAACCTTAGCAAGACCCACCAAGGAACAGTCAACACAGGGTGTCAGTAGTCAGCTAAGGAAGAGAGAGAGGAAGGGAGGGGAGTCACTCTGAGCCAATGTCACTTTAAATTACTTATAGCTGTGAGAGAGGCGAGGTAAATAGAGTGAACCGCTAGCTATGGCAGGATTCCAGAGTCTAAGATAGAGCGGTATGAGAGCAAGAGAGGCAGACATAACAGGGATAAAAGAGAAATGAGAGCTAGAGAGAGCGAGAGAGAAATTGAGTGCGTAAGTAGTAAATGGCAGGACTGACCTCATTTTTTAAGACCCTTACTCTTTTCTTTCCTCAGAGCTTCTCGACACAACCACACCCCCCAACCCTTGCCCCGTCCTCCCCAGGTTACTCCCTCTTTCCCCTGCTCTCCTCCCCTCTGTCTCTGGGACATTCCATCCAACCCTGCCAGCTGCCTTCTCTGGGCGACAAGCAATGTGTCTGCCAGAAATGCTCTCAGGGTTCCCTCCGTACTCCTTGTGTTTGCCTTAATAAGTGTCCCCTTGGGAACCGACCAATGATGGAGGATTGTGCTCTTTGGACATGAATGGTCGGCAGTGGGGTTTTTTTTGTTTCTCATCAAGTGGACTTCCTTGGAAATTCTGGGAATATTCTGAATCCTGGATCGGGTTTTAAAAAAAAGCAGAAAAACAAACAAAAAAAGAATGTGTTTTGAGGATAGATGAGCAAAGGAGGTACTTTTTTTTTAAATCTCGACTCTTACTTCATTCATTCATTTCAACGCTGTTTGCTTTTCTCAAAACGGACTTTTGGATTAATTAAGGGTGAATATTTTCTGTCAAAATCCGTGGACGCCAGTGACGATTATAACCTCTCTTAATTGCAAGTATTTATGTTCTTATTTTGGGATGTGAAAATTTCATTGCATGTGCGTTGACATTTGCGAGAACGCCCTCTTACGTATGGGTCACTTTTAGTATCAAGGTAAGGTCAAGGATTTAGACTTAAATCAGAGACTCATCGTTATGGTAACTCTTAGCTGACGATTGGTGGGCTGTGGTTCGCCATCCTGTCCAAGCCAAAACCGCTTCCTTTTTGTCTGCCTTTCCTGATTTTACACACTGTTTAGGAATTGGGCCCTTTTTCCGGAATTATCTGGATTTTTTGGATTACGTTGGATCAGCCTCTCTTGGAAGAAGAGAGGAGAAGGTGAGCACTGCACAGATGTGTTTGGCCTCTTGGCAGGAATTCCACGACAGTAGAGATGCTAAAGGGGAATAAGAAACTAAGTGCCCAGGACGGAGTGGCATCCACCATTGCCAGCACAAATGCCAACAACCATCTGGCACTTGTAAGCAGGCCTGAAGCATCCAACCGGTGAGTAAGGGCTGGGGAGAGGGGCAATGACTGGATCAAGTAGAGAGAGCTAAACCAGACCATGGAACAAACGATACATGCTGGGGAATTGTAGTCTGTTTTTGTATCCCTCCAGTTTGTCCTAATGCACTAATGTACTAATGTGACTGGAAGTGTGTGTTTTTTTTAATTTTGGTCTGCAGTTTCATGTGATATGAATACCAGATAACTCTGTGTTGTCCCTTAACTGTGACTGCTAAGATGTACCTTCGTCTCCTGTCGTTGAGTTTCATGTTGTTTAGTTCTTTTACATACACCCTAATGGAGATACACCACTTCAGCTGTCTTTCTTTAGTGGCCTTGGTAACTTTTCTAACACTCCTTTAATGGTGTTTTACATCACATGGGACTGAATTTGAAATAAAAAGAGGATTTAGGATTTTGTTAGGATTTAAGTGACATATACAACCATTTTTGTTCTTTTTTTAGCCATGAAAGTCATACAGGTTAACTGTCAATTAACATGATTTTGGATTAATTCTGAAATTTGAAATGAGATTTCCCTTACAATACTGCCAGACTATTAATTTGACCAGGTCTGTTGATTCAGCCAAAACAGAACAGTAGCTCCTCTCAGCAGCTTCATATTAATATTAAAACACACACACGCACACACTCACACACACATATACGTACATATATATACACACACATATATATTGGAGCATCCTGGAAGACATCCCACCAATGCTAGTGTAATATTGGGACATGTTTGAAAAAACACAGCCAAACAATTTACACACAGAAAAGAGGCTTGTTTGAGAATGTGAGAGTAGAGAAGAGTCAGTAGAAAAGTGCAGGACAATTCTTCACATCTGGAAGAAGATTTAAAGCAGTTTACTGTAGTCAGTCATATACGCTGCTCACAGAAAACTTTAAAGGGGACGGACTGTCTGTAAAAATACAGAGCATGGTCAAAGCAAATAGCAATCAATACATGACGTGAGGCATTCATTAACTGATATAGCCAACGCATGATAAACAAGAGCTTCAAGCAGAAATTACGAAAGGTATGCTCGCATACTGCGGTAAGTTTAGTAACACAGAGCCAACCTCTTTGCAGTGCTTACAGTGATTACAAAAAAACAAAACAAAGCGAAGACATCCAGAGAAGCCCACAGCTGCAGTGATTCTAGTCTGCAATGCTTGGGAATGTAATTACCATGTGTAAAGTGGACTCCTAATGAACATGACAATAGGGTCTCTGACACACACCAGTTCAAAGCATTTGTTATTAATAAACTCCAAATTATGCTGTGTTAAGATTGCCACCAAGCTGACTATTTGAGGTTTAAAATTAGTATTGATAATTTAATTATGAGTTTTACACTTATATGATCCTATGCAATTCAATATGGTACAGATAGTTTGACTTTATTTCCAATTTTATTCCATTTTATTTCCCCCTCCAACTCGTGCAAGACTTGGCCAAGAGTTGTTGAGAATTGGCCAGCAGTGGAGATGAGAGAACAGTTTAGAGAGGAGGAATCAATCTAAATATAAAATTACTGTTCAGAAATTATTGGTCACCTTTCTAAATAATAAAGGCATAGGGCCTCTACTAATAATTACATATAAATAAACTGGATTTTACCGATGCAAAGATGTTAGAAACGATGCATCTCTCGAGTTCATCCCAAATTGTATCCGGTGCACGTTTTTTTAATCGGGGCAATCGCATCGTGAATTTCTATGCGATTCAGTGTCAAATCAATCTGGTAATTTTCATAGAACCAAAATGGTATGTATGGTAGCTAGTACGGACATAAAAATGTACATGGAAATTGCTTGATGTATAGTTCTTCAGGATACAAAATGCCAATGTCCTTCTGTTTTTCCTTCATACAAAAATAGACACAGATTTGTGAGACATTTTAGCTATGGCAGAAAACCATCCATTTCAGGATTCCTTTTTTGCCTCAGTATCTCCATGAATCAGTGAATAATGGAACATAGGGATTCCACTTATCAAGAAAACACCAAGCACGTACCCAGTTCAGTCCTGTTGTTCAAGTTATATGCTATTACATATCATTACATCACATGTAATTTCTAGTACATAACTTTCTACATAGCAAATCATTTTTAATAAAGTTACTTAATATTTTTTATTGAGTATCTTATTCTTTTTTAAATATGGGATATAAAATTTAACCACTCCAGTGAATATAGCATCTTTCAGAGTTAATGCCTTTTTCTATTATGAGGCCCTGACAGTCAAGAATATAGTTTGCATTAATGACTTATAGTAAAATGAACCTACAGAAAACATGTTTTTCGTTACTTCAATCAATATTTCAGAGGCTGTGACAAACATACGTAGAGATAATAAGCTTCTTCATTATCGATGGTTTTTCCTAGAGGTAAAACAATGCCTTTAACTATGTGTATTCATCTATGAAGGGAACATGGAAGGACAGTAGCACTTTGTACACTAAATGACCACACATTAAGCTAATTCCACATACATTTTCATATTCTTACTAGCTATCCCACATACCATTTTGGTATTATGAAAATGACTGAAAATGCTACCGCTCCTTGTTTTATTATTAATAACGTCATGTCCATTACTGGTAGAGACCTCAAATATTGGCACAAAATTAATAACAGACTGTATTTGAAGAGAAAATAAGGATTAATACCATTTGGGTGCTAAAAATGGGTTTATAGTACCCTCAGTATCACCCTCTTTTAGGAATTTTGCACTTTTTTTTCTAAATCTAGGGCATTATAGAAAATCAATAGCCATGCAGTACAAACTTCTTATGGTTCAGTCATACTCCATCCCATGGAGTTTGGTGAGACTGGGAGTAATACAATTTACAATTTACAATTTAGTTATTTGGCAGACGCTTTTTTCCAAAGCGACTTACAATTGGTGCATCAGTCGGATTTCTAATACCTTCAACAGAGATCATAATAAGACTGAGCGTCAAATTGCCCTTTCGCATTGCGCCCCTGGGATACTTTTACAAACAGAAATACAAGACAAAGGTAATTTTTTTTTTTTTTTTTTTTTTTCTCTAGGGAAGGGAGGTTAGGCATTGGGGGAAGGGAGGTTAGGCATTGGGGGACAGGTGTGTTCTAAAGAGGTGGGTTTTCAGTTTCCTGCGGAAGATGGTAAGAGACTCCGCAGTCTTGACTGCATGGGGGAGGTCGTTCCACCACCTCGGGGCAATGGCAGAGAAGAGGCGTGGTCGGGAGGAGCGGCTGCCGGGTTCCCGGAGTGAGGGGACCATCAGTTGTCCGGAGGACGTGGAGCGGAGGGTCCTAGTTGGGGTGTAAGGCGTTATGAGAGACTGAAGGTATGATGGGGCAGAGCCTCTTGTGGCCTGGTAGGCCAGCACCAGTGTCTTGAACTGGATGCGGGCTGCTACCGGAAGCCAGTGGAGTGCAGTAAGCAGCGGAGTGACATGAGAGTGCTTAGGGAGGTTGAATACTAGGCGTGCAGCGGCGTTCTGCACGAGCTGGAGCGGCCTGATGGCGCAGGCCGGCAAGCCAGCCAGTAGAACGTTGCAGTAGTCCAGGCGGGAGATGACAAGCGCTTGGACTAGGAGCTGGGTTGCCTGTTGCGTGAGGAAAGGGCGGATTCTCCTGATGTTGTATAGGGCGAATCTGCAGGATCGTGTGACTGCTGCGATGTGCCCGGAGTATGTCAGCTGGTTGTCGAGGGTGACGCCAAGGTTTTTGGCTGCTGAGGTGGGAAACACCGCAGATCCCTCGATGGTGATTGTATTGTCGATCGCTGGGGAGTTCTTAGCAGGAAAAAACAGGAGCTCTGTTTTCTCCGGGTTAAGTTTGAGATGGTTAGCAGACATCCAGGAGGCAATGTCAGCTAATACTTTTCAAGATATATATGCCTAAACATGGCTTCCCAGATGAGGCGTTTCTGAGGCTATAAAAATGAAAAAATGTCAAGGGCCTGTAAAATATAAAAACACTGGAATTTTACAAAAATATTTTTACAGGCCTTAGTTTTGGGACCCAAACATTATATAGACAAACTTTGAACAAAATCTGAGACGGTGCTGCAACTACTTTCCTGGATTCTGTCTGATTTGACACTGAATGACCCATATATATATATATATACACACACACACACACACATATATACACACACACACACACACACACACACACACACACAGTATATTTATGTGTGTGTGTATGTGTATTTTTATGATATTTTTATGTGCTATTTATGATAGTAGTTTGTTTATTTGACATATAACTACATGTATGCATGCACACAAATAGCCACACACTCACGCATACAGAATTCGCATGCACAAACACATACACTGACATAGACTGGAATTTCACACACCATTAAACATTCCAAAACATTATTCAGAGGCAAAACATTATAAACAAGTTGTCATATGATTGGTCAAACTACAAATCATAGACAAATCTCACTTTGACATAGGCTCATCTTATCTTAACCACCCAACTTAATATGAACTTGTAACCTTGGACCTTCACTGAAAATGATATGGAGGTTCAAAGACTACCCTTGGGGCATTTATGGGTGTACTGACCCAACGTTGGCTGGACTCCAAGGTTGTATGGGGTGAGAACAGAGTACACTATGTGGCATTTCTCCGGTCTGTCAAATACTTAATATCCTCATCTGAGTAGACACAATTAGATTTCATACATTTTTTCCTTTCAGCACGAGGAGTAAATAAGGATTGTTCTGTTCTGTTCTGTCGAAAGAGAATGGAAAACAGGAATAGGCCTTTTTCGGTTCTCCAAGAGATATTTTTCAAGTCCTTGTGACATTGCGAAACAGCATCCCTCAGCAGTATTTCTGGAGTCTGGAGATGCAGCGGCAAAAACAAACTGAGTATGAGAGAGTTCCATACTAGGAAGTGTATTGTGTGTGTCCTATCTGTGAGGTAGGCTGGTTGCTGACTGTTATAAACTCTCTGACCACTGGATGAAAGACTCTTGTCCACCTGCCCCCTCATCTCCTCATCCTGGCAGAAGCAAAGACTCTCTTCTGATGTCCAGACTAGTGGCCTTTGTTCTGGTGTGAGGCACGGGGGGGGGGGTGATGTAATTGTTAAAGGGACGGGTGCCAAAACTGTTCCCATCATTCACTGCTTTAAGACTGAGGAGATCTAAAGTAGAGTTGCTAGTTTTAGACTCTGTAATGCAGAGTCAACCAAGCCTCACATAGACCTCCTCTCACCAGCCCTGACTTTTCACACTTTTTATTTGTGTCTGGCCCCTTTATTAAAACACGCATTCAAAATACACCTGGTTACACCGAATGGTGACATCATGAAGACTAGAGGTTACATTCCCAGAGAGCAGTGGTATACATATGGTTACAGTTAACTGACACTGATTTGGCTTGAAACTAAAAGTATTATCGTACAGATAATTTTACTGATGTCCTTTTCTGTGAAATTCATCTGTGGGGAAAGAAAAAAGAAATCAGTCAACACCAACGTTGGCCAGTTGGTCTGATACTTTTCTAGGGACTTAATGGTGTTTGCTGTACTGTAACGTTTATCCAAACTGTCAGTGTAGGATATAACAATGTCTCACTTATGCCAACAAAATGGATGCTTTGTTAATAGTGTAAACTCCTTCTCCTTCGGTCGCATTTGTTCTGTCTGTCCACCGTCTCACTCTGTGTCTCTCATTTTCCAGTCACATGTTCCAGTATGTACAGTGTTTCAATACACGTCCCTGTGTGTGTGTGTGTGTGTGTTTTTTACATACATCAATGTCTTCTTTGTTTTGTTGTCAACATCATTATCTGACAGTACTTTAGTGTCCTGTTTTTTTTTGTATAATTTCATACTCATCATCATCATCATCATCATCACTGTGAACATCATCATCAATATCTGCATTATGTATTTGTCATCTCCTTCATCCTTCACCATCGTCGTCATCATCATCATCATCATCATCATCAACAACATCTGGAATCTTTCCTGAAGATGTGTTTTCAATCATGGTCATCACCTTGTCCCTGAATTTATCAGTAACAATCAGTAACAATGAAAGTGTCATAAGTAACTGAAAAACAAGTTTTTCCCGCTGTAATATTATTTGTGATTTGAATATAATGGATTATTACATAGATTTGGATTATAACTAATGTGATGCTAATCTTGCACAACAAGTTTATAGAGGGCTTACAAATGTACCATATGGAAGTTTTGTTCAGAACTGAAATTTTTGGATTGTCAAAGATGTGTGAACCTATAGACCCTTTCATCACGAAGGTCATCACTGCAGGCAGATCATCAGATGATCAAAGGCACAATATTCTGTCCAATGTCATTTGGAATGTCACACGGTACAGTCTGTAAAGGACGTGTTGTCTGTCTCTGTGGTCATCTGCTGACATACTCAGTAATGACATGTTACCCACTCAAAATAACCTCTTGTGGGGGGTGGGGGGGTCATGGGGGTGTGCAGTCATTTGAAACAGCTGAGAGCAAAGTCTATAAAACAAGTAACGTACACCTCACAGCCACAGAGTCATAAATTTTACTCAGGGTGGGTGGGGCTTTGAGTTAAAGGAGAGGCACTCCGAACAACCCTCCAAAAAATAACCAGCAGATCATAAAATCCGCCAAATCCATTTACAATTCTGTCACGTCTGCACAGAACCATGTCTTTAGATGGCAGTGCATTCAAGTCAGCTTACACGTTACCGATTTTGAAGCTCTTAAAATATCACTCTGACTGTGAATGTGAAACTGGTGTACTTAGTATATATTTTCTTGTTAGTAAGAGAATATTCCTTTTTAGTAAGATTATGTTGGAAATGAAAGTTATCACATTTCCTTTTATTCTTTTGAATGTCATCCGCCAATGTTTTACAAGCACTAATGTCTGGTTGTCTCAGGACAGTCAGTCCAGTCGAAATCAATTAGCTTCTGGTTGTCATGTAAGACAAACTTTATTTAGAAACTTGCATAGAGATTAAATCTGAAACACTGTGAGGAAACAGTCTGTCAAAACAAATACACAGGACTGGTTTTATTTAAAGAGGTGAAAATCCATGTAGTCCCATGAGTCTAAGCGTTTAATAATTTCCCTTGATAGTGTCAATAAAAGCAGGGACATCATGTTGATCCTTCAGCTTGAAGTGAAAACTGAGAGAGACACATTATGCCTCCTGTGTTTGCTCTGGCTTTAGATTCAGCCCTGGCTTATAGCGATGATTCAACACTGCCACAGCGAGTATGAGGAGATTAGTGTGTGTGTGTATAAATTATTAAACTGAATAGGGTGAACAAGGTGGTACTGGTATGTCTTGTAGTGCAGAATGTGCTAATGCGTTTGGAAATGATTTGATCGTTGGTCTCCAACCTTGAGTTAGTGATGTGTGATTTTATTTTAAGCCTTTGATTATTTGAACGATGGATAGCATAAGCATGTTTTCCCATCGTTTTCATGCTTGATTCTCCTCTGTTCCTTATCAGTTCCGTCTAAATAAGCTTATTATTTGGTCAGGACTGTTAGGCGTCTCCAGTTGTCTTAATATAGCAACCACTTAAATCGTTTGATTTAGTAGGCCGCGTTGACAGCTAATCTATCTTTGACTTGTCCACATCACTACTGGTTTTGGATCCACTGAACCTTCATGCCATTTTCCATAATCAAGTTCTTCAAAGAACAAAAGTTAGAAATACTGTTCTTAGAACACAATGAACATGATGAACTTTACTTTGGACCTAAAAAGAACTGAGAATCTTTTTTTTTTTTTTTTTTTTATGAATTCCGATTTGGGTTGCTCTTTAATACTGTTCTATCTAAACTGTTTCTTGGCCATAATGGTATAGGAAAACCATCATCTCAAACCATAAACCTGTGAGTTGTACGGATAAAATTAAGACAGGAGGCCTGCTCTCTTGCAGACTTAATAAGGGTGTCACTGTGTTGGCTGGTCTATAACCTTTTTTTCAGAAGGTCAAGGCTTTATTGGGCATAGTATTGGCAATCATAATCTAAGACACTGAAGTATCACTGAAAAGGACACAAGCCTGTGGAGGGCTCTATGCCAACATGGCAGGTCAAAAGAAAACTTTCCACTCCTTATCAAAATTTAGACATGATAATTTAATATGTGCTTCAGTCACAGAGAGCGCCAATTCAAGCATGAAATTATAGTAAAATGAAGACACAAACATCTAAAACCTTATTTTTCAAGCAAAGCGGATACTTTGGTCAAAAAAATATCAGCACTTGACGTTTCAAGTGTTGATATCTCTTTGAAAATTACAACAATGGACTGAATGACCTTGTGGCTATGGCAGCAAACTGACCTCACATGGAGTGAAATCTAAATCCGGGGCCTTAAACAAGATTTATGATTTTCTGTGGCCTTGCATATGCTTTTCTGTGTGTTTTATTGGCATACATGTGATCCTATGGTAGAGACAGGTGGGTGTTTGTTTCATGACTGTACTGTTCCAGTTCTCTCTCTCTCTCTCTCAAGTGTGATTTCATACTAGTATTCTCTGTCAGCTACAACAACAGAATCTCTTTATTTAATAGGCTCTCATTTTATGATCTGGGTGAACCATTGGGCTCTTATTTCTGTTGTACATGTGTGCTCTTAAGGTGTAGGTCTACACTGAGGCAGTGGATGTGTTTCAAATATGTATGCTTAACTTATTAGCCCAACAAACTCAGTGAGTCCTGTCTTTAACTTGATGTGTAATCAAAAGATGTGAGATTGGTGGCATCCATTAATACTGGAAACTACTTCTGGAAACTAACTTTTTTTTTTTACCATTGTTACCTAGTAGAAGAGGGAAATAAAAGTGGAAAACACAACATTACTGAATAATACAGACCATATTTCTCACTGGAGATGGAACTCAGAATCCCTGAAGTTACAGAGCAACTAGTTAGTTCTCTTTAGCTATTGGTTTTGCGTCTGCTGATTTTTAAATCATTTGCCTTGTGTGTGTATATATATGAGGTGTTATTATTATTTCTTATTATTAACTGTTATTCAGACTGGAATTGAAAAGACCAATAGAAAGAGTATGAATTATTCCTGTTGCTGGTTTTAATTGGTCTGTCAGCAGCCTGTCAGTGGTTGGGTAAGGTGACCCAAATCTCAAGCGGAATGCAGGCACTCAGTGCATTCTAATCATGCTATGATGTCGGCGCTCTCTCTCTCTCTCTCACACACACACACACACACATACACTGTCACTGAAAAAGACATTATCTGGGTCATTTCCAGACCCTGAAGACAAAACGTTCCCCCAACAAACGGAGATTTCAGTGACTCAAAACTAACAGGACATGACTGGGCTTTCACTGAAATGACCCTTAATGCTAATGCAGGAACATAGACTTACATAGCCCAACAGTCTTGCCAAACAAACTTAAAAACACACTGAAAATACCCAGTGTGTATCAAATAAACTTTGATGAATATGTCAAAACGTCCCAGTTACAGACAGGCTACTTTTATCACTCTCTGTAAAGCAGCATTTAGAATGATGAACCTTGCTATCATTGCGAGGTGGTATTGCATAGGTTTATTCTTTCTCACAGAATGGATGGAGGGAGGGAGACCTCTCTAAGTGGTACCATGGCAACTAGGGATGTCCCGATCCGATCTCAAAGATCGGTATCGGGGGGATCAAGGCATTTTTTAACTGATCAGTATCGGCTTTATTGAGTATGACCCTAAGCCCGATCCTTTGTTTTACATCAGCAGTCACACAGGTGTCATAAATGGAGAGCATCATTTGTGGCAGGACGCGGCTAAAATGTTTGCAGTATGGAAATATTTTAATTTGGGAAACGAAGCAGTCCAGCAGCCACTTGGAATGTTTGTAGTGCGAGCACTCCGCGAGGGGGTAGGAGTTGTGTTCAATAAGCTACTACCGCTTTGATAAGGCATTAATCCACAAATCTACTAACAACAACCAACGAATCATTTCAAAACTGAAACACCTAACGCTTTAGCTGTATGTGATGTATGCTAGTTAGCTCGAGATAACGACCACAGAAAGCAATACAGTCGCTTAACTAACGCTAAGGATTGATAACGATAGCATTCAAACAGAGGCTTTCAGAAAGAGTATCAATGAAACTGACAGTTAGACAAGTGAACCACTTGAATTACTGTAAGACGGTTGAATAAAATCGAACACTTACGCATATTTTCTGGTATAACTACCATCTGGGCACAATTCTCCCTTAAGTCCAGCGTCCTTAGACTGTTTGTGTGTGTTCACAAACGTTCGCAGGGAACTCAAAGCAAACAAAAAACTGTTTGAAAATGTTCGCGAATGTTTGCCTTTCTTTGCTAATTGAACGCACATCCGGTTTTCGCCGTCTTTCTTTTGGAGCTTTTGGAGCCACGATACGCCCTACTCTCTGGTTACTACATATCAGACGCTGTCTTAATGGAGCTTTACAACAAGGTCTTCTTTGTTATTTTGTAAAATTAAAAAACAATGATAAATTAAATAAAGAAAAAAAACCCATCAAAGAACAGCTTGGATGCAATTTCTGTTCATGCATTGCTATTCAGTTGTCAAGCATATACATTGAATTGATTTTAATACATTTAATGTACTTAAAATGTTCACTGTGTCACTGTATTGTCTAGGAAAATACAGGTATGGGATAGGGACTCGGTATTGGCAGATACTGAATATAAAATGACTAGGATTGGATCGGGAGCAAAAAAACTTGTTTGGGACATCCCTAATGGCAACTGCTAAAGGAAGAAGCCTAAAGAAATACTTTCAGTGGTGTCAGAGGATACAGGGCAGGGATGGGTGTTTATTGTTGCATCATCTAGGAATGAAGTATCTTTTTTTTACATCTTATTTCAAGCAGAAATTCAGAGAAAGAGTTAGTGCATGTAACGCCCCCCCCCCCCCCCCCCCCCCCCCCCCCCCCCCCCCCCCCCCCCCCCCCCCCCCCCCCGCCATTATTTTAATATAACCAAGATGTTCCTATAAAAACTGAGATTATGTTTGATTACATGTGGGAATCCAATAGTTGACAAATGGAGTGATGAAAATGATAGAGCATTAGGTATCGCCCTTTATCTCCGGATTCCACGTACACCAAGCTTTGCTCAGTTTTGTTGCAATTCTTCCATGCAATACTCTGTCTCCGACTTTATTAACAACCATAACATCAGTTCCCCCCAGAGATTATCATAACATGACATAATATAGCCAGATTAAGTGGATATACTAATCCTGCAAGAATGTAACACTGAGAGAATGAAACAGGGGAATGGCACTGAACAAAACTGCTGACTGTCATGTGCAATGCAAACGTATCCTCTTCTTTTCGGAAGTGATGGACATATGAATATGTTAGTGTATTGAATGAGAACAGTAGTATCAGTAACAGTAGCATGCTAAAGCTGTAAAGGTATTCTGCCACCCAGGGAGTAATTTAGAGAAGCACTGATGGATTTAAAGGGTGTTGTGTCAACACAGTCAGGCCCAAACCACAAGACCAAGCTGTTCACTGCCTAGAGTTTACCAGGCTTTACTATAAAATCCCTCTAAAACATCACACGCATTTTTTCACTATATTTAGCCATGACATTATTAACTGACCAAACTGAAAACAATTGCAATGCATAGTGAAGCTATGTTTTGTAATGCTAATTTTGATTTTTGACTGAAGTTTTTCATTTTTGCCCGGACAATCCCAACTCAAAATACCTTTAACAACCACAAAACAGTCACAGCCTTTGATGGCCAATGATCTGAAACATGTTGTTAAAAATAAACACAAAAAATTCTGGGGAAAAATGGGTTTAGACTCTCTTGAAAACACGCAGGTAATGGCTGTTTGTCGTTGTCATGGCTTTGAGATGGTCGTGCTCCAATTCAAAAAGCTGTCACCCTCCAGTCTTTCATCTATATTCTCCTATTGAGATATGCAGACCAAAGAGTGTTCTTGGCTGCCAGTCTGTGGAATGAAGAGTCTTTAATTACAGGACACTCTTACAGACCAGTGCCTCGCCAGCAGATTTTTACGACCAAGGCCATGAAGTATAGTTGGGGGGTTGGTGCAGCACGGCGTAGAGGGGGCACTGGTGGGTTACAGTGTACGAATCTTGGTCCTGAAATAGAAGACATGTAGGTGCTGAGAGGGACAGACTCGTTCAAGACAGGGTGAGGAAACCATAGCTCAACAGAACAAGACTTTCATGAAGGAAACTTATACCAGAACAAATATATACACCAGTGCCAAAGTGCACATCCACAAGGGCTTTGGCACCATGAGACATAAACTGAATTTGATAGAATGGTATTAGAGAGACGTGGTAATACTTGAAAACAGCTATTTTAAATTTTTTGGGGGTGGGGGGATGGGTCTCAAAAGCAAGGAGGCGACATAAGTTTTATTTTCTTTTATATATTATACACACACTCACATAGACACACACACACACACACACACACACACACACACATTCAAATTAATGTGGTAAAGCACAATTTTTCCTTAGAGGTTTCTGAACTGTATTTTGCATGACGCCATATCCAGAGTGTCAAAATGTCAAAGAAATAAGATATTATTTACTTACAAGAAGAAACAAACTTAAAATTGTGACTCTGAACACAGTGAAGTCACAGTGGCCATAATAAGAGGTTGCGTGTTAAACTCAGTCAGCTGTGGTTGTGCTGATCTACTCATTACCTAGACATGAAAATAAAGTCGACACACATACCGGGTGCTGATTTGGAGGTCAGATCACAAGCGCTGACTGATTGGTATTGCCTTACGGCATGAGGGCCAATTTACATTCATTATTTTCCAATTTGTTACCCACTAACTGGCCCGTGGAGACCCCTGGCAACATATTTAATGTGTGCCAGACAGGGACAAATGGTGTAACGTGAACCATGGAGAGATTTTTTTTTTGTCATTGATGGTTGACATGTAACAAACAAATGTTTCTCTTTGTCTTTCTCTCAGCTGTCTCTCTCTTCATGACACCCCCCCCCCTCCCCAACTCAACCCCCTCCTTTTTTTTTTTTTTTTTTTTTTTTGATTGGTAGCTTTTCTCTCAGTGGCATCCTGTGTTGTTTGCTGAAAGCTGCCCTTGACTTTTCGCAGTGTTAACTTTCTGTCACTATGCTGAGTCTGGAACCCCACCAATGCAACTCAGAACCTCAGCAGAAAGGAGAGAGAGAGAGAGAGAGAGAGAGAGAGAGAGAGAGAGGATGAGGACATAAACTTTGACTTTCAAATCTACTGTCTTTATTAACAACTTTTGGATAACACAACAAGAGAGAAAACAAGTGAGAGAGAGAGAGAGAAAGAGGGAGAGAACAAGAGAAGTCTTAAAAGGGGGGAGTTCCACAATAGAATATTTAATTATTACTTTAGTTTGTTACTCTGTCCGCTGACGTTAAATATTCATTCTTGGGTTTGGTGGCTTGTCAAAATTGGACAGTGAGATGGAAGCAGCTGGGTTTTGAGTGAAATAATAGATAAAATGATAGTAATATTTTCCGTGTTACCATGACTTGTAGCAGACCTGCAGATGTTTGGTCAGTACAGTGTGAACATGCACGACAGAAGTGTGGAGGGGCTGAGTCCATACGCCTGGAGAATGAATTGCATCTGGTTTGGACTGAGTAGAAACAGGTGTTCTTGAACTTGGGGAAGGATAACATTATGAAACGGATGTCAAAGTTGTTATTAAATTCAACGCAGCTCTCAAATTCCTGACATTTTGCATGGTCTTCAGCAAGAGTCAGTAATTCAAGACTATCTCTTACCATCACAATACCAGCATCTGGATTTGGGACAGAGATTCAATGCGTAAAGGTTTTTTCAGTTGTATTTGAAACTCCAGGTGAATGATTGCAACTTAACCACTGCATCAGGCAGCCATCCAGGAAGTGTGACAATATCCCAGCTTACCCTTTGTACCCTTTGTAACGTTAACGTTAGTGGGAAAAATAAACACAATTTTTAATTAGAATGTGTCAAAGTTAACAAAATGAGATAAAAGTGTAAAGACGGGAAGAGGTTTTCTAGAAGTATGACGAGCAACACTTCTCACCATAAAGAAGTTGTTGCGTGTAACTGTGATAATTTGCACCGTGCGTTTTAGGACTAATTCATGTGACAAATGAGGACTACACGTTGACCAGGCGTTTGAAATTCCTGACGTAAAAAGGCTCTTGGTATTATCATGACACTTTGGGATGAAGATGGACAGCTGCTATAAACAGGAATTCTAACGTCTAATCGTCTTGGCATATTATGGAAATAATACTGATCATTTATCTTCTCATATACAATCTAACCATGACTAATGAAAGGGATAAAGCTAAACAGTGTTCGCCAGGAAATCATGGCTCAGCTGTGTAACCGAAAGGCTGCAGTTCCGTATGAGTTACGAGCGCGTTCAAATACCACGTCTTATTTATTGCTTGTCCAGCCTGATGTTTGACGTCGTCGGCCGCATATCTCGACTGCCTGGGTGTAAGTGGGGAGTCCTTCCTGAAAAATGACACCCCGCGACATGGTAGGGGAATATAGGATTTAACCAAGAACGAAGAAACTGAACGGAGGCTACAAAACTCGCCGTTGAAGAACTTAATGCGAGAGTGGGAAAAAAAATGGCCGAAAAATTTAAGACTGATTTTACGAAATCAAACAACTTATTTGATCTCCTGTTGCTCATTAAGCACAGAGTGATAACGTTCGATAGGTCAAAACTGTAGTCAACCCATAACATGGTAATCAAATATCAACAATCATCCTAAAATTCTCTCTTAATTGCTCTGTTCCCTTCTAATTAATGAAGACATATGTGTTGACAGTTAGCCTACATCCTAGTGGATGGACTCGAGCATTCCAGAGGAATTAAACTTTTCGGATAAGTTTGAGTGAGACAGAGACTTGGACCGACAGTAAATAGGATTAATGGGAATCATAATATTCACAGCTGAGAAACAATACTCATAATACAATAATACACCGTAATGTCCAATGAACGCTCTGAAATGAAACCTGAGTAAAAGCTCTACCTATCAAAGATCAGTGGGCCTATCAAGGGGAAAGTAAAAGTAAAATATCTTACGAATCAAGGACTATAGTTTTAAATCAGTTGTGGTTATATCGTTTACATATGAATTGAAAAAGTTATGCATGTGTAGACGGTAAATCATAAATATACCTTAAGAACACGGTTGAATCACCTGAGCAGCAATTCTGTCACTGATCATTATCATTGCTTCTCATAAGCCAGGGAACATCTGATCTCGTGTGATGGTGTTCACCCGGTCTCTAAGTCATTACGTGTGCGTGCAGTTGGTATCCGCGATGCACGAGTCATGGCAGCTCAAAGGCGTCATAAGATGGGATAAAAATGTCACTTGCTTCTGAATCAGGTGACCTGCCCCTCTTTCACACCACTGACAGACAAACCCTGGATATTAAAGAAATGGAGACCCAGAATCACGATACTTTAAAGATCTAAATATTTAAATAGCAAAAAGATCACCATATTTAAAAATCATCATTTTTAAAAAACTGCTTTTACTGTATATTTGAAGATTACCCAATTTAATTTTACAATATGAAGATGTTATATTGACACCTGCAGTGAGTCTACATGCTCCTCTTGCAGTCATTCTGTGCCCTCCATTTACACTCAAGAATGAACAAATAGTAATGTGAATATAATTATCCCCAAAATTACAAAAAAGGAAAAGTACGAAATGTTTAAACTGAAAGGGAATTAATAGATATTGGAGTCACAGTGGATAAAACTTTGTCTTTTTCAGTGGTAGAAATTTGATCATTGCGTTTGTGTTTAAGGGTCCTTGGTCACTCCCTGTGGTGTGGATTGTATGACAGAGTTCTGCAGGGGACTGTAAACTTCAGCACATTCATTCCTGACAGGCTCTATTTGCATGTAATACCATGATAAGGTCAAAGTTCTCCAGATCACAGCCATTCCATTTCAAATACTTTACATCTCCAACTCTATTGAGATCACAAGCACAGATGTACGAGCCATAAAAGGAACTTTTCGTAACCACTCAAACAGTCTCACCTCAGACTCTGTTGTATATTGTCAAGATTTTAAAATACATTTCCAACACTCACTGTAATCTTTGTCAAATTGATATTGGTTCTGAGATAATACCCTCTTCATTTTTTAGGGGGGGGGGGGGGGTTCTCTTGTTGGTGTGAAAGGCAGACTTAGATAATGGTACTCAGCTTCTTGATAAATCATAGAGATATCTTCTCCTTCAGTAACTGATTAAATAATCATCAGTCTCATCTGTTGCGATCACTCTCTATAAACAAATCAATCCATATACGTACTTGTCAGCACTAGGGACAAAGAGAGCGACTTGATTCCTCTTGTATGCACTGTATGTACAATAGGCTATGCATGCATACTGTGTTTCCAAGGCACTTGGTGATTTTTCACCTGCAGTGACCTGGGATTTAACTTATTTAAAGAATTTTCTCCTCTTCCATCATCCTGTCAATATCATTAAGTATTTTATCATTCTGTCACCACATTCTCAGTGTTACCGCTATTCAGATGTTTAAAAAAGAAAGCCTGTGTTGGCGAGTACGTGGGCATATTGAAGATGAACGTGCAAATGGTTATGGTACTGACCTAGTCACAGCACGGACTATATTTCTCCTATCTCTAGTAAAACGAGTACTGTACAGTTTACTGTTATTAGTGGAGAAACTCTGCCCTCTCCGGGACAAAAAGGATAAATTGATGAGAATTAAAATCATTTTCTGTTTAAGTCGACAAACAAATCCCGGCAACATAACGTTTTCGTTTAATAAATAAATAATTCGGTTGAACCGACGTAAATTTTAACTGTTTCTCCTCTATTTTATGTTTGATTATAAAGTCTAGTGTGATTGTATCCACTTCTTCACAGCTCTCGTTTCGTTTAATCAGGTCTGACGATTGTGTTCTGTGATTCTGGCTGCCGCCTAGGTGCGGAGTATGGTAATTCTCAAGAAACAGTTCCAACATAGAGAGTATCCTCAAGTTATGGATTTCTCATCCTAAGATAACCGAAATTTACAGCCAGGTATGTTATTTTATTACAACACATCTGTATTGATGAGGTATATCCATGTAGATTTGAAAAGCCAGTTCCTATGTGAAATGTTGTGGGTTGTGCAAAACAGTGTTTCGAAACTGAACTGAGTAGCACTCCGATGAGGCCTAGCTAACTTTTAGACATAAATAATACATTCACCTAACAACTGATCCATTTTCATTTACTTTGCATATATGCCTTGTAGATGCTTAACTTGCAGTAGCGTGTGTAGACAGTTTCAACAAGTAATTCGGTGACAGAATTGCGTTTGCGTTTTTTGTTAACTTGTACAGTTAGCCATTTAGCTATGAAGCAGGTAACGTGATCGGTCTACTCTGTGCTAACGAGGTAGGCACAAAGGCTAGCTCTGGGATGTTTCACTTTGCATTGAGATCTGTCGGGTCACTGTCCTAGAATACCGGTCTTATCGACAATGTATGCTTGGCGGAGCAACGGTTCTCTGAAATGTTATGCAATGACGGCTCAAAAGTCATTGATATGCAGCGCAGCGTTTAAACTGGGTGGAGACATGGCACAGTGGGGAGCATTAATGTCAAATGAGGACACAGTAAAGGAGGGCAGTGATGTCTGACTGTAGCTCATTGCTGAACGGCACGTTTCCTAAAATTGAGGCCATTTTATTATTGAACATTAATAATTGTAAGTTGCTTATTTGACTACCGACAGATCAAATTCGCCAGAACTGTCAACATCGCCAGCCACTTTCGTAAAAAACAATCATTTAAAATGTTAGCAGAAACGCGAATGAAACGTTACAACGGTGATGGTAACCTTGCTATTACATATGGAACCTGAGGGTTTGTCGATTTTTGTGACAGTTCCATATGAGTCCGAGAACAATCGTTTCGCATACAAGGCGAATGTGTGGTGGTTCTGTGTCAGGGCGTTATTTATAACAAGTGAACAATATATCTTTTGGGATCAGATCAGTTAAGCTTTTTTGTTGAACGTTAATGTACACTTTTTCAGTTCAAAATTTCTCAGCGATTATTTTTCAGTTTCTCTCTGAGCTTATATCTCTTGCTGTTGTCTCTTGAGTCACAAAGCAATACAAATATTCAAATATGCCAATGGACTTAAATATCAACAATACAAATCTGTTATTTAAACCAGCCCCTGTGGTACAGCTGGTGATGGGTGGGCTAACATGGATGTATATGTATTTTCATAATATAACATGGATTGTCTGAAACAGGGCTCCTCAGATCCAGTCCTGGAGGTCTGAAATCCTCCTGGTTCTGCTCTTACCTCAACATTAATGACAGATAGACTAATTACATGGGAAGCATGGGTGTTCACTCTCTGACCAAGCACAAATCACAGTTTTTGTTATGTATGAAAACCAACAAGATGACAGACCTCCAGGACCAGATGTTAGGAACCCTGATCTAGGCTATACTTTCCTTTTTTTCCCTCACATGAACTCAAACAACTACGTGCACCATGCTAGACCCTAAGCCTGGCTGTAACAAGCAGAGATTTTTTAAGCATCGGATATTTTTCCACTTGGTTAGCTCTCCTTTAGAGAGTTTATTCTGCTTTCAATTGGCTGACAGTTGGGAAAGTTTATTAATTACATTAATTTTTAATACAGCTCTACCACTTGCTGAGTTTTTCTTGTAAGACTATTGAATCAACATTGCTAAAAGTGTTTCTTGATATTGTCAATGAACTAATGTTTTGTTCAGTTTGTTCCATGAAGATGATATTTTTCAAGTATTATATCAGTTGTGGATGAACCACGTTTTTTTCTCTCCTTTTTTTCTTGTTTTGTTTTGCTTGTCAGTGGATGCTTGTAAATTTAAGTTGTCTTATTGAGGCTTTTAAGGTGATATGATTTTGAAATTTGAAGTTAATCATGTGTTCTTAATGACTGCCTTATAATTAGATTACAGCCCTTTTGCCTCTATTTCACTACAAAATAAGGTAACACCAGTTGTGTATGAAGTGGGTGTGTATGTATTTTTTTCTGGAAGATTCTAAACAAATGAGTAAATATGAAGATAAATGGCCTGGCTGTCAACAGGGGTAGGCAAATTGATAGTGTAGGGAACCAGAACATCAGTTTTTATGGTGTAGAATATCTGACTTGTGCATAGCCTGTGGCTTACTCATTTTAAATTAGACTGCAAAAATACAGGCATGTAGGATTTAAGCCTGGTTCTTGTACACCAGTGGACTGGTTTAGAGAGGATCATAAAAGATGATTTGTCCACCCCTGCTGCAATGCTGTTTAAATGACTCACTTTTCAATCCAAGAGACATCACCATACGTGCATGATATTTGTGAAATCAGGTTTGTCCATCCTGATGCATGATGTTTTCCTCTGTCTGCCCTGTCTTTTTTTTTTTTTGCTTGCTGTTTCTCTCCCCTTCAGTGAAACCAGGATAACAGTGTTGATGTTCACAGATGGTCTGGATACTTTTGAAGCTGCAGGTTTGAATGTGTGTTACAGAAAAGGAGGGAAGTCCCAGCGTACTTGCCATTTCTGTATCTGGAATTGAAGACAACGAGGCAATAACACTGTTTGTGTGTGTGTGTTTTTTTTTCCCTCCGACTTTTTCAGCTTTTCATTGTTCTTGGAAAATTGTGTGCCTGTTACGAATTCCCTGAACAACTTTGGAAGCTCGCCCCTTTTTGGTCCGGCCTCACTACAGTTGGCCCAGATAAAGACCCAGTTGGCACTGCATCAACTGAATGCAATTGCCGCTAGCAACGTTAGCGCCCCAGCGGTTGCCTCACCTGCGCTGACCTTGCTCAACCTGCTCAAGGTCACCATGTCACATCCCTTGTATAACCCTCGTGCAGGGCCATTTTCGGGCAGCCAGAGACCCATGATATCCAACCAGTATGGCCTTGGGTCCCAGCCTGCTCTAGACCTTGGGCCATCTCGTATTGGCTCAGCCCCTGGCTCTATGTCTGGCCCCCGAGGGGGCATGATGTCACCCATGGTATCCCCACAGATGGGCCTGCAGATGGCCCAGCGTCCTTCGCAGGTATCTCAGGACCTTGATGCTTCCATAGACATGAACATTCGAGGTGCCCGAGAGGAAGTTCGCCTCCTTGCCCAGATGTTACAACAGCCGCAGCCAAAACAAGGTGACCCTCGGTTGAGGAAGGAGCCCAGAGAAGGCTTACTCTCCTCAGGAAGTAGTGGTTTCCAGGGATCTCAAGGTCCAGGCAGATCAGATGAGCCTTCGGTGGACTGGTCTGGCTACCAGACACCCAGTAAGCTCTTTGGTCCTCCGGGTATAGCACACTCTTCCAGTGCTTCTCAGGTGTTCCAAACAACAGGGTTTGGTAGCACTGGTGGTTTGGACAGCCCAGGACCTTCTGAACATCGTCCTGGACGCTACACGTCTGAGAGTGCTAGCAGCATCTTGGCAAGCTTCGGACTCTCAAATGAAGACCTTGAGCTTCTGAGCCATTACCCTGATGACCAGCTTACACCCGATAACCTGCCTTTCATTTTGCGAGACATCCGCATACGAAAAGCCAAGAGAAATGTATCTGACATGGACACAAGACCTTCAGCAGAACTGCTGGGCCCTGAGCCTCGGCAAAGCAAAGTGATTGATTATGGACATTCTAGCAAATTTGGCTTCTCTGAAGAGAGCCCAGACAGCTATCAGCGAGACCATCTTATTAAAGAATCACCAAAATATGGAAGGGAAGTTTCGGCATCACCCTTTGGTGGGGTTGAGCTCCCCAAGCGTCCTCAGCCCGGCCAACCAGTTTCAGTTCCAGGTTCAGCACAGAATCTTCAGAAACTTCCAGCTGTGGATCTCCGGACACCTCCGCCCAGTGTAGATCCCAAAAGTGCCAAAGCTCTGCCAGGAAGACTACCAATGTCCCAACCTATTCCAGCACCTGTTGGCCGACCTGCACCTCTACCTCCATCGCTTACTGGTGGTTCCCAAGGTGGCATGATGCCCTTAGGTGACATAACTGGAGGTCCAAAGACTATCTGGCCCTCTACGTTCCCTCCTCCTTCAAGCAACCCTCCAGGCATGAAGAGGCTCCCAACACCCACCATGATGAATGATTACTCAGCTGCTACACCAAGAATCTTTCCTCATACGTGCTCTCTCTGTAACATAGAATGTGTCCGGTTGAAGGTGAGTATCTTCCTTCCTCTTGTGCAAATGACCAAAAAAGGCAGTGGCTGTGACTTGAGCCGGTCAATTGTGTTTTTTAAATGTGTGCCTGGCCATGAGCTTAAACTGTATTACTTTTAATCATCAAATAAAATGAAGAAAAATGTTTTTGTAATATGTTTGTTAAATTTAATTGCTTGTTTCATAATGTGGCAATGAGTCCATACGTTGTCCAGGCTGCTTCCAAATTTGAATCACTTGTTCAAAAATATTTCAGTGCTTAGCACAATTAAGTGGGAGGTTATGAAAGGTAATTCAAGAAAATTCAACAATTCACCTTTCAATGTTTCGAGTGGGACTTTTATGCAATTGGCTTTCATCAGACTGAGGCTGATAGAAAAGGAATGGCGTTATAGCTTTTTCAGTTGAGAGACAGTTAGTCTGTTGCTATGTAATGTAGGTCTTTTGCTCTTCGAAAGCTCTTCGAGAAACTCAACGCAACTTTAACAGAAGATTACTTGCCTTTGTGCTTTAATAATTGTGTTGACAAAAAAGGCAAGTTGTAGAACCTCAGGAAGATATGGATGCTGATTCAACCCCTGACTTAATTCTGAGGAGGGACTGCTAATACAGAAGTTGAAGATCACCAGGAAGAGCCATCAAGAACTTTAGGTGTCGACTCCTGACCCTTTCTCCAGTCAGCACGGTTTGCCGAGACAGTAGAGCAAGACTTCAGTGGCCCTTTGTGAATTCTTCTGAGTCCTCTGGGAACTACACTGGATCCAGTATTACGATGCAGTTGAAGAGAGCTTTTTTGTTTTTCTGCTTTCTGCAGTTTACTAATGGGAATAAAATATGAAGCATCCCATAATATTTGTTGCTTTGCAATATTCATCATTCTATTAATTTGCAGGGCTGGTTCTGGGAATGAGTGAAAGTGCAAAGAATTCTGAATTATCAGTCAGTGTTCGAAATGATGCCTTAACTGTTGAGATTAGTCATAAACAGTTTATTTTCACCCCTGCTTTAAAATTTTTAAATCTATATCAGGACAGCATAGAGAAATGTTTGAAACATTTTCCACGTGCCTGTGTTTGTCCTTTGCCTTTGTTGAATATTTTAAGAAGTCAGTCTGTAAATGTGCAAGATTTTTTTCCTATCAGAACTTACTACTCTGACTTATTAAAAAAAAAAAGTTTTGTTGAGATGTTTATGTTCAAGGTATCGGAAGATTGTTTTCTTAATGCATAAACACTGTGGACAGTTCTTGTGCTACAGCTGGTAGAGGTGACTCATGCAGAATGTTTTTTGTATTGCTTTAATTGACAGGACTGGATTGAACACCAGAACACCAGCCTCCACATTGAAAGCTGTAGGCGTCTGAGGAAACAGTGAGTCTTTGTGTCTTATTACTGCAGCGCATGGTTGCTTAGCAGCATTTTATAGTTTGCTACTGTTCTATTATAAAATTATGGAGAAAATTTAAATATCTTTCTGTAGATTCCCTGACTGGAATGTGGAGACTATCTCTGTCACAAGGTGAATTAAATACACTTGGGTGCTCCCTCATCTAAAGAATTTCTATATTGCTTTGGCCACGACGGCTCTTTTTTGTCATGTTCAAATTCTGTCTGTTTTATTATATGCAGAAATGAGCCCAAACTTGACCGTCGTAGTCCCAAGAGGCATACTCGATCAAATTCTTACTCAAGAACCCCCAGCCCCAGACGCCACCATGGCTCATCTGGCCGACGCCCACGGTCCCGGTCTCGCTCTCGAAGCCCCCGAAAACACAGGCGTAGCCGAAGCCGGTCGAGGTCCCCCCGCAGGGTTCCTCGTGCAAGTCCGTCCTCGTACCGAAGGCGGTCACGGAGTCCGCCCAGACAACGCTCCAGATCACCTGGCTACAGCAGACGCTCCCCGCCCCGTACAACCCGCAGGACAAGCCCACGTCGAACCAGTCCCTCCCGTCATCAAAGATGTAGCAGCAGTGAGAGATTGGCCAAGAAGCTCATTGAATCCTCAGGTAACCCAGTCAGCCGAGCTGTAAATTTGACGACATAGACATTTTGCCTAACACTCTGGCTTTTTGATGATTCCTTTTCCTCCTCTGTCTTGCAGACTTATCCTCGATCACAGACAGCAGCTCTCTGAAGGCTGTGGTGCAGTCTTTGGCTCCAGCCCTGCTTGCAGAGCTGGCTAAGAAGAAGAGTGGTTCCTCTTCCTCCTCATTGAAGAGCAGTGGCAGGAAACAATCTTCCTCTCCAACCTTGAAGAAGAGCGAGTCCAACACCTCTTCTACCCCAAAGAGCAGCTCATCCAAGGTAATGTGTGACTCTAGACAATGGCCAAGAACAAATCCAGAGGTTATTTCTTGGTGTGTCTGACATGGTTAGTTGACGAGCTGTTCTTAACATGGAAAGCAGATTTTTAGGGTGCTTGTTGACTTTCTTGGATTATATACTTCTTCTCCTTTGCGCCAAAAGCAGTGGGATACTTCACCATTTTTCAACCCAAAGTTTTACAATAGTGATGCATTTCCTGGAGCACTGAAAGACATATCTGAGCATGGTGAGACATGTGTAGCCATTGTTGATGGTAGAGATAGAAGTAGAGTTTGAACCAGTTTGTCTACTAGTTATCATTTACATGGCAGTATTAGTGTGCAGAATACATCTGCTGGGGCCTATACACTGTCGCTGACTGCTCTGAGATGTCATTTTGTTTTGGGAGTCAGTGGATACTTCTGCACTTTTATTGTGTAATAACCTGCTGAATTCTGTTCTTTTTACTATGTTGTCCAAAACGTTCTACATTAGAGGTGTGAATCTCCACTGGTCTCACGATTTGATTCGATTACTATTCAAAGGGTAGTGATTCAATTTCAAAACGATTCTGGATACAACACGATGTGTCTTGCCCTTCCTGTTTTTTTTTCAATTAATACAGGAATACCAGCCCTCAGATTTGAACTGTTTTTACTTTTCAACAAACAACCTAATTTTGTTAAAAAATTGCCATTTGAAGGCAAACTGAGATCTTCTGTAAGTGAGTCCCTGTAATGTTGAGATTTATGCTGCATTCATGACACGCTGGAAACTGGGAAAATATGAGCTCCGACTCGGACAAAATGATTTGAACATGGTGAGGTTGGATTTTTTGTTTGGAAACTCGTGCGGAAAATTGGTGCCCAGATTTACCCGATTTGATGTCACAACAACTACAGTCAAGGCATCTTCTGTCGTGACAGTAATATTATTACAAACGCTAATTAATTACTTTTAACAAGTCATTTACTACTGTATGTGATATGTTTGCATTCCTAATGTATTAGTTAAGTTGCTAGTGTTACAGTTTTTTCAAAGACATTTGCAATAATTGATATTAGCCCACTGGCTATTACTTTGATTCAAACGAACAAAAGTACTAATGTAAGGTTAACGTACTTCAGAGGCCATGCAGGTTAGAGGATAGATGTTGCTGCAGACAGCTACGTTGTTTTCCGAGTGGATCAGGTAAACGCACATTTTTCAGAGGTCAAAAGTTCCTAAGTTGGGTTTACCAGAGTCTTGATTGCAGCATTACAGACCACATTATTTGGCGCTCCATAAGTAAATTAATTTTAGATCAGTTTTAATGTTTGTGGATTTCCTTTGTCTCCTTTGGATTTAACTTTCCCAGTGTAAGAAAAACTCTTTAGTTTCAAAAACAGTACGTTGGCATGTATGTTATTTAATTACAATTTTTAAAAATCGATTATTTTCTTTTTATGCATCGATGCAGAATCTTTCACTATCTCATCGTGATGCATCGTAAAAATGATTATTTTCTCCAGCTCTAATCTGCATGTGTTTTGGAATATGAATTCACGTAGGTTATTGTTTTTGAGTTTCACATTCGGTTTTCATTCATTGAATATTAATGCATAGGGAGTGGGAAAAATATGTTGCAGTTGTTGAGTCCCAGAAAAATAAACACATGGTTCAAAATTTTGTTTTAGATCATGAATACTTTAAAGTTCCTTCTAAGTTAGAGTGTGGGATGTCTGTAGTAACATTTTATACATAATAATAATAATAATAATTAAGGAAGGTTAATGGAAGTAGAAGCTTCACTGACTTCTGGAGCACAGAGACATCTTGAGTGGTGAGAGACTTAATCGAAGCTCAGTTTGATGCACTGTAAATCTTTGGTTTGAAAAGCAACAATAATATTAATAATATTACATTTTCGGCACAGCGAAAAAACGACATGCAAAACGTGAAATTTCTTTTCATTTAATATGAGTTTACTTATGAGCTTATGAACTTGTACAAACGTGTAAACAGAGGCAAACTGGCCATAATTTCCAGTTTGCACTCAGTTTTTCCTTGTACCGGTGATACTCACATTTGGATGATGCCGTCTCAAATGAGTCATGTTCGATGTACTACCAGAAACATACCCGATTCCAGCTGAAAAGTGCTGGCACGCTGCCTTTGTCTTATCCACTGGTCTTTGCCCATTGCAACTGTAGTTTACTGGAAAACCGAAATGGTCCCAAACGGGAGACCTGAAGGATACTGGAGGGTCCTCAAGCTCTTGCTTTGCGGTCGCCATACTTAAGAGACTGCATCACTGAACGTGTGCTAATTCAGTTGCTAAGTTACGGCTCCGTTATGGAATCGGAGAGGAAACTGAGTTTCTAATTTTAGTTCCGCACACAGAACTGTAGAAGAGAGGGCACACTGTATCTTGTCAAGTATCACTTTATTCGCTAACGTTGACTGACCATCAGAGCATAATAATTATGCACGTAACGTGTGTGGTTAAAGCTAGACTATATTCACTCAGATCACAACGTGCACCGAACCGAACATCCTGTACCGAACAGTACGGTACAGATACATGTACCGTTACACCCATAATACTGGGGGAATCTGTGTGTCTTTCAGAACACGACACCGAAAAAGAGTGCTGCACCCGGCACTTCCTGTTTGCTGAGAATCACTGGAGTACCCATTGGCAGCACCCAGCAACAACTGGTTGATGTCATCCAACCATTTGGCAAGATCCATACAGCTATTCTCCTTAAAGCTATAGGAGAGGTATGGCCATTCAGTCCTCCCAGTCCAGATGACATGCTAACGGACTCATCGGGCAGTCTGTCATCACAGATTTTCAGACTATTTACAGTGCCTCATGTTTGATGTTTGTAGATAATTCTTACTCTTAAAACACTGAAATGAACAAAGGGTTCATAAGTGCACAATTCATATGTATGTTCTATTACTCCTCTCAGGCATCTGTATGTATGGAGAGGGAGGAAGATGCCAAAGCCCTTGTAAACTGTAAAGAACTGACAATGCATGGCAAGATTCTCAACATCTCCATGGAGAGGGTATGAGGATAGTTTTGCACACTATTTTTCCTCTTGAAATCTTCACAGCTTTCAGGAGCTTGCCCAGCTCCTCAAAGCGGTCTCTCCCATTGCTTATGACTAACCATGTCTCATGGTGTATATATGTATGTGTTTGTATAGGATATAAAGGATGATGTAAAGAGCTCCAAATATCAGAAGAAACCTGTAGCCAAAAAGTAAGCATGAATTTCCTCTCTGATGATTTCACCAACTTTTTCAGGTTTTTATTCATCAGTGTTTTTTTAGGATAACAAGACAGTCCTTTTTCTTTGTGTAATGACAGAAAAGAGACCCCAACAACAAAGACACCACAGGCAGTTAAAGCTAAACCACCCACAGAAACCTCAGGTGAGTGATTGCACACTATATTAGTTAAGTTTTACATGATCACCTTGCTGTAGTCTGATCTGGAGGGTATTACGTGCATGTGTGTGTGTGTGTGTGAGAGAGAGAGAGAGAGAGAGAGAGAGAGAGAAAGAGGTGATTAGATGGAGATGGTAAACAAGTGTCAGAAAAAAAATCATCTTTTTTTTTTTTGTTTTTTGTTTTACTGTCCTTCACAGAAACTACACCTGTCGCTACGAAAGTTGTAAAGAGGGTATGTTATTCTGCATTTTCAGTCTCATTTTGCCTTTCATCATGTCTTCACCTTGTAGTTGTATATTTCATTTAAGAGTTACTTACAGGGTCCACTTCCAGAGAGAAGCATACCTGCTCTTCTCCCTTATTTACTGATTACTTTCTGTTGCTACTCTTTGACTAGGAAATACCCTGGAGGAAGAATGTAGTAGAGATATCTGGTCTTCCTGAAACAGGAGTCACTGTGGATGACCTGACCAAACTTGCCCTGCCCCATGGGTTCAATTCTGTGCCTGTCATAGCCATCACTCAGAAAAAGGTAAGCGTTTCCTATAGGTGATCCCAAACACTGATTGCCTAAAATCTAATCCATTTCTCATGGTCCATTTCCATAACTGATAATAGTTTTTTCATAGCTGCCTGATTTATGATCAGCTCATTTAAAAGGTATATGGTAATCAGTCCACCTGGCTGGTTGTCTGATCTGATGTACAATGTGATTTGCCATGTGTTTGACGGTCAAATTTAGGCATACCTGGAGATGCCGAATACGGAAGCGGCTGAGGCTATGGTGAAGGCCTTTTCGAAGACTCCTGCCAAACTACAGGAGACTGAGTTAACCATCAGCATGATGACCCAACCCATTGACCTGAATTACACAGTAAGGACAAAATAAGTCATTTATACAGGATTGACACTTAAGGCTTCTAAAGAGCGAGATCTCCTCCAGTGAGGATAGCTTGCAGTCTGTGGTGGCTTTTTGAGTTCTGTTTGTAGAGTAACTCAGTTGAAGATGGCTGCAGTGGTTTTTGGGAAACAGAGTGATGCTATGTTTTAATGATGTCATATCTCCATTGTTTCAATGCTTTTATGAATGTCACCCCAGATATATTCATCTCTAGGTTAATTGACCTTATTTGACCTAGTAGTGCCGTAGTTTTAATGAGTGTATTTACACTTTTTTTTTTTTTTCTTTCTTCAAGGAGTCACTGTTCAGAGTTCTGATGGGAATGGAGAAGTCTCCTGTGAGTAGAACACACCTCATTTTTACACTTGGTGTTGAAATGGACATTGTTTATTATACAAATCATATTTATATACTTGCATAATATGCGGTCCATTTTTATATATATATATATATATATATATATATATATATATATATATATATATACATATGTAGGCTAATCTAAGTTCTGATCATTTGACCTCTCCTCTGTTCCTTCCTTGTCCATCTCTTTGTGTTTAGGAGATTGTTACGTTGCCTGAGCGACTCCTCACAGTCAGTAATGTACCCAATGGACAGAGTGCCATCAATGAGGTTCAAGACCTCATCAAACGCTTTGGTGCCTACAGGCAGACTCTGCCTCTCAACGGCAGGGTGAGGCCAACTACACTGATCTACATTATATCTCTGTCTGTCCATCTATCTATCTGGCTAGCTAGCTAGTTATCTGTCTGTTTGTCTGTCTGCCTATCTATCTATTTTTGTATCTGTCTGTCTAACTGTATATCTGTCTGTCTGCTCATTCTTTCATTCTTTTTCTCTCTCTGTATATATGTACATATACCATTTTTATATAAGTTGATCTCTCTGCTGCCCTCAAGAGTTCTATTCACTTAAGAAACTCTTATTAGATTTGAAACATGTGGCATTAAAGATCTTTTCACATAGAATTTCACACGGTAATTTTGTTCTGACTTGGTACTCATTGTTAATTATAGCATTCAGCACAGAACTAGTTATGCACTAAAACATTTGATCTGTGCTAGATTTGAAAGGTGTCAAATAGAACTTCTCAAATGATAATTTGCTAATAGTCTTTCTCCTGTTCCCTTTCAGATAATCTTTGAGATGGAGAATGCAACCATCGCCAAAGCTGTGCACAGTCGATTCCTCAAATTTCCCTGCATTGTTCAGAACAACTCACTCAGCTTTACACTGGCCAAAGTTGCCAAGACACCTGATGAGGTGTGTACTGCTGACTCACTCTGTTATTTTCCATTCTTGAAAAAGAAAGGTTTCAACATTTCTTGAAATTTTTAACTGCTGGGATTTTAATTGGTAAGTTGTGTATTTAGGTTAAAGAATAACAGTGTGGTTTTATAACTTGAAACATCCTGTATTACTTGCTTTGCAGGGCAAGAAGAAACCAGAGACAAAAGGGTAAGAGGAAGCTGTGTAACACCATCATGTACTTAATTTCAGTCACATTATATTACTACACTTTACAGTGTTTGAATGACATATAATTTTTTTATAACCTCTTCCAGCTCTAAACCAGCTGCAAAGCTGAGTAAAGCGGGAAAGAAAGGCCCTGCGTCAGGAGCTAAAGCTCCTGTAAAACCCACGACACAGGCTAAAACAAAACCAACAAACACCCAAAGTCCTGTTGTTGCTCCTGCTGCTAAGACTAGCACTGTTGATGTTGATGCTAAACCTGTAGAAACAGCTGCCACTCCTCAAGCTGTCTCTGATGATGGTATCACTGAAAATGTAGATACCACTGCAGAACCGGCTACTGCTAACGCAGTCACTGAGGATGTAGCGAAGGTAGATGCCACGACAGAACCATCTGCCACTAACACTGGTACTGAAAAGGCAGTGAGGATGGATGAGAAAGTCGCTGCCAACATTACAGGTGAAAATGAAACAAAGATGGACACAGCTACCTCAGCAGAAGGGGCTATCACTAACAGTTTTAGTGAGAGTAATGCAGCAATGGATGTTACTTCTCCACCAGTTGCAGCGACTACTAATGACACAGCTACCTCAGCAGAAGGGGCTATCGCTAACAGTTTTAGTGAGAATGATGCAGCAATGGATGTCACTTCTACACCAGTTGCAGCGACTACTGATAACACTGCTGACAATGCAAGCAAGATGGATGTAACCATAACTGTAGAGGTTGCTACAGCTGGTAGTGCCTCTGAGAGTGGAGCCAAGATGGACAGTCAAGATGTCCTCCAGACAGATCAGACAGTTGTGTCAGAGGGTAGAACTGTGTCAACAGGAGATGGTGTCAATACCGACCCCTCAGAAGAAGGTGACAAGACAGCTGTTGACAGTCAAAAAGATGCACAGTCTGAGAAGGCACCTGCAATAGGTAAAGTGACTTTGCCAACTGAACAGGGTAAAAACGAGGAGGAGAAGACCGGGTCGGCTGAAGATCCTATTTCTGTGGTTAGCACAGACTCTGTTGAGGGCACAGTCCCGGTCCCCCTTTCAGTAGAACTGAGTGAGGTACATAGTATCCCGTCCAAAGAGTCCACACAGTGCACTGATATCAAGAATGATGCTGAGGTCAAAGATGATACTGAGGTCAAACAAGGTGATCTGACCACGCCTGAGCCAACTCTGTCCAACGCTGAGCCAGTCCCGTCTCACGACAAAACATTGGACTTCCCACCTGTCACCCAGGAGATCCTGAAGGCTCTGGAAGCAGCTGTACACCAGTGTCGTATGCAGTCTTCTTTAAGACGTGCAGAGGAAGAAGCCAAGCAAAAGCAGGCTGAGAGCACCTCCAAAAAAAGTGACACCAACAAACCATCGTCTGACAAAGGGAAGAAGTCTCAGAACAGTAGTGATAAGGGTAGACATGGCCACAGGGAGTCTTCTGAGAGAGAATCTTCTTCCAGACATAGGAGCAGAGCCAGCTCAGACGAGGAGCAGCCACCATCAACGCGGCGTGGAGGTTCTTCAAGTTCCTCCTCTTCAGCTTCACGGAGGAACAAGCAGGACAGGAGCCCTGTCTCCAAGAAGAGTAGGGGCCATGAGGAGTCTAAGCATAAGGTAAGGATAAGGAATAATCTTTCTTCCACACTGATAGCAGAACAAGAATTAGTTTTTTGCATGAAGGTCTTGTGAGGCAAATTTGTGATTAGGTATGGATGACCTGATCCGAGGTCTGGTCTGAGAGGTACCTCAGTGCTAGCCTGCAACCACAGAAGACACCAGTCAGGTTGCACTAAAGGGTGAAGCTGGGGTTACATTTTAATGTTTTTTTTTTTATGTTTAGAGCCATGGTACTAGTAAGACCACGCGATCATCAAGAAGTGACTCCAAAACAAAGGAGAAGAAGGTGAGTGTTTTACTTTCACTGCTTAAGTAAAAACCTGGAGATGACATGGAGATTTAGATGTTTTCCTAATCCCTCATTTGTTGTCTGCAGACTGCAGAAATGGACGATTTGTTGGATGACAATTTCCCATTTAACCTGGATGAGTTTGTGACAGTGGATGAAGTCGGAGATGAAGTAGAAGAAGAACTTCCCTCTGCTGAACAGCCCTCACCCAAACGTAAGAGGAGTGATGATGTCCCCAAATCCTCAGCCACATCAGCCTCTTCAGTTCAGAAGAAATCAGATGACTCTACCCCAAAAACTCACCGGCCCAGGCCTGGGGCCAAAGCAAAACAAGTTAAAAAAGAGACATCCAAGACGACTCAAAAAACCAACAAGGACATCAAATCAGAGGCTGATGTACAGAAAGGTGATGATGTGACTGGCTTGAAATCTGCAGATTCCACCTCCATTTCAATCACTGAAACTGTAGAACCACAAATGCAGATAGTGGAGGGGCTTCGGATAACGAAGGTTGAGAGTTTAGCTACCTCTCAGAGTTTACCCGCTGCACTAATGGAAATGCCCATTGCTGAGAGAGACAAGAAGACAGAACCCGAGATGGCAGCAGAACCAGCACTAGCACTTTCAACAGAAGATATTGGAGAGGTGTCCAAAACTCAGGCACAACCAGATGGTTCAACCATTCAGGCCACAAATACTGAAAATGGACCCTCTCATGTTACAGAAACCCTTCAGCTTGATTCCTCTGTAGCAGTGGAGCAGAAGGAAGACCCCCAACCCAGCCTAGTGGATCAGAATGCAGAGCCATCAACGATGGGAATCAAGAAGGAATCCAACATTTTTTTGGAGGTGCAAAGTGAGACAAGGCGTGACCAGAAAGATGGAGCAGATGTTAAACCTTCTAATCAGAACTCTCTGGTAACTCTTGACGAGGTTAGCGAAGAAGAAGAAGACTTCCCTGACGATGAACCAGAGGAAGAGGAGTTACTGAAGCAGCAGGCGAGAGAAAATCCTGAAGCACTGTTGACTGTAGATGAGGTTGGAGGTGATGAGGTGGGGGCTGAGGAGCATCTGGAGAAGGAGTTGCAAGGACTGGTTACACTGGATGAGATTGTTGAGGAGGAAGATGAAGAGGAGGTGAATCAGGAGGAAGATTTAGTAGATGCTTTTAACCCTGAGGTTGGTACACTCTCTATCTTACTCTCACTTGCTCTCCCTCTTTTTTTGCTTTCATGCTGTCGGGCCGCTGAAGACTCTCCATCACATCAAAATATTGCTTCCACTAGTTTCTTTTCAGTCTTATTTCTGTATCCCTCATTTCCTGTGCTATGATACATCAGATCTCTGTCTTTTTTCTGACTTCCCTCTGCTGCCTTTGTGCAGACTCTGGTCACCCTAGATGAGGCCAAAAGTGATGATGATGACAAAGAGGAACACGAAGAGGCCAAGTGTGCCAGCCCTGCTGTCAAGGTCCCAGCACTGGCTGAAGAGGCAATGAGGTCTCCCACCCTGGATGAGGAGGGTCACGATTTAGAAGTGCTACGCGAGATGAACTTTGTGACAGTTGATGAGGTTGGTGCAGAGGAAGAGGAGCAGCCTCAGAAGAAGGAGGAGGAAAAAGAGGGAGAGTCAGTCACTGATAAAGGCAAAAGGGCCAAGAGGAGATCCCGCCAGACTCCAGGTACATGCTCACCTGATCTGCTGACTGAGCCTGTTGCGAGACAGTATTGCACAGTGTATCACTTTTGTACATCTTGAATGTACAGTGCAGTGTAACTCTTTCATCATAACGTTACAGAGATGGCTCATTCAGTTTATTTTTTAGCAGTGAATATGCCTGTTTGAAAGTTGTTCATCAGATGACTTTGTAAATATTTAATTTTGTACTGTAATACATCTAATACACCTAGGAGGGCTAATACACCTAGGTGTGCCAAGCAAACTACCTGAACAATATTTGCTTGGCACACCTGTGATTAGAAAAGAATCGGTGGGCTCAAAAGGGTACATTGCTCCACTGTTCCTGAAATATGAATGTTTATGTAGCTTTAGCAACTCTGTCCATTCTTTACTATATATTTGTATGTCTCTTTGCCACATATTCCTTTGATATATATATTACCATGCATTTCCACTGTCGTTGATAGTTTCCAAAGATTTAGCTTGGTGTTATTAATACACAAAAGTAGGTAAGCTGAACCCTCTTGCTTCCTGTAGTGAGGAAATCCACTCGGGGGAAGAGGGTGAGTGGAAAGACCAGTGACGAGATAGAGGAGGCAGAAACGCCCTGTTTGGAGGAATCTGCTACGGCGGCCTCACTCTTAAAGGAGCCCTCTTTAGCTGCAGACTCAGTAGATCTGGAACTGAAAGCAGACCTCCACAACTTGGAGACTGAGACTTCCATAGTCGCAGCCAGGACAGAAGACACCTCCCCTGGGCAGGGGGAGGAGGAGGAGGAGCAGCAGCAGCTTCCAGTCCAGGACACCGAAGTATTGCAAGAAACAGCAGTGTCTACTGAACCCACTGGAGCTAGGCGGAAAACAATCAAAGGTAATAAGATAGACAAAGATCAGCTGTGCTGAAGTGTTCAAAAGTATGTGTGATTATGGAGAAGTTTGAGATGTCTCAGACAGCTTGAAGTTATGCCTGGGTTTTTTCACAAATACACAAATACAGATTTTCTATGTTTTGTAAATGTTTCTCAGAGCTTTTTGGGCAGTTATGACTTTAACATCTCTCCCGTGGCAATCCAGTGTGTTGATGATTTTCATCCAGTCCACCAGTCCACGGTTTTGTTCTTTTTTATAAATGCCTTATTCTGTGGTTTCATTCAGTGTTCCATCTTTTTCAGAAGAATCTAAGCAGAGGAGAGAAGCTGAGGAGAAACAAGGTCCAGAGAATAAAAGAGCTCGCTCCCAGTCACCTCTGAACAAAGACTTTACCTTACCCCCATTCAGCCCTGACAACCCCATTGGTGAGACACACTTGAATCATACAGCCTTCCAACATCAACCCTCATCATAACCCTACAGAGTCCACCATCTACAACCGACTCCATCAGTGTCTTTGTTCTGTCATATTTAATGTAAACATGAAGAGACATAAGAGCTATTTGGCTGTGACACATATGTAGTGTTTTTGTTTGCTGTACTTTGTATTTACTTGTTTGTGTCTTATGTCGGCACTGTTTTTTGTTCATAGGGCTGGAATTCGTAGTGCCTAAGACAGGTTTCTTCTGCCAGCTCTGCTCTCTGTTCTACGGAAATGAGGAGACGGCGAAGAAAAGCCACTGCAGCAGTTTACGCCATTACCAGAATATGGAGGTACCTGTTGTAGACTGGAAAACTTATATATTTTTAAAATAATAATTCAAAAGGCTCCTTGTATTCTAGGTAAATCTTTAACTAGCATGTGTAGAGCTGAAGCAGGCCATATAGCATTTTTCTGAGATTTACTGTACTGTTGCTCAAGGCCAATTTCATCTCCGTTTTATTCACTCTAGAACCTTCTGATCTTTGTTTTTTTTTGTTGTTGTTGTTTAAGTGAATGGTTTTTCCTGAGTTACTTCAGTTAGTGCTGGGTCGACAGGATACAGCAAATGATAATGTGACAACTGGCCAGTGGATGCTCGTTTACTGTGAAATTCATTCTGCCCCCCCCCCCCCCCCCCCTCTCTCTCTGCCCCCCCCCCTCCCCTTCTCTCTCTCTCTTTCAGAAATATTACAAGAAGCTGAAATCTCAACAGCAGTGCGGCACCTCAGACAATGTGTCCAGTCACAGATCAGTGTCTCAGTAAACCAGTTACACTTTGTCCTCTTTCCTTGTCCCTTTGGTTTTGTATTATTGTTAATAGGTGGGTCCAATGGTATATCGTTGTATATTTTCTTTCATTTTGGAGTGAATGTGTCTGATCATGTGAAAAAAAAAAGAACAAACTCATTAGACTTGAATAAATTTAAATGTGTAAATCCAATATGAATAAACACATTTTATTGACAAAGGTACTGTGTGTATGTATTTTATTCAACAAATGAAAAGTTTTCACTCCATCTTGACATTGCATCATGTTATCACAGTGGAGATTCTCAGTGCAGTTTCTGTAGTGTACCCGTGGTCATAAAAGTTTGCTTTCAGTACATTAAATTTCTGTAGGTCTACTTTTAAACAGAACAGTGCATGTGCAGTGTGACTTGTCAAGTCATTTTGCTATAAATACATTTGACATTAATGAACATGAAAAATGATACAGTGTGAAGGAATGCAGGAAACTCTTCAAACTCTTTCCTGAAGTGCATCCTTTCATATCATGTATAACATTTCCTATATACAGACTAACCAAAACAAACAGAAAGAATGTCTGGATTATGTTGTCTGAAGACCTGGAGCTGATCACCTCACATGGAACCTTACCGTAATTGCCTATGGAAATTCAGAAACCATTTGAAGAATGGTTTAATAGTATAATATTATATACAATAAATGTTCAATCATGAACGTAAATTGGAGTTAGGCAATATTTACTGAACAAGCTACTTTAAAAAATAATACAATTTATTTAAAAAAAAACAAAAAAAACATTAAGTGGTTTTGATTGTGTTACATGATGTATACTATATGACTTTTGTGATAATGATTGGGGCAGCATTTTTCCCTCCATGATTTAGAGAAGGGCTGAAGAATGGATAGAGTTTCTCCTTGAAAGACTGACCAGTGAAAGAATATATATGAGACTTGGTGTCCGCATCATAAAAGGAGACCAGACCCTCCTCATAATCCACAAACACGCCCACTTTCTGGGGCTTCTGTATGAGGAAGAGAGGGATTGAGGGAGCCTCAGTAGCTGAATATGTGTCCCCATTTCTTAGCAAAACAGTCCAGAATCCATTCTTGGGGCTTGCGATAATCCTCCCTTTCCTGTTAATAGATTCTCTGGCCATTCCTAAACTCCAGTGAGTCTTCCCCTTAACCTCCACCTCATAGTAAAACTTTCCTGTTGAAAACCCCTCCCTTCCCAAGACATTGATGCATTGATCAAATCTCTCCGGATTGTCAGGAAGATTCTGTCTTGTGGCTGCAAACAAAACTTGTTTCCCATCATCGGACAGGATGAGGTTTGGATGTACTGTGTCAGGATCCAGAGTTACATTCACTGTGAATGAGAGGAATCAGTGAACTCTATGTGAGAGGCAATTTGAATTAAAAACACACTTTCATTTGATGTTAAGAGCCTATGCTACCTAACACTTACATTGCATATTTAAGCAATGTTTTACCACATTCAGGCCTGAAAATGCTTTATGTGTGCTGTACCTGCATAGTGCTGAATCCTCTTCAGTTCTACAGAGAGAAAAGGTTTATAGTTTTAAAAAGAGTTTTAAATAATTGTTATTCAGATTGGTCATTAGTAGGAATGTGTGAATACGGAGACTCACTGCTCTCTGACTTATTTTCTAGACCTTAGACACTCATTGCCTTGCTCTGTAAGATCATCCATATTCTCTATCTTTTGCCCATATCGTTTCTCTTCTACATTGTTACTGCAAATAAAGATATGGAATAAATTTTAAAGGACATAAGTTTCACCTTTTCAGCTCAAATATTACCTGTCATATTTCAGCTCTAGCTAAATAACAGGTCCACTAAATTAAAGCACATTAAACGTTACACTGACTTATTTCTGGTATCTTCCCAATTTCTTCATTGAGCAATTTGTCCAGCTGAGTAAAGCTGCTTTTCAAGGTCTCTACGCTCAGTTGTGTTTTAATAGTGATGTCAGGCCAGCTCTTGGATTGTGGGAGAGTGCAGAGTGATGGAGAAACCTAGAATAGACAGAGGAGAGATCTTCAGTAAACAGGGAGAGCTGTCTTCCTATGTCCTGTGTTACCATAGAGAAGGGAGAAAGGGACACTGACCTGTAGGAGGTGGAAATGGTCCTCAGTGTGTGAGAGCTGCTCCAGCTCAGTGTCTCTCCTCCTTAGATCATTGATTTCCTGTTCCAGATCTTTAATGAACCCTTCAGCCTGATCCTCTACTGCCTTCTGCTTCTCCTCCATCACCTCAAGAAGCTCAGTTTGGCTTCTCTCAATGGACCGAATTAGAGCAGTGAAGAGCTCAACACAGTCTGCAATCTCTTTCTCTGTGCTTTTCTGGAGGAGGGAGGAAAACAGAATGAATGGTTGTGTGCGTAACAGAGTAACACCAACCATCTAGTGTGTCACCTCTGTGTATAGTTTTGATGGTTTAAGTTGTGTCCTCTTGAATTTTAGAATTCCTCACATTAGAGTACTGCTGCTTTTTTTTTTTTTTAACCAGGTTTCCATTTTACTTACTTTTGTCATCTCCACAGAGTGCTCAATCTCTTTAATCTTCCTCAGTTTGTCTTGGATCATCTGTTGCACCTTTGCCTTGGTCTTCCTCATCTGAGTCTAAAGACAGAAAGGAATGCTCTTAGAGCTGCTTCGAACACTCCCTCCAGGATCAGGCTTTCAATCCTTGTTTTTAAAGCAGTCAGTTCATGGGTGACATGTCTGCCTCAGTGAAGTATTCAAGTACATTACAAGTATTTCTGAAACATAGCAATGACCTCTTGATCAAAAAACTCAAGCGCATTTTCAAAGTGAAACGAAATATAGGAACCAGTGAGTTGAATATGTCAAACCTTCCTTTCTCCAATCTCCTGCTCCATGGAAACAGTGCGGTGAGTTTTGTGGTCTGACTCCGTGCAGAACTGGCACACGCACATCTGGTCATCTCTACAGAACCGCTGAAGGGGTCTTTCATGTTTTTTGCATATGAAGTCCTCGAGGTTTTGGGCAGGGTCGATCAGTTTGTGTCTTCTTAAGGCCGGGACTCTCTGATGAGGCTCCAGGTGAGTCTCACAGTAAGAGGTCAGACACACCAGACAGGACTTCACAGCCTTGGTCTCGGAGCAGAAGTCACAAGCCACATCATTGTGTTTGGCATTAGATCTCAGCAAAGCGCGGCTAGCCTCCTCTCGAGAAGACCTCTCAAACTGAGAAACTAGTGCTGAGATGAATGTATTGACAGAAAGATCTGGTCTCTTCTCAAAGTCTCTCTTACACAGTGGACATTGGCATTGCTCACTGCTGTCCCAGAATCCTTTGATACAGTCCATGCAAAAGTTGTGTCCACAGGGAGTAGAGACTGGATCAGTGAAGACATCCAGACAGATAGAACACTGGAACTGCTCTTCACACAGGACACTGCTTGGAGTACTCATATCTGAAGAGAATAAAAGCAATAGGATGCAAACACTCCTCAAATTGTTACAGAAGCAGAATCCATGGCATAGAATGTGTTCATTAAATGCTGATACATTTTCCACTTAATGCCCATGATCTCTTGACTGGCGTATTTCTTTCCATAAATCGAATGTATATAAACTTTTCATGAATGTCATGAATGGCCTTGTACATGGAAACAAATTGAGAGTTTTTGTGAAAGAGAATATCATGGTACCTTTCAGACACCTGTTCGTCTCTCTCTCTCTCTCTCTCTCTCTCTCTCTCTCTCTGTCTCTCTCCAATTTACAATTTGGTATTTGGCAGACGCTTTTAGCCAAAGCGACTTACAATAGGTCTCTCTCTCTCGCACTCTCCGTTTTCCTCTCTTACACACACAAACATGCTACTTGCCTACTCACCTTTGTGACTTCTGAATTCTCTGTTTCCTCAAAATGAAAGAAGAGGAATTGAACTGTCTAGAATTAGTTGGTCTGTGTGTTGAACCAGCAGTTGAAGTTCCCAGGTAGGTTCCGTTTCATGAGAGTGATGTCACTTAGCCTCACCCTTCCAGGAATTCTGTAGTTGTGGTTAAAGAAACAGTAACAACATTTCACGAAATGCTAGGGAGTATGATCTCTCTCTCTCTCACTCTCTCTGTTACATTGTATCTCTATGTATGATGATCGTACAGCAGGTTGCGTGTGCAAGTGCAAACCAATTGCAAGATAGTTGCAGGGCCCAAACATCACTGGCTTACAGAGCTACACAGTTGCATAGGTTAATTTTTAAGATTAGAGTAATTTTAACACAATAGTCAACTATGTATGAGGAAAAACATGTTTTGCTCTGGATAAAAAAGTATATATATTTTTAGAAAATGTTACTTAAAGTTGCCATTTCATGACTCAGAAATTCTGCTTTGAGCACTACTAATACGCCTCTATCCTGTCATCAGTTTAGTTTGCTTTTCTGTCATAATAATAACCCGACAATCTGTTGCTTGAACAAGACGTCTGTTGGCTGTGCTGTGTGAATATAGGGGATGGAAATGCAAATTGGCCAGGCATTGTTTTAGTTTGTTTTAACTCCCTGCTCAACTTAATATTTTCAATAGATGTTGCAACGTTGCCCATTGTTGTCATCATTCAGTTGATAACCTGCAGCTTCCCCTTAACTCCCAGTTCCAAGTAAGGGTGGTGTAATCTCTGGCCCTTAGGGGGCGCTACACTAAAATATATCACAAAGATGTTTGTCAATTATACTCAAATTCATAAACACACACATATACAATCGTTTTAAATGACAGTTTTGGGAGAGGGAAAACGTAGTGATTTTCCTGCCGGTCCCAGGGATCGAACCGCTTCTCTACACATTAGACCACGAAGATATTACTAAAGTGTGGATAGCAATGAATAACCTCTTCTCTGCAAAATAAAATTTCAGTAAAACCAGTTCCATGGGAAAATATCTCTTTGCTTTTTGTGGGTAGGATGATCGGAGGGGCTGAGTTTTTACCTCTGTGACTCCTCGTATTCTAGGTAAGTGTTGAACTCTAGCATGTGTAGAGCTGAAGTGGACCATGTAGCATTTTCTGAGGTTTTGCTGTTGTTCACGGCAAGGCCAGTGGCTTATCTCATCTTTACTTCATCCCCAATTTTACTCACTCTTGCACTTTCTGATCTTCTTTTTTGTTTTTTTTTGTTGTTGTTTTGTTTAAGTCAACGGTTTTTCCTGGGTCACTGCAGTTGGTACTGGGTCGACAGGATACAGCAAATGATAATGTGACAACTGGCCAATGAATGCTTGTTTACTGTGAAATTCATTCTCTCTCTCCCTCTCTCTCAGTAATATTACAAGAAGCTGAAATCTCAACAACAGTGTGGCAGCTCAAACAATGTGTCCAGTCACAGATCAGTGTCTCAGTAAACCAGTTACACTTTGTCCTTTCTCTGTCCCTTCGGTTTTGTATTATTGTTAATAGGTGGGTCCAATGGTATATTGTTGTATATTTTCTTTCATTTTGGAGTGAATGTGTCTGATCATGTGAAAAAAAGAACAAATTCATTAGACTTGAATAAATTTAAATGTGTAAATCTAGTGCAAATAAACACATTTTATGGACAAAGGTACTATGCATGTGTATTTTATTCACCAAATGAAAACATTTCACTCCATTTTGATATTGCATTGCTATCGCACTGATGTTTCTCACCACAGTTTCTGTAGTTAACCTGTAGTATTAAAAGCTTATTTTCGAATTCATTTAATCATGTCTATTTTTAAACAGAACAGTGTAAGTACAGTGTGATTTGTCAAGTCATTTTGCCATGAATACATTTGACATTATTGAGCATGAAAAGAAATGATACAGTGTGAAGACATGCAGAAAACTCTAGTCATTTATAAAATCTCCTATATAGACTAACCAAATTAAACAGGAAGAATGTCTGGATTATATTGTCCGAGGTTCTGGAGCAGATCATTTGACATGGCACCTTACTGTAATTACATATGGAAATTCAGAAGCAGACAATATTTACTGAAGAAGCTACAATGGTCTGTTGTTGTTTTTTTTTAAATGATAGAATTGTATAAAGTGGTTTTGATTGAGTTACATGATGTATACTATATGACTTTTGTGATGATGAGTGGGGCAGCATTTTTACCTCTATGATTTAGAGAAGGGCTTAAGTATGGATAGAGTTTCTCCTTGAAAGACTGACCAGTGAAAGAATATATATGAGACTTGGTGTCTGCATCATAAAAGGAGACCAGACCCTCCTCATAATCCACAAACACGCCCACTTTCTGGGGCTTCTGTCTGAGGAAGAGACGGACTGGGGGAGCCTCAGTAGCCGAATATGTGCCCCCATTTCTTAGCAAAACAGTCCAGAATCCATTCTGAGGGCTTGTGATAATCCTCCCTTTCCTGTTGCTAGACTCTCTGGCAATTCCTAAGGTCCAATCAGTCTTCCCCTTAACCTGCACCTCATAGTAAAACTTTCCTGTTGAAAACCCCTCCCTTCCCAAAACAATGATACATTGATCAAACCTCTCTGGGTTGTCAGGAAGATTCTGTCTTGTGTCTCTATGGAAAACTTGTTTCCCATCATTGGAGAGGACGAGCTTTGGATGCGCTGTGTCAGGATCCAGAGTTACATTCACTGTGAATGAGAGGAATCGGTGAACTCTATGTAAGAAGCAATTTGAATTAAAAACACACTTTCATTTGATGTTAAGAGCCTATGCGACCTAACAGTTACATTGTTTATTTAAACCATGTTTTAGCACAATCAGGCCTGAAAATGCTTAATGTGTGCTGTACCTGCATAGAGCTGAATCCTCTTCCGTTCTACAGAGAGAGAAGGTTTATAAAAACCTTTTAAGAAAGTTTAATAAAACAGTTTTAATAATTGTTATTCAGTCGGCCATTACAGGTTGGCCATCCACATTTGCGGGTTTAACTCTCGCGGATTTGATTATTTTTGCGGGTTTTCCATCAATAATAACATGGGAATTTTTTTTTTTTAGTTTTGTGGCCTACTGCAGAAAATCACAGATGACTTGTGTAGATTAGACAATGTAAATGTGGTACATCCCCCATAATTGTACTTTTTGTGACCTCTGCAGGATATTGACTTTTTTTGCATTATTATTCATACTGTTCCACTGAGACATAATTCACCACTATACCTTTAAGAGAAGAGGTGTTATTGAGTGACAGAGAGGTTCTTGTCAAAAAGTTTGTGTAGAAGAAATAAAACAAGAGAGGCTCGTACAGATTGAGATAGAATGTCGGAGTGATGTGTATTTTTATGCTGTTAAAAAATTAACGAAGAAAATGTAACTTACTTGTTTCAGACATCGTTATATTCAAGTGTGCAACATAAAGAAAGCTAAAAAAAGTTCAGTAAGTCATAAATGCATAAAATGTGTATTATTAATCTATTTGATCATTTACTACCATAAATATAGGCTACATTTATTAAGAGTTAAGGTTTGGGGGGCCTAGAGACATTTGTGTTTTTTCCACTTTCAGCGGCTGTAGTAGGAATTTGTGAATACAGAGTTTCACTGCTCTCTGACTTCTCTTCTAGACCTTAGATACTCAGTGGGTTGCCTATATCATTACTCTTCTACATTGTTATTGCAATTAAAGATATGGAATAAATTTTAAGGACATAAGTTTCAACTTTTCAACTCAAATAGTACCCCTGTCATATTTCAGCTCTAACTAATTCTATATAACAAATCCATTGTAATAAAACACATTAAACATTACACTGACTTACTTATCTCTGGTATCTTCCCAATTTCTTCATTGAGCAATTTGTCCAGCTGAGTAAAGCTGCTTTTCAAGTTCTCTACGCTCAGTTGTGTTTTAATAGTGATGTCAGGCCAGCTCTTGGATTGTGGGAGAGTGCAGAGTGATGGAGAAACCTAGAATAGACAGAGGAGAGATCTTCAGTAAGCAGGGAGAGCTGTCTTCCTATGTCCTGTGTTACCATAGAGAAGGGAGAAAGGGACACTGACCTGTAGGAGGTGGAAATAGTCCTCAGTGTGTGAGAGCTGCTCCAGCTCAGTGTCTCTCCTCTTTAGATCACTGATTTCCTGCTTCAGCTCTTTAATGAACTCCTCAGCCTCCTTCTCTGCTGCTTTCTGCTTCTCCTCCATCACCTCAAGAAGTTCAGTTTTGCCTCTCTCAATAGACTGGATTAGAGCAGTGAAGAGTTCAACACAGTCTGCAATCTCTTTCTCGGTGCTTTTCTGGAGGAGGAAAGATGAATTAGACGCTAGCATATGTGTGGCTTTGATGGTTTATATTGTGTCTTCCTAAATTCTGGAAATTCCCACATTAGAGTAGTGCTGCTTTTTTCATTTTACTTACTTTTGTCATCTCCACAGAGTGTTCAATCTCTTTAATCTTCCCCAGTTTGTCTTGGATCATCTGTTGCACCTTTGCCTTGGTCTTCCTCATCTGAGCCTAAAGACAGAAAGGAATGCTCTTAGAGCTCTTTTCCACTAGGGCGGTGCTGGTGCTCGTGCCGGTGCCGGTGCAGAGCCAGTGCTGCCTTGGTGCCTTTTGAGAACCGGCCCGCATTTCCACTGGTTTGGGAACCGAACGCTACATAGCGAAAGTTTGGTTAGTTTCCGTGGGGAAAAAATAATGTCGGACGGAACGCATCTGTTTGCTTTTTATAAATTTACTTTTACGCAAGGCTTCCACACAGCGAAACACCTCACGAATTTTGTCCTATAACTTTTCGCTCGGAGGGCAAAATTCATGAAAATAGTAAGTCTGTCACCTAGCTGAAAAGTTAAAACGAGGTCTGCAGTGGTTTATTTGCACCAGCTAGAGCTGAGAGAGAGAATGTCTTTTTCTACCACTCTGGGTCCGACTACGTTCATGTAACATGTAAACAACAGCCCATATAGACGTAGACACAAATTGTTGCTCATACATCTTTTAATCATATACATATTTTCATGCTACAAATATCCTTTAGCCTACCGCTACTTGGTCAGACGTTTTTTGTTACTCCCGCCTCTCTAGAGAACGTCACGTACCAAAAACATGAAACGCTGAACTGATTGGTTCTCGCGTGATTTTTATTTGCATAGCCTCTGACGTCAGCGGTTCCAACTTTTGGGACAAGCAATTCTGTGGTGCCGTGCCGGTGCCAGCTTTTCGGCTCCGGCACCAGTATTTTGTCAGTGGAAAAGCACGGCCCCGGTGCTCGATCGGGCACCGGCACCGGCACCGCGGCAGTGGAAAAGGGGTATTAGAGCTGCTTCAAACAACACTCCCTCCAGAATCAGGCTTTCAAAGCAAAAGTTTTTAAAGCAGTCAGTTCATGGGTGACATGTCTGCCTCAGTGAAGTATTCAAGTACATTACAAGTATTTCTGAAATGTGGCAATGACCTCTTGATCAGAAAATACAAGTGCATTTTCAAGGTGAAACGAAATATAGGAACCAGTGAGTTGAATATGTCTAACCTTCCTTTCTCCAATCTCCTGCTCCATGGAAACAGTGCGGTGAGTTTTGTGGTCTGACTCGGTGCAGAACTGGCACACACACATCTGGTCGTCTCTACAGAACCGCTGAAAGGGTCTCTCATGTTTTTTGCATATGGATTCGAGGTTTTGCGCAGGAATGATCAGTTTGTGTCTTCTTAAGGCCGGGACTCTCTGATGAGGCTCCAGGTGAGTCTCACAGTAAGAGGTCAGACACACCAGACAGGACTTCACAGCCTTGGTCTCGGAGCAGAAGTCACATGGCACATCATTGTGTTTGGCATTAGATCTCAGCGAAGAGTAGCTACCCTCCTCTTGTGAAGATGTCCCAAACTGAGAAACTAGTGCTGAGATGAATGTATTGACAGAAAGATCTGGTCTCTTCTCAAAGTCTCTCTTACACAGTGGACACTGGCATTGCTCACTGTCATCCCAGAATCCTTTGATACAGTCCATGCAAAAGTTGTGTCCACAGGGAGTAGAGACTGGATCAGTGAAGACATCCAGACAGATAGAACACTGGAACTGCTCTTCACACAGGACACTGCTTGGAGTACTCATATCTGAAGAGATTAAAAAGCAATAGGATGCAAACACTCCTCAAATTGTTACAGAGGAGGAATCCATGGCATAGAATGTGTTCATTAAATGTCGATGACAGATGGCTTACAATTTTTCCACTTAATGCCCATGATCTCTTGACTGGCATACTTCTTTCCATAAATGAAATGTATAAAATTTGTTCATGAACGTCATGAATGGCTTTGTACAAAGAAACAAATTGAGAGTTTTTGTGAAAGAGAATATCTTGCTACCTTTCAGACACCTGTTTGTCTCTCTCTCTCTCTCTCTCTCTCTCTCTCTTTCTCTCTCTCTCTCTCTCTGTCTCTCTCTCATTCTCTCTCTCTCTCTGATTTTTCATCTTGCACACACAAACATGCTACTCACCCTTGTGACTTTTGTGTTCTCTGTTTCCTAAAATTAAAGAAGGGGAATAGAACTTTCTATTCAAATTTGTTGGTCTGCGTATTGAAGCAGCAGTTGAAGTTCCCAGCTAGGTTTCGTTTCATGAGAGTGATGTCATTTAGCCCCACCCTCCCAGCTATTCTGTAGTTGTGGTTAAAGACATGGTAACAACTTTCCATGAAATGCTAGGGAGTATGATTTTCTCTCTCTCTCTCGCTATCTCTCTCTATTCCATTTTATCTCTATGCATGATGAGCATGCAGGAGGATACGTGTGCAAAGTGCAAATTAATTGCGAGGTAGTTGCAGCCCAGTAAACACAGAACGTTCAGCTATCGTTAGCGTATGGTTCTCATATGGTTAGTTTTCCAAAACTCCCAGCGTTTAGAGAATGTTCACTCTAGGTTAGTAGGCATCAGAGCATCCCCCAGATGTTTTGGGAACTAAAAACTCTAACCTTCTCTTATAGTTGCATTGTGGTTTTCACACAACGTTCTTAATTGGTTGTATTTTGGTATTTATTAACACAACCATAGGAGAACATTCCTAGAACACTGTACAGCGTTTGATTGTGTATAGTGATGGACCAGCACAATTATAGGTTGAAATGGGTTTACAATTCTTGTGGTCTACGACAGTTAATGGGTTTATCAATACACATTAATTCTCTGCCATTTTCAAATTGAGTTGAACAAAGATGGCCCACTTTGATTGCACATTTGTACAACATTTCTTCACTACATTACGAAGACTGTCAGATGCCAGCAAATTCATGTAGAGAGATTTCTACAAACATCTGTTTTGACGTCACGGAATGAACAAAGAGATGTTAGAACTTGAGGGCCAAATGTGTTCACCTCTGAAAAAGACTTGCTACGAGGAGCTGGGACCCAGGCGGGAAAAAGGCACCCAAGTTCTTTTTTTGTTTGTTCGTTTCTTTCCTGGCTAGCACCTCATATAAAGCATCATGACACAGAGTCAAATTGTATAACATGTTCTTTGTATCTTTGTATAATAAACCTATATATTGTAAGTGTTTAGGCTAGCTAGCAATACTCTCAAGGTATAATCACGGCATAATGATTTGCGCAAAGATAATGCTTCCATGAAACAAAAATGTAATGTAATAGGCTGTAATTGTGTCTGGCTTGCCCATAATGCAAACACAATAACCAGTATTCTGCCAATGTAGCCATTTTCTCATTTTCATAGCTCTGCCAATCCGTGTGTAGACACTGAATGCATACATTACCTGTATGACACTCTACAGTAATGTATTGTAACACACAAATAAAACATGTCCTCTGCCTGGTATTCTGAAGTTAACATGGCCTAACTAACTATGTGCTATTTCTGAATTTCTTTACAGCTACATTATTTCAGGTCACTGGGTGGTGCAAACCCAGGGGTTGCCGTCAGAAAAATATTTTGGAAAGTGGCCATGAATGATACCCTGTCAAAATACAGCGTAAGGGGAAGGAACAGTAAAAGAGCCCAAAAAACACTGGTTTGCAGAATTACACAGTTTGCAGAGCTTAGATTTTAGGATTTGAGTCATTTTCACACATAAGTCAACTATGTATGAGGAAAAACATGTTTTGCTCAGTATAAGACAACTTGTGACATATTGACATAGCCGTGCTATGTGAATGTGAGCATGTGCTGAAATGTAACGTATGTACAACAGATATAAAATCAGTGATCTCTAACATGTATTGTCTCTTTTAAATGTGTAATATAGACATTTGTGTGTTCTTGTAAATATCTTTTCGAATAGTCAGTGATTACACACTGCGCCGCAGTCCAGGACCTCTGAAGTTCTAAGCTTGTGAAAACACATATTTTGCTTTTTTCTTTTTCCTCTACAGTACATTTCATAATAATACAAGTCAGCAGAACATTAAGAAAGTAACAATACAGCAATAAAACAGGAGAGATTATAATTACTGAAATAGTTGTGTGCAAGAGACATTTGACGATATTATTTCCAGACTCGAAAATAGCGTGCTCTATTAAGATAATTAATAAGGATAAATAAGGATAGGGATTAATCAGCGTGTTTAGGGTGAGACCTCAGTGGCCAACTGTATAAACCAGACAGACAACCAGGTGTTCAACAATGATGTTTTAATGAGAGTGCTCTTGAAAGTCAGAAGGAGCACATTCATGGGGAACACGGGAGCAGGTTAAAAAATGCGGAGGACATCGTGAGAAGACCAATTCAATTGTCTAGAAAACAGAAAGAAATGTTCCGTTCAATACAAACAGTACAATCAGTTGGGTGCATGGAAAACCACTTTCCAAGATTCCCACAGGCTCTTAATTTAACCACTGCTAAAACACAGATGTTGGCTATGACGCGCCACTCCGTTAAGAGTATACCTCGGAGACTTGAAATGGGTAAAGCTTTGGTAGTGCAGCAGCGCCATGGTTTTTGAGCAGTCACACAATACCATGGTCGCAGCGTTCCCAACCAACGCTTGCTCAGAATACCACAGTTCCCAAATTGAAACAGGAAATCCCGTGCCCATCAAACGTGGTCTATTTATCGGAGTCCCATTCAGCAAGTATGTCCTCGCACCACACTTCCAATCCACTCGCAACACTCGAATATTGTCAGTGAGGACGATATTCAACACTGATTTATTAGTATGAATAAAAGCATCTCATGGAATGTCCCATCACACATATTAAGCTTCCAGACACAGCACTACATGTGTTAACATGAAGATATTACTAAATAAAGTGGACAACATGAATAATCTCTAATCTACATAAAAATTTCAGAAAAACCAATTCCATGGGAAATATCCCTTTGCTTTTGTGGGTAGGATGATCAGAGGGGCTGAGTTTTTACCTCCATGACTGAGACCAAGGCTGAAGTATGGGTAGAGTTTCTCTATGAACTCCACGCCAGTAAAAGTATAGATTAGACATTTGGCTTCAACATCATAAAAGGAAACCACACCCCCTTCATAATCTACAAACACCCCAACCTTCTGGGGTTTCTGTCTAAGGAAGACACTGACTCGAGGAGAGTCATTGGCCCAGTATTCCTTCTCGTTTCTCAACCTCACTGTCCAGTATCCGTTCTCGGGGACTGCCGTAATCTTCCCTTTCCTGTTAATGGATTCTCTGGCTACTCCTACATCCCAATCAGTCTTCCCACTGACCTGTACTTCATAGTAAAATCTCCCAAACAAAAAACCTTCTTTGGCCAGGATGCAGGGAGAGCGATCAAACCTCTCTGGGTTATCAGGGAAATCCCGCTTTGAGTCTCCACAAGCCACTTGTTTGCCATCAGAAGAGATAATGAGGTTGGGATGTGCCGTGTTAGGATCCAGAGTCACATCCACTGTCAGATAGAAAAGAGGTAGTCAAAAGTCAGTACAGACACCACTCACATGAGTGAATGTTAAGAAAATATCAGAAAGTTGCAGTCTCGTGTATGTAGCTCCCCACCCTTAGGCTGTATTACATATGCCTTGTATGGAACAGACTAGAATGATGGGACGTCTGGGTTCACAAGCTTCCTTAGGGTTAAAGTGTTACCTTTACCCTGAACTTATGGTTCAGTAAGACCAATCTTTTTTAGACCTGTAAATAACTACAGCCAGACACTGTAATGAAATGGAAAAAAAAAAATATTCTTCACTTAAACAAATAAAAATGGGTGCTGTTTAAAGTATTTTCTCAGTGATTAAGCTCTGCTTTGATTATAACACAGTACCGATTAAGAATAGCAAGGATTATAACATAGGTACTCAAACCTTCACCTTATGTACATCCAAAATTCAACTGTACATGCACAAATGCACAAAACACAGTACTTAAACACCCTTATCCTAACTCAAAAAACTTACGTATACTAATCATTCAACAACAGGCTCCTCAACTAACCTATTATATATCCCAATGCAGTATACAACTACACAAATACATGGAATATACACACACTTAAATTTGTGGGCCCACACACCAAACACATGTGCGTACTCAAACTAACAACTGTTGCAGGCCTGTACGGAGCTGGGGTGCAGTGAGGCAAAGAACAGTAGCTGCCGCTTCACTCAAAGCTGAGCAAAAAACACAAAACTTAACTTACAGTATTGAAGAGAGATTGCTCACAATGCGTGAGGATGCAGGCTCGAATGGTATGTGCTATTTTCTTATGATCGTAGGTAAGTGCTTATCTCTTGTTATTTCGTGTCGGAAAGCTTCATCCGGGGAACCACATGGCTTTCCCTGGCCAAACGTGGGCTCTGCCTAACTGGAGAGTCTTCATCAGGGGAACCACATGGCTTTTCCTGGTCACACGTGGGCTCTACCTGACCTTCTTTCGACTTGGAGTCCTGCATACACTTCAGTAATGCGCTAGTGAACAGGCTGCCCCAGTGACGCTAATCTTGGTAACAATTACACCACAGGGTGGCAAAAGCTAATGACAGTAAAGCTTCCTGCGCCTCAAACTCACTTATTCACTACTCACAGGCACTGAATACGACTCCTGTCAGTATCCTTTACTCCTGATAATCTTCTAACCAAGCAAACTGGTAAGAATGAGCGAACAGTGACTGAATTGTTTTTCTACAAGACTCACTCTCCGAACTTTCTAGTGTCTCCCCTCTTCACTTCTCTCTACCGCACTCGCCCCAATTACTCAATTTCCCTCCCATTGGCCAATCACAATAGGGCAACACTGAGTGACATTGAGCAGAATCCAATTGAAATTTAAAGTGAACAAAAATCGTTTTATAGACTAAACATATTATTAATCATTTCAGACCATAACTCAAATACATCTTTACTCGCATATTAATTTTAATGAATTGCAACTTAAATACTTAACTTATTAAGATATACCAACTGTTCTAAGGGATGAGTGTGACTGCTTGCTTTAAGTAAATAAACAGAACTTTGGTGCTGTGGGTTCTCTTACCCAGGCTACACCCTCCCCTTTCTAAAATGACGTCCCCATCAATCCCTAGGACATTAAACTACTTGCAGGGTAGGTTTTCCTGCAGAGGGCTTCACTTGGCAACAATTAGGGCACAATGCCATGGGATGGCACCGCACAGTTTTGCAGGGGTGACTACTTGCTACTCCATAAGTTCCACTTCCAATGAGCACTCCTTTACTCAGGACAACCACTGGCTGGTCAGAGGGTTTTCCAAGCTCATTATAACTCAGCTGGAGAACAGGTTTCTTCTCCAGTCTTAGCCTTCGAACTAAAAGGCCCTCTTCCTTACCAGATGGAACATTATCACTGACTGATGCTCCCCTTTCTAAAATCTGCCCTGCAACAGGATCAGCATTTGGCAAAGTTTCCACATGGCTGACAGCGTCCAGATTTTCTCCACGAACTTCTGTCTCAAGAGGCAAAGATGCTGTAGCTTCATTAAGGGCTGAATCAGGTCTTGCAGTGGGCAAGTCTGAATGTAACAAAAGTTCTCTCCAGGTCTGACTCCTGGTAAAAACCACTTATTCAGACATATCAAGGTCAGAGTTGTATGAAAAAGTCAAGTCGACTTCTTGATCCAGCCTTGAGGTCTGAACTAACTGTTGTTTATGTTGCTTTCGCTGTGACCTGGTCACATGCCTCCGTGGCGGATCGGGTTCATCATTGGCATCCATACTAAATATCCAATAGGCAACAGGTGATTTTGGTGCACAGTTTTCATAGGCCCAGTCCCTTTCTCAGGCTTGACCTGGTAGGCTGGCAAGTTTGGCATCTTATTAATTACAAGGTAAGGAGCGGGTCTCCATTTACCTGTAGCTTGTGTTTTCTGGTGACACCTGAATTCCTAAGCAACACTCGGTCTCCTTCTTCTAAGACCTGTCCTTTGACCAGTTTGTCATGTGCTTTCTTGTTCTATCTGTGTCTTCTGTCAGTGGCTTCGGTAGCAAGCTGGTAGGCCTTTCGAAGATCTGATCTCAGTTTGGTGACATATTGCTGGTATTTCAATTCACCCCCAGAAGATACTTCAAAACAGACGTCCACTGGAAGATGGGCTTCCCTACCAAACACGTTGCACGTGCAATTATATGCGTGCACTAGCTGTCTGATGTTCTGGCTGCACTTCTGCTTTTGTCTGGGATCCAAGGTTCCAAGCATAGAGAAGAGTGTCTGATTAAACCTCTTGGGTTGTGGATCTCCCTTGGGGTGTTTAAGTGACATCCTGGATTTGCGGATCCCTAACATTTGCAGCAGGTCTTGAATTAATTGACTTTCAAAGTCACACCCCTGATCTGAATGTATTTGGGCAGAGTGCACAAAGTACTTTTCACACAGGATTTTGGTAACAGTTGACGCTTTCTGATCTTTTGCAGGGATAGCTTGTGCATAACGTGTGAAATGATCAGTCACGACAAGTATGCTGGCAAATCCCTGCGAATCTGACTCAAGGGACAGGAAATCAATACACACAATATCGAGTGGTTCTTTGCTTATGTCATGATTCAAGCAGCTCTCTGGGGTGGAGTTTTGCGTGTGATACATCTGCCACAATTCTTTACATACCGTTCAATCTCTGCACCCATCTTGGGCCAGTAGAATCGGTCCAGAATGAGTTCTCTCATCTTCTCCACTCCCAAGTGTCCACACTCGTCATGAAGAAGATTTGGAGAACCATGGTAATGTACATCCTAGGCAGGACGAACTGGTGTACTTTGACACCAGGGAATCTCTGCACCACTCGGGTAAGCACTTGGTCTTCAATCTGTAACTTGGATGCTTCCTTCCGTAAGAGCATGGTCTCGAGACTCACCATTAACGGCAGCAGGTAGATGTCCTTCTTTGACAGCTTGCTTGATGAGAGAGATGATAGAGTCACTGTCTTCTGCAAGGTCTTTCAAGCTGATCTGCTCTAGACATCCCATATCCAGGCGTGTCGGAAAGCATAACACTCTGGAATGGCATCTGGGGAAACTCCTAAATGTTCTGAACAAATGGATAGCAGTTCTTGAGGCTTTTTTACAACTGATTTGTTTACAAAGGGCTTTGATGTCCTCCGCTGGAATGTCCTGCCACTCGCCCAAGCCTTCGGAGATGGGGTTATGTGACAGGGAGTCGGCATCAATATTACTGCTTAAAGGCCACTTTGGGGGGGTCTGTTGTGATTCCGTGCTCTGACACAATGTGGCCCACATAAGTCACTTGTGACTGGCAGAACTGACATTTGTCAATTGACAACTCTCAGCCCACTCTCTTTCAGTCAGTCGAGAGCCTTGAGGAGGCGCTCTTCATGCTCCTCAAGTGTTTTCCCAAAAACGATCAGGACGTCTAGGGACACGATCACTTCCAGGGGGTGCATATCCCCAACTGCCTTCTCCATCAAGCTTTGGAATGTCGCAGGGGCCCCTGTGACTCCCTGTAGTATGTGGTGTTCCACTCCTTTTGCAAGACCAATATCCCACTTGTCCATCGAGAACACTTCAGCCCTTTCTGACAACTTCTTTACTAATCTGTCTTTTCATCCATTCTCTTGGGACAGTTGAGTCTCCATAATCAAAGAGTTCTGGGTCAATTTTGGTGCTGGACTGTTTCCCCGGGACCTGGGCAACACCGTGTTAGCTACATGCAGTTGTGAGATGACGGTACCAGCAGGAATGGAGGCCTCACGAAGTGACTCATTTCGGAGCATGACTAGAAAATTGTTCTGGTCAAGGGCAAATGAGTATAGTACAGTGGGCTGTACCCAGCACACCAGTGGGAAGGGCAAGAGTAGGAGCACACTCGGAAATGAGGATACTCTTCCCGTTTTTTTTTGTCTTTCTTTGACTTTGCAGACAGCAATGTGCTCACCAGCAGCAGGAATAATCAGTGGACCTGGTCCTGACCACTTTACATCAGCCACAACATTGCTGTCATCAAGGTAAGCAGTTGCCACATTTACAGGCTGCTGTGGTAGCCTGTGATCAGATGCATTCACACTTAATGAACGGATGTGGGTTTTCCCTGAGTCTTCTTTGGGGAAAATGACCGGACATACCTTGCTAATATTGGTGCCAACCAGAACAGGAATGTTGTCGGAACAGCAGGGGTCAGGGCACACAAGGGCAAGGACAGGAATGGCTTTGGTGTTACCAGGTACCGTGTCTGGGAGCTCCAGCTCCACTTGGATGTAACTTCGGTAGGGATAACTGTCATCTGAATCCCCAAATGGCCAACCCACTCACAGGATACAATGGTACATGCACTAGGTGCTTTGCATACCAGCTATCAAAGATGATGGTCACTTGTGAACCAATGTTGAGGCGGGTGGTACACATTTTCCCATCGACTTTCACTGAAGCAGTGGAGGGTGGTCCCACCAGTCCTCCAGGTAGTCTATCAGTCTGAAAATTCACTGCACTTCTTTTTACACTGACATTGAGAGTGCTTGTCTCAGCATTGGCATGACATTCTCTCTGATGGGTTAGGGCTGTTCGTTGTGCATGAATATGCTTCTGGATTACCATTTGTTAATTCTCTGGAGCTGTACATTTGGTGGCAATATGCCCATCCTCACCACAATGGTAACAGAAAAAGGCACTAGACCCCCGACATGAGGTTAACTTCCGTTGTGGGACAAGAGGGGAGGGCTCTTCGCAGATTAGCTCCTCAGCCATTTTAGCAGCAATCTGTTACTTTATCTGTAATCTGTTTTCTATCTTTTTCACTTCTTTCTTTAACACCTTGACATCTTTGTTCTCTGAATGCTCAGGGTCAGTTCTGACTGTTTGTCCTTGCTCTGGAACTGCTGGATACTTTGACGAGCCTAGTTGTGAGCCTGCTCACTTTTGACTTCAGTTCTGTTATCTGTGATCTAAGCTCATTTAGTTCGGTATCAGCATTTAGGGTAACACTCTTAACGTGAGCTGACTTCCTGGTCGGATTCAGTTTGTGTCTGGAAAGTTCATACTCCTCTTCAGTCCGTATCTCATTCAGCAACTGCAGAAAGGTAGGAGGACTATCCTTTTGTTCTCTCAGTCTGAGATTAAGAAGCATCAGGTCTGATCCAGTGGCTCCTCTAATGAGTTGTTCAAATTACCTACCGCTCTAATGATAGCCTCAGGTGAGCAAGCTTGGAGTGGCCTAGCAGCAACCACTACATGGCTTTATCCTAGATTCTTATTTATTATTGTATCAAAACTAACTGGGAATAAGAGCACTTCGGAAACACGCACACTGTCAACATACAGTGGTGACGACTTCATGAATTTTTTTCAATTACAAAATTGAAAATATTAGGTTCAGTTCAGTTCAGACTATAAACTCAAAACCACATAATCTGATAACTAACACTATAGATAACAATATAACAATATCAGATCAGCAATTAGAATGCTTTACTCCCCTTCAAGCGACCAAATTAACCTCACTAATTTCTTCATCAAAACCAACTTGTGTATTAGATCCCTTACCTTTCCTCAAACGTACTACCAGTAGTCATCAAACCTCTTCTAAAAATAATCAGTTCCTCTCTTAGCACTGGCTATGTACCTAAATCCTTTAAACTAGCAGTTATCAAACCCCTAATTAAAAATCCTGACCTCGACCCCTGTTCATTGTCCAGCTATGGGCCAATATCAAACCTCCCCTTTATCTCCAAGATCCTAGAAAAGGCTGTAGCACAGCAGTTATGCTCATACCTACATAGGAACAACATTTATGAAATGTATTAGTCAGGATTTAGGCCTCATCATAGCACTGGGACAGCACTGATTAAAGTTGTAAATTACCTATTACTGGTCTCTGATCAGGGTTGTGTCTCCTTGCTTGTGTTGCTTGATCTTAGTGCAGCCTTTGACACCGTTGATCATACTATTCTCCTTGATAGACTAGAAAATGTCGTTGGAGTTAAGGGAACGGCCCTCTTATGGCTTAGGTCCTACTGATCGTTCTCAGTTTGTTGATGTAAATGGTGACTTCTCTACACATACTGAGGTAAAGTTCGGAGTTCCGCAAGGTTCTGTTTTAGGCCCACTGCTTTTTTCTTTATATATGCTACCTGTAGGTAATATTATTCGTAAGCACGGTATTAACTTCCACTGCTATGCAGATGACACACAATTGTATGTATCAGCGAAGCCAGTCAAGAGACACCAGCTTAATAAAATTGAGGAATGTGTAAAGGACATTTGGCTCTGGATGCTTACTAACTTCTTCTTACTTAACTCTGAAAAGACAGATGTACTTGTACTAGGACCACGTGCAGCTAGGAGTAAACTTTCTGATCACGTAGTAAAGATGGCCTTTCTTTTTCATCACGTGCGGCAGTAACAGACCTTGGTGTTATCATTGACTCAAGTCTTTCATTTGAAGCTCATGTACATAATATTAGCAAGATAGCCTTCTTTCATCTCAGAAATATTAACAAGATAAGAAATGCATTGTCATTTCACGATGCTGAAAAATTAGTTCATGCTTTCATTACCTCTAGGTTAGACTACTGTAATGCCCTACAGTCTGGATGCTCTAATAGGTGTATAAATAAGCTGCAGTTAGTCCAGAATGCAGCAGCCAGAGTTCTTACTAGAACCAAAAGATATGACCACATCACTCCTATCTTATCCAGACTGCACTCGCTCCCAATCAAATCTTGCACTGATAATAAAATCTTACTATTGACCTACAAAGCACTGAATGGTCTTGCGCCACAGTACCTGAGTGAACTCTTTTATGATCCGCCACGCCTACTTAGATCAAAAGGTGCAGGCCATTTGTTGGTACCTCGAATTATGACGGCAACAGCAGGGGGGCAGAGCCTTCTCTTACAGAGTCCCACAGTTGTGGAACAGCCTCCCAATTAGTGTTTGAGACTCAAGGGTTAGAGTGTCCTCATGTCCGTATTACCTTCTAGCTCTCCCTTTTAGCTATGCTGTAATAGCTAGTGTTAAGGGAGTCCCTGCCTGCACTCGGCACACGATATACATTGTCCCTTAATGCATTAACCATTAACCGCTGGGTTGGCACCTATTGCACACCTGTCTGGCCAAGAAGGGGTCTCCTCTCTGTGGTCCTTCTCAAGATTTCTCCCATTTTGGGTTATTGGGGAGTTTTTCCTTGCCCGCCATGAGGATTAAGTCAGAGGGTGCCGTCCTGTTTTGATTTTTATCGTTGTGGCATGTAAAGCCCTTCGATACTGTGCTCTAAATAAACTTGAAACTTTCTCTCTGTCCATCTTGAGCAGGTATCTGGTGTGCCTCAGTAACTTCAGCATCCTCAGCTGAGGGCCCCACAATCCTCCATGGTTCTTCACTTCCCTGAGGCAGGATGTCCAGAGGAATGGTCTTAGCGTTCACCTTTTAACAACACTCACATAACACAATCAGACATTGTCGTTGAGGGTCATACGTCCTTCCTCTCACTCTTACGCGTCCAAGATGAACGCACCCAATGAAGTCTATATCTGTATCTATGGGAACATATTTTACTAGTATGTATGGCATGTTCAGGGTCAATACCCTCACCTTTGCACCAGTTAAGAAGCAGTGCCATGACCATCTGTGTTGTAACTCATGGTATTTTAACAGAATTTCACTTGGGTCTATTTTAAATTAAATGGCTGGGTGTATATCTAGGTACTATTCTGGGGTTTTGCTTTTATCTTTTTAATGTTTTTTCAGTGTCTGGTTTTACCAATCTTAAATTTATTACAGCTAATCTAACTCTTTATCTCAGTTAGTATGAACTTTGATCCCAGCGATGCCTCCACTTTATGTAGCGCCCCACCCTTATGCTGTATTATGTACGCCTTCTATGGAATAGACTAGAACGATGGGACGTCTGGGTTCGCAAGCTTCCTTAGGGTTAAAGTGTTACCTTTACCCTGAACTTATGGTTCAGTAAGACCAATCTTTTTTAGACCTGTAAATGACTACAGCCAGACACTGTGATGAAATGGGAAAAAAATATATTCTTCACTTAAACAAATAAAAATTAGTGTTATTTAAAAGTATTTTCTCTGTGATTAAGTTCTGATTTTAGACAACACAGTACTGATTGAGAATAGCAAAATGGATTATAATATAGGTATACAAACCTTATGTATACCCAAAACCGTACATGCACAAATGCACAAAACACAGTACTTAAACACCCTTATCCTAACTCATAAAACTTACGTATACTAATCAATCAACAACAGGTTCCTCAACTAACCTATTATATATCTCAAAGCAGTATACAACTACAAACATACATGGAATATGCACACACTGAAATTTGTGGGCCCACACACACACACAGAGTTTTTCTACACTCTCCGAACTTTCTAGTGTCCCCCCCCCCCCCACTTCTCTCTCCCGCACTCGTCCCAATTGCTCATTTTCCCTCCCATTGACCAATCACAATGGACAACACTGAGTGACATTGAGCAGAATCCAATTGAAATTTAAAGTGAACAAAAATCGTTTTATAGACTAAACATATTAATCATTTCAGACCGTAACTCAAACACATCATTACTCGTGTATTAATCTTAATGAGTCGCAGTTTTTAAATACTTATTAAGATATACCAACTGTTCTAAGGGTTGTGTGTGACTGCTTGCTTTGAGTAAATAAACAGAACTTTGGTGCTATGGGTTTTCTCACCTGGACTGTATATTTCCATTTCAACTTATAATGAAGTAAAATGATCTGTACCTGTGTATTGTTGTGCCCTTTTCAGATCTGTGGGAAAAATATTGAAACATCATGTTATAAGTGGTCTTTATCGTACTGTTCCCCAAAATTTCAACCAGTAATCTACGCAATGTTTAATCACATCAATATGTTATGACCATACATGCATTTATCTTATAAACAAGGCCATAAAGCAACTCTACCTTCCTGCACCTGATTCCTTTTCAGTTCTGCAGAAACAAAAGCATAATGTCAAACACTGTTACAGGGTGTTTATTGGTAATTTATAAAAGATATTTAGGCAAGTTCTTTGTACATGTTAGTGTACATATCTCCAAGTCCTGTTGTACAAATTTAAATCTAAAATTCCAGTAGCAAAAATTAAATCAACAGTTGTGGTTGTAAAGATTATAATGATCATTTTACATCAGCACTTACTTATTTCTGGGATCATCTCCACTGCTTTATAGAACAGTTCTTCCATCTGTGACTTGGCTCTTCTCAGACTCTCCACGTACATTTGAGTGTCAATGTTGATATTTGCCAAGTTTGTAACGTTTGGAGGGCACCACAGAGATGGGGGAATCTACAGTACAGCGATAAAGAAGAGATGAGTTTCAGGTTTTTTGTCCTGTTATATGCTCCTGTTTTTATTGGTCAGAGACAGACACTGACTTGCAGGAGTCTGCGGTCATCTTTGGTGTTTGAGAGCTGCTCCAACTCTGCGTCTGTCCTCCTCAACTCGGCGATTTCCTGTTCCAGCTCTTTAATGAAGGCTTCGGCCTGCTTTTCTGCTGTTTCCTGCTTCTCCTCCATTACTTCAACGAGTTCAGCTTGGCTTTTCTCCATAGACCGAATGAGAGCAGCGAGAATCTCAATGCTGTCTGCTTTCTCTTTCTGATGGGCAAAAAGAAAACCAAACCAAAACAAAACAAGTCAGAACCACATTCTTGGATGCAGATGTGTTCTCACACAAGACACACAAGAGGAAAAAATTCTGCTTTGCAAATTTGTTTCGTGGGTTAATCTCATAGATGGGGCTTGGCCTGCTTCATAATGGCTAATGTCTGTTAGTGACGTCTTAGCTGAGAGAAGGAGAAAGTCAAAGGGAAGTTGATAAAGAATTCTGGTCAGCAAGTGTGCGCAACAGATAAAGACTGTAGTAGCTATAACATCCCAGACACATGAAAAAATGCTTTTACTGATGGGGTCGTATAATGATTGTCATTTAGTTCAGTGGGCTAAGACCATCTAGTCTTGTTTCCTGTCATGCCAACAGCAAATGTCTCTCTTGTCTAAGACTTACTTTTCCGACTTCGACTGATTGTTTGACATCCTCAATTTTCCCCAGTCTGTGCTGGATCATCTTCTTTAAGTCCACCTGAGTTTTTTCGAGCTGAGTCTATAAAAGGAAAGGAAAAACAAAGAAAAAATAGATTGCTCTTTTTCAGTTCATTCCTTAGATAAAAACACAATCTGTTGTGTATGTGATAAGTGTTTCCTTTAATGTGTAACTCAAATGTAATTTCAATGCATTTGTATATCTTTATATGATTTTTCCATATTATCATGAATGGCAAGTTGGTTATGGCACATTTTTAAAAGGTATAACTGTAGTGTAAATTTGCGTATCTTTGTGAGAATTTGAAATGCGCTTTTTTTCTACATGTACTCTTGTTGGCGCCAGGGGCATCCAAAAACACACCATAGTAGCATCCCTACAAAAGTGCAAAGTCTATTTCTAAACACTCGAACCTTTTGCCTGGTAATCCCCTCCTCTAGGGTAACAACGCTGTGATTCTCGTGGTCAGTGGTCATGCAGAACGGACACACACATGTTTGGTCTGTGGTGCAGAACAGCTCCGTCATCCTGTTGTGTTTCTTGCAAATGTAGCTCTCCAGGTTAACAACAGGATCGACCAGTTTGTGTCTCTTGAGTGTTTGTGCTGTTCTGTGAGGATTCAGGTGAGTGTCACAATAAGAGGTAACACACACCAGACAGGTCTTCACAGCCCGAAGCTTCTGTCCCTCACAGATGTCACAGGGGACCTCGTCCGGTTTAGCGAATGACGCGGTAACGCCGTTGGACGTTTTCAACTGATTGACTAGCTCCCTTATCATTGTATTAACCCTGAGTTTTGGTCTTCTGTGAAAAAAGTAATTGCAAAGCGGGCATAGGCAGCGACCGGCCGAACTCCAGTGCTGTGTGATACACAGCTTGCAGAAGTTGTGTCCACAGGCGATAGTGACAGGATCAGTGAACACGTCCAGACAGATAGAACACTGTAACTGCTCTTCAGGCAGGAAACTTCTACAGGAAGCCATGCCTGGAAATGATGGAAACAGACACTGGAAATCTATTTCCATTAACTGACAATGAAACTGACATTCTTTCGAGGATTAATCAGTACTGGGATCACTAAAATGTAAACAGGCTCCCATTGCAACATTCCTGATGATCAGTGAAGCATGTTAAGGTGTGTAATATTTTGTTATGGATGAAAATTCAATCTTTTGTCTCAGCTCACAGGCCTGATGTCCTGGTTGCAGTTTGGATTATCATAATAAATTAATATGTTTACTGTACATTGTCTCTGGTATAGTCTTCTGTAAAATTACAGTCTCTAAGCTACATAATCCTGTGGGTTCTTAACTATGATGTTATTCTCCCTGTACAGGCTGCCATGGCAACATTGCTGACAATTAATCAAGCATATTACGACGTGTAATATTTTGCTATACATGTGAAATCAGTCTCTCTGTGTCTTTTCTGTCAGGTCACGGACGTCATCTCCTGGTTGCACTGTACTGTTACTTTTTTGTTTGTTTGTTTGTTTGTTTGTTTTAAACTGACAGAACAATAATAGTGAAAGATCCACATTTATCGTACAACAACAGCAAATCTCATTTTTGTTGTTGTTGTTGTTGTTGTGGTTGTTCATTGCACTGACACTGAGGAGCAAACCTGCCAAAACATCACCTGTCACACGAAACCCTACATGCCATGCTCCCTGTTCTTTTTCTTCTCAACATGATCTATACTAAAGACGGAAGGAGAGTCAACATGGACACACAAAGTGAAATCATATGAATTTTTAGAAATAGAAATTGTTACAATAAAGAAATGCATGGACCAAACACTCTCTCTCTCTCTCTCTCTCTCTCTCTCTCTCTCACACACACGCACACACACACACACCACTCACCTTTCAGCTATGCTCTCTTTGTTCTCTCAGTCTTTTGTATTGAAAGTTTGTAGTATAGGAATTTAGAACAGCACAGAGCGTTTTGTTCCGTTGGTATATCTGAACAACTGTAAAGTTTGCTGGTTAAATTTCATTTCATGAGGATGGTTTCAGTAAGCTCCACCCTCCAGGGCAGCTCTTTCCTCCTCTTGAAAGGAGAGTTACAACCCCCTCTCCTGCCTTTCACTCTTCCCCCTTTCTCTCTTCCCGCTTTCCTCCTCTTGGAGTTCAAAAAACAAAACAGAACAAAACATAGTTTATCTATTAACAACCATTACACAGCACAATAACTGTCAGGAATGACAACGGTGCTGGACACAAGTGCAGAGAACTGAAGGTTTTTAATGATAAATAAAACAAACAGAAAGAGGCTCAGCTCAAACAGGGTTAACAGGGGGACCAAAGACAGAGTGCAAATGGGTTAACAGATAGGCTAGTAAACTTTGGCACATGGAACACGAAACACAAGACAGCTCAGTATACACATGGAAGGTATAGACTTTGCACTGACTGATCCGACGGAGGGGTTTAAATAGTGAGATGTATAATCGGGAACTAAAGTGAGGGCAGGTGTGCAGAAGAAGAGCGATCAAACCGGTGATTAGTAAACCGGCGACGCTGAGTGCAGAATGGCTGAAACCGGCGAGGGGGGAGGCGAGGTTGTTACAATAACATGCTCTGTGTTAAAAAGACAAAGAGGTAAAGGGAAATGTATTCCTTTCTGAAGAATTCTGAATCCAGAATGTTCCCTGACTTTTTATTCCACAACTGTGCTGGGATTTAACAAAATGGTGTCCTAATGTGTGGGAACAGACCATGTAAACATAAAGTGTACATACATGAAGTCAGCAACAGACACTGTAAACATAAAATCAAAAAGAGACAATTTTCACCACGTTTTATTAACATCCAATGGAACATCCAGTGATACAATCACAAACTCATCAAAAATAACATTACACTCTTTTGAGCTGGACAAAATATTGCAAAAAAAAAAAAGTTTCCTCTCATTATATTTTCATATATACATAAACCAACACAATCTTTACATTTAGGAATATACTGACCTCAAATAAAGCGAGATAAAAAGTGTGGACGGGGAGAGGATTATGGGAAGTAATAACAACGAATAACCTCTTCTCTGCAGCATGAAACTTCTGAGAAACCAGTTCCACTGGAAATATCTCTTTGCTTTTGATGGTAGGATGATCAGTGGAGTTTTTACCTCTGTAACTGAGACCAGGGCTGAAGTATGGGTAGAGTTTTTTCACACAGCACTTGCAGAAGTTGTGTCTGCATGGAATGGTTACAGGATTGGAGAACAATTCCAGACAGATGGAGCAGTCTTCGGATGGGAGACCGCTGGACGAAGCCATGTCTAGGCACAGACCAGTTTGACTTAGACATAGTCTATGAATTCACCTAGCAAGCCTTTTGTCTTTAAAAAATAGCCTTTTGTCTGTTAATGATCTTCCATATGACAAACATATTTAGATTGTGTGTCTCTATGTGTGTGTGTGTGTGTGTGTGTGTGTGTGTGTTTGTGTATACACATGACTAAAATTATGGTGAGTCATATTAATTAATTAATTGATTAATAAGTTAATGTAACTGTCATTAGTAATTTATCTTGTACTATTTGATTTTCTATCAAAATTCTGCTTCTGCTTCAATACTTTCATCTGTACTTATCCCTTCCCATTGTCACTGCCTGTTGCTATGGTAAAAAGGAAAAAAAAAATCAAGTATAGTCACACCTTTTGAGGTGCAATGCCTGTTTCCAACCCATCTTGTACCTTCCCTAGTACTAACTGATATTTATCAGTGATAGTTACCTGTGACTGTAATGTTTATAAAGTTTTTATTGGCTCCTGATCTTTGTTTATATCTCAAGTTTATATCTCATCTGAGTTGGTCAACCTTGTTCTTGTCTTTAGGAATGGAAACTTACTGGTTCACAGGAACAGAACTCTCAGTGGAGCTGTTGAGTCGTTTGACAAGAGGACAGAAAACACATTTCCAGATTATTAAGTACACTTTAAAACAATTTCACTCAATTCAATCATGTCGTTTAACACTTTATTTCAACCACAACAAATGTAAACACACTAAATTCCCTCAAAGCTTCTTAAAAATCCCTATGAAACAAAAATAGAAAAATAGCTCCTGGTTTGAAACCGAGATGAGGGAAATTCATCACTGTAGTAAAGAAAAACAAATTGTCAACATTTACAAATCACTTTACTTTCAGAAGGGAATAGCATGAAAAAAAAAGTGTGAGCTCCCTCTCAACTCTTGGTACTGAAACATGTGAAACTGCTATACAAGGAAGAATCTATATTTACATAGAACGGCATGCTGTAAATAAGACTGAAATCACATTAATATTGGTGTTGAGAGCAGTTTAAGCACTTATGGTTTTTTTTCATTACTGTGAAACCTTTGCTAAAACGAGGACAACAAAAAATGGCTACTGGCAAACGGATCTCATGAAAGATCAATTTTTATTTTTTCTTCAGATACGCATAAAGAGTCCAAGTTTTTATCGTATCAAGAAAGTTAAAGAAAAGGGAAGAAGAGAAAGAAAGAAAAAATGAATGAATGAATGAACCTACCTATGAACAAACAAAAGGAAGGAAGAAAGAAAGAAAGAAAGAAAGAAAGAAAGAAAGAAAGAAAGAAAGAAAAAGACAGAAAGGAGGTTCAATTACAGAAAGACTGCAGTTCAGTTCAGTTTGAGCAACTGACAGGACGATTGATTGGTTGAGTATAGCTCTCACCTTATTTCTCGATTTCTCTAGTGTCATAACCAGAATCAAACTACAGCTATTGCACTTTGAATCATTTAGCAGAGCTTTTGAACAAATTTTTATAAATACTTGAACAGTCAAGGAGGACAGAGAGGAACCACAATACTTCAGCCTAGTCACTGAAACTCTCTCTTTGTACCTCAGTTGCAGCCAGCCCAGTGCTTCACCAAACACTGAGAATGAAACTAGAAACCATCATGGCTCTAAAGGCAATCAGATATCCAAATCGTAGGCCACATGCATACTCTCTTTGTTCAACATGTTCAGTGTTACGTAGCACTACACAATTACATTATAATCGTAAATAAACAAATATCATTTCTTGTCTTCAGTTGACCCAGTTATTCTGTCATTTTATCCACAGTGACATTAAAAATGAAATAAAATAATACCGCAGTGAAAACTCATTCAGTGTAACTGACTGGGGTGATGATCAGTGGATCTGAGTTTTCATTTCCATGGTTACGCCCTGGACAGAAGTATGGATAGAGTTTCTCAGTGAAATACTGACCAGTGAAAGTATATATGTGAGACTTGGCCATTACATCATAGAAGGAGACCACACCCTCCTCATAATCCACAAACACGCCCACCTTCTGGGGCTTCCATCTCAGGAGTAGTTCAACAGAAAGTGTCTCGTTAGCCTCATATACGTTTCCATTCCACAGGCCTACCGTCCAGTACCCATCCTCAGGATTCACTATAATGTCCCCTTTTCTCTTACATGACTCTGAAGCCACACCTAAATCCCACTCCGTTTTTCCTTTGACCTCGACCTCGTAGTAAAATCTACCTGCGGAGAAGCCTTCCTCTCCTAAGACGCTGACTAACTGATTAAACCTCTTTGGGTTGTCAGGGAGATTCTGTTGTGCGTCTCTGTGTTTCACTTCTTTTCCATCATCAGACATGATGAGATTCTGATGTGCTGTGTCAGCATCTAAAATCACATCCACTGTGAAAAATGAAGAGATATTTTTTTAAAGAACAAGATTGTGTGTTTTTAATACTATCTGTACATACAGTAGGTTCTGTAGAGGATATGCCTGTTCGAGTTTTCACTGTTACCAACAGCAACAAACATCATACATACGCAGCCTCCACACAACTCCACTAGCCTGACATCACATTGCTCTGTGTTTTATTTATTTCATTTTTCTTCCCCCTTTTTTGGGAGTTTTACTAAACATGCTTCATGAAGCCTTTCAGAGCCACGGTGTATTACAAGATGACTCATCATCTCTCACTCAGAGGAGCATTTTATATTTGTATTAACAGTAATTTGCGGAGTTGATTGCATTTATGATATCATATCATAGTACTTTTTATATATCTTTTGTGAGGAATTTTTTATGTGAAATACTGGTGTGTGGGATCATTGCCAAACAATAAACACTAGCTGTTCAGAGGGAATTAAAAGAAAACGTGTGTATCAAATAAACGAATGAAAATATATAAGATGACTTAAGACTGCTTTTGATTATAGAGCTTTTATGTAACTTTTATCCTCGGACCAAAGCATTACAGCCAGTACGCTCCGAGACGACTACAGCCTCAATGTTATACCCTTCACTAAATCATCTTTTTGTGATGGAAACTGATTATGAAACTATCCAAAGGTGAAATGAGACCTGCCTGCATGTATCTGTCGTCTCCTCTTAAACTCTGAAAACAGAAAAAAAGAAGCTTTGTGTTATTATAAGAGTAAAAACCCACACAAATATAGCCTTATAGAATATAAATAGATAATATGCTAAAACATGTTCAAACATGTCCAGACCTACCCTCTCGTGTTTCTTCCTCTTTTCTCAGTGCATATTCTGTAAAGGGAAACACTCACTATCACTTACAATATTCTCTATCTCAGTCTAATTCTGTTTCATAGTCATTTTCATAAATTCTCCGGAGTAGCTCAGTAAGTAAGTTACTATACATCAATATGTGATCCTGATAACTGGTCACAGAGAGTGAACTAAACTTAAAGTTAAATAAAGCATCGGTTTATGGTATTCACATGAATATACTATACAGTGCCCATCACAGACCTATTCACCTGGACCTTAGTACTAGAGAGACAGGAATTTCATATCTGAGAGTTTGAGGAATACCAATTGCCACAAGAACCCTAACTACTCAATCAAAACGTCTGACAAAATGACTCTGTCACTCTGCTCCACAGCTGGTGTCAAAGTATTATTTTTCACAGTGGATAGAAAACGGTAGAACTGACTGTATAAATGGATTGTCCCATTACACGTTGTGTTCTCTTGGTGTAATCATTTGCATGTTTGCAGGCTAAGCCCTGAAAACTCAGGCCTCAGAACACTGAACAACACTACAGGGACATGTCTGGTATCATCTGAAGACTAATGTAATGATCAGGACCACAAAACCTTATAACTGCTACAGGACTATTTGATATGTTATGGAGGTTTTAATACATCCTACATGACACTGTAATAAATTTAAGGGTGCAATTAATAGGAAATGATGGTGTGATCGGGTTGCGTGCCCCTCCCCTTTCCCGGCTGATCACCAAGGCCTACCTAGGTTTTTTTTAAATACTCCTCCATTCATCTAGATGTAAATCCACCAGTTCGAACATATGCACCTATATTGTGGAGCTCTTGTTCCTAATGATGGTGTCACACATTTCTCCAGATAAGTAGTCCCAGGCCTGTAATGACTCCTGAGATTCTCTCCATCTCCGTCTAATCTCAGTTGATCTTGGATGGAAAGGACTCCGTCTGTTGTGGGATTCAGACACGGTGCCTCTCTGGCAGTAAGAGCCAAACTCACTGCTCTCTTCTGGTTCTACATCAACACCAGATACTGATCCAGTAAATCTGCTTTGGCCTGTGTTCTGAACCCACATGAAAGGATCCTGTTCCCTTGTCGATGTTCTAGACGCCTTGGAAGACCTCACAGGAAGTCTTCAACTACATTCATGCTTGGAGTTAATCACAGTTTGTCGTCTGCTGGAGTATAACTATGGCTTAATTCATCTTTTCTTTGACATATTTGGCCTGATTGCTAATTTTAAACTGCTAGAATGATTCCACCATTCGGTACTAACTGTTCAGATACTTGTTTTGCATTAGAGATTTCTCCCCTTTCTTTCAAAATCCCATAATTTGTAGCCTGTTTCAGGGTTTGTTGGATTAGCATGCTGGACTGATAAAATGGACTGATACCAGTCCTGCAGTGCCTATATTTTACACTGACGACCTGTCACCAGCATCATAAACAGAAACTTCCAGAGCTTATTCTTCAACATTAAAACACCTCACTGTAAGAAAAAATTCATAATGTTCATAATTTCATAATGTTGTTATTAAAAAAAACAAAAAAGACTCACCATCATGTATAATCCTCCCAGTCTCTGGAGGCAAAACCAACGATTTGGAAAAAACAAGCAGATTATATAAAGAACAAATGAACAAATCGATAAGTGTTGATGAATACCACACATTAAAACATCCAAGTCTGACAAACACTGAGTTTATGAAAGTTTGATTATGTAGTAAAAACCACAAATCGCCAAACTTCTGACTCCCCCTCCCCCCTCCCCTTTTCCGGTCTGCATTTGACGGAGTCGAAAGTGGAGTCGAAACCAGCTGGTATTCGCTCAGTTATATAAACAGCACTGGGTTGGCAGATGAGCCTGTGTAGATCAAGGTTGTGCGTCTTTCGTCACCTTTCCATGTCCCTCCTCATTTTATGACGTGAGCTTTATATCGCTATTCTCTCAATCAAGTCACAATGTGTTAAAAGGACATATTTACCATACAGAACAAATCTATACAATTCTTTCCTGAAATTACATCTCCCTAACGTATATGGCTCAAACTAAATTGAAATATTCATATGATCTGTACAATGACCTAAACAAATATAATCATACAGATATTACACTCAGTTTGATGTCCTAATTACAGAACCAGGACCGTAAAAGAATCACCTTCCTGTATTCTTCTTAAAGACCCTGGGGAGAAAAGGGAGAAATTGGATAATGATGGCATGTACATGTGTTCTGAATGAAATTTCATATAAAGCCCAAACACAATTTCGTTAGAATTTGAATACTTTCAACAGATCTTATTGGACATAATGACTGAATGTATATGTCTACACTGTGTCTCTGCTTCTAACCCAGGGATATGTATGGCTTGGTTATAAATGGTAACATTGCAAATTATAACCAAATAACTTATATCCTCTGTAAATCTGCTGCTTTACCTGGTTATCAAGATGAAATGTGAATGAAATGCTTCCATAACTGCCAACTAGATAATATAGAAAAAAGACATCAAATGTAATATTTACCCTTCATCCTGTGAATGTAAAGGACCGTTATAATGACTCCAATAGTGATGACCAAAGCTAAAACTGTAACACAGGAGACAGTGATGCTCCATATGTGAAAAACTTTACCTGAAACGTACAGAAAAAAAGTGTTACTCACAACATGCACTGTAATATGCTTGTGCACACACACGCACACGCACACACGCACACACGCACACACGCACACATGCACACGCACAATTAGATGCTATGCTGAAACGAATGATGAAACTGAATAAAAATCATGATCATTAGGAGAGAGGGTTATGTATGGTAAGCTTTGTAAGCCTTTGTGTTGAGGGTACGCATGTAGGAGCTACTTGCTTGAGATGACAACGTCTGTCTCCATTAGGTAATGGCGCAGGAGTACTCTGCAGAAGAACCTGTTGGTGTTACCGTGTCGAGCAGTGACACGTCGCTTAACATGGAAACGCTCTGACTCTCTGAGGGTCTCCGTTTCTTCACCATGGAGAACCTCTCCATTGTTACCCAACCACAATACCTCTGGCTCTGGGTACCAGCCGTTGGTTTCACACTGTAGGATAAGACCCCCGTCGGTACTGTAACCTTCCATAGAGATCGCTGGGTGGCTTCCCACGGCTGTTAAAAGCAACGAGAGCAAGGCTGGTAGTCAGTAGTTACAAAAGAATTACAAAAATAACTCTAATGTAATAAAGACTTTAGAAATAAACACAAACCTCACCTTCAACTCTGACCTGAACAGTAGCATTGCCACTCGTGGTGTCTGACAGAACGACACACGTGTATTGTCCTTCGTCAGACACTTGGACTCTGCTAAGTTTTAACGAAGTGTTGCCTTTCAGAAGTTCATCTTTAAACAGAGCTGTTCTCCCACCGTAAGCCAGGCTCTGTTCTTCATTTCTGTCAGTGCCGTCTTGGTATGAATGCACTAATGGATCAATCGTATCAAGTCTAGACCACTTTACAATCATGTCCACGGCGTTGACGTTGGGTTTGAGATAACAGGGTAAAACCAGGTCTTCACCAGGCTCAACAACAAGAGGATCACCAGGGGCAACAACCCGAAACATTTCTGGAGAGAAATAAGCAAATAAAATAGATTCTCATCTCAGATATATACAGTGTATATATATATATATACTACAGCAGGGGGCAGAGCTTCCAAGAAGTGATAGCCAAGCGTTGTTTAGCCAAGCCTTTTGCTAACAGCTCCTTACTAGGTAAAGGAGCAGATCTGGGGGGTTCTCGGGCATAGAGTGTTTGGTGAACTGGGATGTTTTGATGCTGCCCCCCCCCTCCAACTCAAACATGTACACTCAGGTTTGTTGACGGTGGAGTGGGTGGCCGCCTTGTGTCCCAGAGTGCCCTCACGTCCATATTACCTTCTAGCTCTCCCTTTTAGCTATGCTGTAATAGCCAGTCTTGCTGGAATCCCTGCCTGCACTCAGCACATGGTGTACATTGTCCCTTAACCATTATGTGGAAATGAACATATCTAACAATGTCTCTCTTTCTCTCTCTCTCTCTCTCTCGGTCGAGCCACACATGCTACTCCTGAGATACCAGTGATCCTGACTCTTCCTGCCCTCTGGACCGATCCATCCTAGTATTACCATCTTTCATCCCCCTGTCAGCCTCCTGTCAGCTTTGCCATCCCCTTTGTTTGTGCTCTGTATTTACTTGAAATTGTAATTGCCTGCTGGGTCGGCATCTATTGCACACCTGTCTGGCCAAGAAGGGGTCAAGATCAAGATTTGGGGTTTTTTTTTCTTGCCCGCCATGAGGATTAAGTCAGGGGGTGTCGTCCTGTTTTGATTTTGATTGTTGTGACATGTAAAGCCCTTTGAGACTGTAAACAGTGACACTGGGCTCTAAATAAACTTGAAACTTGAAACTTGATGTATGTAGTGAACAAATGTTGAAACTTCTCCCTCTTGTAAACACCAGAAATGCATCTTAAGCACCCCCTCCTTTCAGTAGTGCTTCACCGATTTATCTTTCTAATTAAAGATTAAGCTTTTAGATTTAACCTTTGTCCGTAGCACGTATGGCTATCATGCGGCTTCCATAAAAGACATAAAGTTAATGATTAACGTCCAAAAAAATACAGGTCCCTGATTTCTCAGACCTGCTGTAGTATGCTTCCTAAATACTTATCACAGTTAGTGCTTTTTTTTACATATATGAACCTTGTTAAATTTTAAATATTGTCAGATTAGTAGCTGCACAGTTTGGATAACACACACTGTTCCTGTGTGTGGATATGACTGCAGCGTATCCCCATATCTGAAGACTATTTTTGAGAGACATTGTCAATAAAGAGCTGGGTACTAAACTCAGCAGAGAGAAGGAGAAAAGTGAGGTATAACCCCGAGCATTGCTCTAACTTTCTGAGACTCCAGTATGTGAACTTAGGAATATTAGGAATAACACACCTAACAGTACAAACTAATGGCTAGAATGCTTTCTACAGCGATGAATTAAAATAACATTCTCTGTTATTCCCTTTTTTTTGGTAATTCTGTTAACCTTTCACTATATTTGATTAAATATTTGTAATTAAGCATGTCTCTCCTCAGAATTCTATTTATGGCACCGTCACAACACTTGTAAAAACCACATATTTATGTTTAGTTGGAGATAACACTTCTTGGAAGCATTAAAATCTTGCACATGGTACATGCTCTCACTCTAAACGGGAATCGCATAACCCACAAATCAGCAACCCGGACCCTGAGAGCCAATTACAAGTCACTGAGATAGTATCAGGGGTAAATACAAACTGCTTTTACACGCATGTACAAGCACATGCTCTCTCAACCCCAAACCCCCTGCTCACGCACACACACACACACACACACACACACACACACGAGTAAATGCGTCAATTAATTTGTACCTGATATGGACACTGTAGTGCAATGAAGAAACAGAAAAACCAGACATGCCGACCTCATTCCTCAACAAGACGGTTCCATGAAATAGAAACTTAATACTTAAGGTTTTGTACTGAGGTTACAAAACAAAACAAACAAATTATTTACGTAGATTACAGTTCATTTAGGTTACTAAAAGGCTGCCCCTGAAAATACACATTTGTTTAAGGTTTCTGTATCAGAAGAAAATAGTCCCTACATGAGCTTTACTTTCACTCTGTCACGATGCAGTAAAACTCGTCAAACTGCCTTGTACACAGACACAAAGACAAGGAAATGAACACACACAGGCACACAGGCATACACACACGCACGCGCACACACACACATTCTTGCACACACACACACACGCACGCATGCACATACGCACACACACACACACACACACACACACACACACACACACGCAGTCAACTTTTTCTCCAGGGGTATATAGCATTGGATATATAAATGTTTTGACCCCCCCCGCAAACTGTTGTTTTTTAACCTCTTCTGGGGGGGTCCAAGTCTTAATTCGGGGGGTCAGACCCACCCCCCCCAACTCCACACCCCCCCTTAATTTGAACCATTATTTTTATACAAAATGTATATTAAAACACTAAATGAAATTCTTGGTAAGTTTCAGTGTTAACAATAGCAAATCGTAACATAAGTTCCAATAGTAGTCATTGATTCAACACAACAACTCTGTTTTTTCAAAGAAGGGACTTTCACAATACGCTTTCATAACGCTAATGAGAAAATGAAAAAGAAAAAAAAAACAGACAAACAGACTTATTGTTCTCAAGAAATTTCTTTGCAGCAGAAAGAGAAATACATTTTGTGTTTTAAGACGTGGAATGCTTTCGTATCAGTGGCCAGGTTCAAGCATTTAAAAACTGTGATAGAACAAAAATACACGACCACATGAATCCTAAAGCCAAGGATTGAGAAGTTACAGGTGAACATGAGGAGCATGTAGTACCCTCCGCACCATAACCCAGAGAAGAATCACGAATCACCAAATCCCCGCATTAAGGAACTGGTTCTCCAGCAACTGTCAGCGGAATGGTGAAAGTGTAAAGCATATGCATATGAGGTATGTGATAAACATTGTTCATGTTTCCTTGTTAGATGACACTGTCTCTGTATTTTTGAAGGTAACGTTATCACATTACGGTTATGAGAATGCTAGAGTGTAAATCTGCCTCAAGTTGAAACATTGTGCTAATAACAGTCCTGTTCACACAGTCAGGACCGTAGTGAATTTAAAAAGAGAGTAATATTCATATATTTTGTGATGAATCTATTGATGAATAGAGTAACCTGTAATGAGCTCTGTGTCTGCGTACAAATTTTTTATTACGTTTGTTTGCTAAGCATTATGAAAATGGTATTCTACGTCATCTCAAAACTATTCTCATCTTAATGACTCATGCCCGTCAAAGTGAAACAAAACACACGAAGAAAAATGATGATATTCATTTACTAACCAAGTGCATATAATATCCAATCCAGTGCATAGCTTTATTAATAAGTGCAAGAGAAAATTAAGTGCAATTAATAATGAAATGTAGACTAAGCAATGTATACTGTGTGCATATGCAATACATCTGATTAAACTTTTTTTTTTCATGATTAAATCTAAACATCAAAATAATGGATAAAGATATCAATTAAGGAAGCAAATACTGATCAAACTGAAAGACAGGAGGGTAGTTATAATAGGATAAGATGGAAGAACTAAAAAAATCTTTTTAATTGGAAGCGAAATTATAAGAAAAATAGACACAGGTCACTCTTTCTCTCTCTCTCCATACATCTCATTCCGGCGGTGGAGGTTACAGTCTGGGGAGCTGATCAGGCCTTTTTAATGATCTCAATGCAGCTGAAAAACTGGTGAAGACAAGGTGGAACATCTTCATGCTCTCATTTCTGTAGACAACGTAAAAAATTCAGATGGGGTGTTTGTGCATCCTGAAAATAGCTGAATATAACAATTGTCCATTCTATTACTCATACAGGGCAGCTAGTTTTCCTAAAAACTGATAGATGTTTACTCATTATGGTAAAAAAAAATGTGTGTTTCGTCACACAAGTAAGATTTGTTTAGATAACTCAACTTGAGCTTTCGTTGTGTAGTTATTTTTGTTTGTAGTTATTCAGCGTTCTTTAAATTGCTGAGCCGTTAAATTACGAACCAGCGCTCCATCAAAACAATAAGCGGGTCTTTGCCAAATTTCATTTACATACAGATGAATTATCCAGAATATTTTATGCTCGTTGTACATTAACGTTACACTGTCATCCAATTGCAAAACAAAAGACTTATTTAACTAACCAACAGCATATGTCCCAGCGATATGTTTACCCTAAGCTTCCCTTTTGTTCTCTCACTGCAAATAAAATATGAATATAAATACACACGTTAAAAACTGCGATCATTGAATGAAGCATTGTTTTAGGTCATGTTGAGGCAGAACAGGAAATCTTTACCGGAAATGAGAAGCACGCTCAGACTGGTACAGGTTGGGCGTCCCCTGTAAACAAAAAGAAAATGAACTCTTAACTCAGTTAAGATGGGAGCTGTTCGTTTCCTGACTGAATATGCAGCATGTACCTGTCTATTCATCTGCCCGATACATAAATTCAACAGCTCTGTGTCTTATTTTCATATGATACTGACATTATGATTATGTGTAGAATATATTAAAAATTTGATCCTACGTATTTACAAAATTGTCAATAATCAGGAGAAAGAGACACTCACCATGATTTTTCCCCCACAGACCACAAAACCCTGACAAAAAAGAAAGACAAAAATGAGCACATAGTTTTTTCTGCAAAGGGATACACAATACAGTATGTCTGTAATCTTCACTAATATAACATCATTCGTCCTTGTGCCCTGTCAGCTGGCTTTTGACAATCGATGTTTTGTGCCATTTTGAATGAAGGGAAGCATCAGGACAAAGATAGTTTTGCGATGACATGAAATACCATTTTCAAAAATGTTGCTCTGGCACATTCCAAAAATAAATAAATAAATAAATAAAAGAAAATGATGTGAGAAACTCACGTTTCCACATTCTGCGGAGTGTTGGTTTGGCGTCCTCTGTGAAAGAACAAACGAAATGACTCATGAGAGACAGACAACTGCCTGATCCATAATTGATTTTTCTAATTATAATTATCATTTTCTAATATAGTTTTTGCTACATAAGCCTACATCTCAGTCTATTTATCATTTTGATACATTGGTCATTGTTGCATGGCTCAAGAAGAAAGAATATTTCAAGATGCTATTTTATGGTTAATTAACACTGTTTTGAATTTCCAATGAGCTTAACTTGAATACAAGGTTCTGTGGCAAAGCTAAAGCATGTTCAGGGTATAAAATGGACTCACCATTTGGGGTCCCTCCCTCTCTGAGCGCAACACACTCTGTAAACAAACGTGACGACAGCGTACAAACAAACTTAATTACAAATGGTATAACTGTAAATAGCGTTTCATGAATATATTACACGTCCAGTTAATCTCATGAAATACAATATTTGACTTCTCTTTCTCTTATTTCAAGATACAATTATTTCTCTGATGGAACTGTGGAACAATATTCACGTTACAGCACAGCCTTATCAGATGTCAAGCAAAAATGTAATAAGTGAAAGCAATGTAGTAGACTTTTGGTTTTTATGTTACATGTTTTGCAACAGATAAACGTGATGAAAATCCAACGCTCGGGGACAGAAATCATTACAGGTTACTCTCTTCATCAGAAGGTTAATCATAAGATATATGAATATTACTCCCTTTTTAAATTCACTACGGTCCTGACTGTGTGAACAGGACTGTTATTAGAACAATGCTTCACCTTTAGGCAGATTTACACTCTAGTACTCTCATAACATTGACATGAAAATATTACTTTTAAAAATACAGAGACAATGTCGTCGGACAAGGAAATCAGTCACTCACCATCACGATGTGCCTCTGATTTCTGAGGTTCTGGAAACAAAAAGAAATTGTTGTTTATCACAAACTTCACATGCATATGCTTGACATTTTCACTATTCCACTACCAGCTGTTGTAGGATCAGTTCTGCCATGCAGGGTTTTGGTGCAGAGAGCACTACATAATCCTCATGTTTACAGTGTAACTTTCTCAGTCCTTGGCTTTAGGATTCACATAATCATGTATTTTTTGTTCTCTAACAACCTTTAATGATTGGCATGAATCTGGCCACTTATCTGAAAGCATTTTGTACGTTAAGACACCAAATGCAAATCTCTCTCTGCAGTAAAGAAATTCCTTAAGACCAATGTGCCTACTTGTCTTGTTAACTTCTTGTATCGTCAAGACAAATTGTCTTATTAGTTTTATGAAAACAGATGGAAAGATTTCATGTTGTATTAAAGAGTTCTGTCTTTGAAAAACAGAGAACTCCTATGGTGAATCCATAATTCCATGTGAAATTTTTGCCAAAGCAAACATAAAACTTTTAAGAATGGGCATATAAACTTGAGAGTTACCTTGCACTGTGTAACAGCCCTGCAATGCTATAGTGATGCCAATGAGTGAGACCACAACCCCGATTACGATACACCAGGTTTGAACAGCTTTACCTGAAAAGGAAAACAATAAGTTATTTACAAAGTGTATCATTACTAACTCACTGTCTAAATTTGAGTAAATGTTAATGTTTATAGGAGCATTTGGAGGTTGTGAGACTGAGGTAAGGAACTACAGGCAGATCGTCTAAGAACCATATTTATGATAGAGGTATGATAATTATAACCAGTTGTCAGTTGCTATAATACATTGGCTCATTTGTGGAAGGTTTTTCTTCATGACTAGTGTTCGAGAACTCAGTAATAAAGAAAGAGAAAGAAAAAAAAAACAGATTAGTATTGTGAGGTATTCTGCCATTGTGTACTGCACTATGTGTTATGTAATAGGTCATAAGATCTATTCTTTTGTTTTGAGCCAAAGGTTCACACCCTTAAATATTATGCCACAACAATGACAAGTTGTCTTGTCTACATTCCTATTAATTAATGTACCACTAGATTATGGAAATGTCAGTTGAGTTTCTTTTTAATTTCCTTTAAACAGAAAGAGAAGAAATTTCAAGGATTCTACCACCATTAATATAAATTTTGGAGTTGAATGTGATGGCATACTTGTTGTCGTGACACCCGCCTCCATCACGGAAGCTCCGACTCCGTCGGTTTGACCAGCTTTGAGTGTCCCTGTTGCTCCAGCAGGAAGAACGTAACCGAAATCAAATCAAATCAAAATACCTTTAAGTTTTTAACAAGTTTGTTTCTTTATGAAAACACTGTGCGAATAAATTGCTAAACACAGAATATCTGGAAAAAATTCATAACTCTCACCTATGACACTGAGCTGGACAGTAATTTCACCCGACCAAGTGTCAGACCGTATCGAACAAGTGTAGCTCCCCTCGTCAGAGATCCTCACACTGGAGAGTTTCAGTGAAGCGATGCCTTTCTGCAGTTCCTCCTTAGACAGCGTCGTTCTTCCTCCGTACGACTGCAGCTGCTGCTCATTTTTGTCTCCGCCATCTTGGTACAGATGCACCAGGGACTGTCCACGCGACCACTGCACCGTCATGGCCTCGGCGCTGACGCCGGGTTTGAGGCCACAGGGCAGAACCACATCCTCACCGGTTAGGGCAACCCGCGGATGAGCAGGGCCAACAACCTGAATCTCTGTACACAAACACACACACACAAACAGTTAAAAACAGATGTTAACTGCACAGTGTTTACCTTTTGTTTGCCCTGCTAATTACATTACAAGTAATTTAGCCATTGAAACATTTTGCATGAACTTGCTAAATAGAGTTTTAGTCTTTCAAAGTTTTAATAACTGTAGACATACACCCTCAGATATGTTAGTTTATATGAAAACGTACCTGATCTGGATACTGTAGTACCCAACAGAAACAGAAGAATCACAGGAAGGCTCACCATATTGGAATAATAATATAATAAATCCAATAAACTGCAAAACAGAAAAATAAAAACGTTAAGCTTCAGAAGTAAGATTTGTTGTACCAGTTGTGAAAAATACAAACACGCACAAACCAAACCAAACCAAACCAAAACAAAACAAAACAAAACAAAACAAAACAAAACAAAACAAAACAAAACAAAACAAAATCCCCCCAAACACTTTCACTTTCACTTTGAGTCGCATATGAGTCAACACAGACACAGAAGTCACAGTGAGAGGTGTGGCTTTAAAATGTGTGTGGCAACACAAAGAGCTGGAAAGCACCTTAAAATATGCACTTTTCCTTTCAAGAGAACGGTCTCCCTTATTGATAGACAAGCTAATTACAACCATTATCCTGTAGTTTGTCAGTACATCAGAAGGGTTTTCTTTTTTTTAATTAAACATATCACACCCTGATTCTCTCTCTTCTCCCTTCTCTGGTCACTCTGTTAGGTTTGTTTGTTCTCTTCCTGGTTTCTTCGTTAACCTTGTTAGTCAATCATTAGTCACATCTGTGCTTGTCAATCTAGTCTTGTTCTGTTTCTGTAGAAATATTCCACGTTTTCCCTCGTCCAGTTGTCTGGAATTGCGTGGTCAATGTGTCTTGTATACCTGTTGTGTGTATACCATACGAGATCCATGAGATCCTTTCTTTTGGTTGATATAACTAAAGTCTTTGAAATTGTCCAGACAACAAGGAACATTAAGTTTTCCTTGCCTCAATATTGTTGTTTCAACTAAAGACATATTATTGTTTCAACTAAAAATTGCAAGTTGAAACAATTACATTACACATTACATGCACTATATTACCACCCACACTGTAAAAAAAAGGATTTGGGGCTTTAGTCAGGTGGACTAGCGCAATCAAGCTGAGGGAACTCATTGAACATTTCAACAAAATGTGATGAGTTACAACAACTCCAACTTGAAAAAAAGACTCGAAAACTCAAAATAATGTGTTCGGTTAACTTCAGAACAGACGTCAGCCTCGGCATTTTGTGTTACACGCATGCGCCCTCAATATGACGCCATTACACACAGGCACATTGTTGCTCAGAAATCCAGACTAAACATGAAATATGCTTCAAAAGTTGTGGTGACAGGCTGTCTGAACCAGAGACTAGATGATTAATTCACAATGTTTACTGATGAACTGGCTAGACTAAAGTTAAATGTACTTAATGATGTTTGAACATATACTGTAACAGGGTTCTGTTGCTGTTACTTCCTGGTTTGTACAGGGCTTGCTGGGAGTGGAATTTTGTTTTATAGTAATGTTTGTTGAAGAGTTTTCTTGCTTAAGAAGATTACTGTTCTGTAATATGTTTTGTGTGTGTGCTTGTTATCTGTGGTTTATCTACTCAGGGAATGACTTGAATGTGTATTACTGTGTGGAAGTTACCTAGTGCATATGGATTTTTCTCAGTGGCGTCACATTTACATGTTAAAGATGTAAGTTAACTGTAACATGTGAAAAGGCAATGAGTAATGCGGTGATGTGTGACACATGTGCACCAAAAAGAGTTGTGGTAAATGACATTCTTGACATACTTGTCTTCTTGGCGGTATTACGATGCTTATGAAATATGATAAATTGTAGATGTGTGGAAGTCAATTGAGCTACTCTTGAGAAGAGAAACACTGTTCTTCTCAAAGAACTGAAAAGAGGAAGACATTTTATGTAGAGGAAACTTGATTCACATTTGTACAAATCTGATAGACCTAAAATAAGATCACCCAATGTCTTTCTCTTATCTAAACTTTTCTAGTCCAAATGATTTGACACAGGAAGTTGAGCCAACAAACTGCAAGTTGTACGAACTAATTTAGGCCTAAGTGTTCTTGATGCTACATGTTGACATAACTTGGTCAAAGCAAAAAGATGACTTGAGTGGGTTGAGTCAACCAACCCTTTTTTACGGTGTAGAAAAGGGCTTTTGTCATGTTAGCTAAAGCGATAAGAGAACTAAGATATTTAAGGGAACCAAGTCAGTTTCTTTCAAAGTTAATACAACAAGCTGTATGTAGTTAAACTGAGTAAGATCTTAGTCAAGACAAATTTAAAATACACATTAATACAACTACAAACGTACAAGTGCAAATGAATTGCTTGTTGAGTTAACGTAAACTTCGGAGTTAACTCAATGCATCTCCATGCTCAGATGAATTGATATGATGTATAATTTCAAGTCATATTAACTAAAGATAATGTTGCTTTAATAAAAAGTCTTCAGTTGATAGAACACTGTCTGATTTAGAGCATTAGTCAGATTAACGTACTATCTTTATTTGATTCCGCTTGATTGCCTGCATTACTGTGCTAACTCACCATATGATTTTCATAGAACTTAAAATTTTAAGGCAACCAGGTTACTCACTTTTTTAAAGTTAAAACAACAAATCATTTTTTACAGTGTACGTGCGTTTTAAACCGACAGCATTTTAACAGGAAAGAAGGGTGCGGCTGGGTGGGCGCGTGCACACACACACACCAAAGCCACCACACTTGTCAGTTGTCGGTGTATGTCGCAGTAGCAATTTTTTCCACTGACCCACAGGCGCACCTCAGTGATAACTGATAAGTCGGTCAAACGAAGCCAATGGCTAAGATTTAATTCCTAAAAAGAACGCGCATGGGTCGGTGGTGTGGAAATGACTCGGTTTACGGAGGGATGACACTCAACAGAGTATTGTCTTGTGCAAATTATGCCGTAGAAACACCGCAACTAAAGGAAGCAGCAACAACATCGCCCAGTACAATTTGCTGAATACAGCGAAGAGGAACAGACCGCTTTTGCTAAGGGTAAAAGCTCTCCGTCTGTCGGAAAGCAAGCAAGCAGCGTCATAACACAAAAATAGTTAAAGGTGGCAAGAAATAAGTTGGAAGCAACTGACTTCGACTACTTAGATATACTGTTAGATATTTACTATTTAGATATGCAGTATACTATATCACCCAGCCCTAACTGTACGTGTATATATACACTGCACACCTATATAATCATTGTAATTTGTGGCACATTTGCTGAATATGACAGAATCCATAGTCATCAATGATAATCAAACATGCCCGTTCTTTTATCATTAAATTCAGATGAAAACATTTTGAAACAGGCAACACAAGAAGCAACACAAACAATCCAGAAAGTTCTGCATCATCTCTCAAATGAGAAAGTACCTGGCAGGGAAGTTGAAACGATGTGGTGATGCAGGAGAGAAGTCATGCAAGCAGATTTCATAATATCTCGATGTGAGGTACACATAAAAAAATAGTGTAACTCTAGAGGCACTAGATAAAAATCCAAAAACAGGCAAACAAATAAAGAAACTAATTCCACAGGAAACTGCTCTGTTCACGACTGAGATACACTTGAAAAACACAGCACTGTGTGTGAGGCTCGAAAATGTTTGTGAGTGTGTGTGTGCGTTTCACTTTCGTTCTCTCAAATAGCTTTTCACACGTCACTAAAGAACTCAAAGGCCATTTGTTAAACAATGTGTGATCTCCGCCTTTCGGATTTCAGACAACACGCACACACACACACACACACACACACACAGGCACACACACACGCGCAAACACAGGCGCGCGCGCGCACACACACACTGTGGGTGAAATTCTCAGCCTGGGCCAAATGAGACTGAGTCCCAACGCCACACGACACCTGTTCTGTGACAAAACAACAGGAGTCTAACAATGAGTCAGATGCAGTGTAAGTTTATTGTATAGTTCAAAAGACATACAACAAACTGAGTCAGGTCCCGGGGAGTGACTGACTCCATCTCACAAAGCACCGGCCTTTATACACGTTTTCTTGAAAAAAGATACACATTCCTTAGTCTCTTTGTATGTAGGGCACCTCGGCCAGCCTGTCTTCACAGACTCCTCTTATCATCATTATTTTCTAGCTCCTTTTACTCCTAGCATAAGTTGTCACCAATAGTTACTGCCCTGCTAAGACGTACCATGAGACCTTGAACATTTCGCCATCTGCCTGCGTTGTTAATGACAACAACACTCTGGCAGGGGCTCCTTCCTTATCTCACAGGCAGTCCTTAAGAGCCTCACTGACCTCTTCTTTTTGAACACAGAGAACGTGATATTTCTTGTAATAAAAAAGATTGTATAGTTATAACTTTTAATATAAATGATTACATTGATTCACCCCTATAATAATGAATACATTGTGGTTACATTGTTTATCATGGTTACTATGGTTAGCTTAAAGGAGAGTAATAATTTTCCAACAACACACACACACACACACACACACACACAAACTGCATAATAGCTCTATCTATTCTATGTGACCAGTATGTCACACAAAACAGATGTAGTAATATTGAGAGGTTTTGCCCTTCAGTGAGGATTAAGTTCCCATAAACCATGTGACTTCACGTGTCTGTTTACGAGGATGACACTCAACAGAGTATAAAGTATGCCCCAACTAAAGGAAGCGGCAAGACGAATTTTTTTCACCACCTCAAACAACATCGCCCAGTACAATTTGCTAAATACAGCGAAGAGGAACAGACCGCTATTGCTACGGATAAAAGCTCTCCGTCTGTCGGAAAGCAAGCAAGCCGCTTCGCTTTCAAGAGTTGTGTCATATCACAAAAATAGTTAAAGGTGGCAAGAAATAAGTTGGAAGCAAGTGACTTTACTTTCATACTTTACAACAGCACGTGTGCTGTGTGTGCAATTGTCTTATGTTTATTATTGTTTTAAAATACTACTTAGATATACGGTTAGATATTTACTATTTAGATATAGCCTACAATATGCTCTGTTTTTGGTGTTACAAATAAACACTGACACGTTAACATCATACTTTATTAAGGTTTTCATCATGTTGTATCTGACGTATATCGCCATTTCTCTTAAGCATATCGAGATATGAGTTTTTTTAGCCATATCGCCCAGCCCTAACTGTACGTGTATATATACACCGTACACCTATATAATCACTGTAATTTGTGGCACATTTGATTGAACTCCAAGTGTAGCACACGCATAAAAACAAAATATTCACAAATTATGACTGCTATCTTTTTTATGAGAACGCTTTATATTTAAGGGGACATACTACTAGTTTTCTTCTAAACAACACGAATTCGCTTCTTTTAAGTTGCTTGGCATAAGAATGTTTGCTAAATAAACAAAACAGTAACTATAGAGCTAGACATGGTCACTGCACACCGAAAGCGGTTGCAAAACCCTATGTGTTGCCATGTACACTGTGTATGAGAATTGAACCTTAAGAGTTTACAGAGTTAAAGGGTTGAAAAGTTCCATTTAAATTGCACATAATGTAAATGCTTGTGTTGAACTGTGAGGAACTCCATTTGGCTCTGTCTGCCTCCTTCATGTGATCTTTCAGTATTATTCTACACGCAAACCTGTTAGTGATATTGTCCTGTACAGAAATAGTGTCAAAAAATAGTATCATGAAATAGTGATACATTGGTTCAGGGAGAAACTCTCTTTATTTCTGAGTTTATCTGTGTCTTTAGTAGACAGAACTTTTTAAAACACTGGCCAGCCACATTAATTCAAATTCAGGATCCCAGGTTTCAGTTTCATATAGTAGACTAACCTCTCCTTGTTTACTGTGCATTTCCATAGAGATTACTGGGTGGATTCCTATGACCATTACATTTCAAACAAACAAAAGGAGTTTCGGATTTAAACAAAAAAAAGTCTGTTCTTAAAATACTCTAGGCATTTCAGATAATTACGAAGCAGATATGTCATAACTCATGTGCTGAATTTTGACTCTTGTTTACAAGCATCTGTATGGTATGATGCAACATTTTGACTGTTTTCATCATAAAAACAAGAACATAGCCCAATGCCCCCCCCCCCAAAAAAAGAAAGAAAAAACAGAAAGTGAACAGAAGGGAATTTTAGGATTGTCTAGAATATGTGGTGAGCAGGACGGTGAGCTTAACTGATAGATTAGTAAACAGTAAACAAAACAGAAACCAAAAAACAAATCAATGAGGTCAACCCAGGGTTGTAGTCCACCATTCCTTGGTAAGTGTCTGGTGGAGCACTCATAGTGTACATGGGTGCCAGCTGTTTGATATGGTCTGCCAATGGAACTATTGATATGGAACTATCATAAAACCTGTGCCTCGTGAATGGGGTTGTCAAGGGATATTACAAGGAACTTGTGGATCACCCACATACCGAAGAACAATCAAAATTTTTGGATCCAGTAGTGTCATACCTTGTGTATTCATCACGCCAGTGTCCATTCTCATAGCTTCAGTGCTGTTCTATTTACTCACCCATGTGAGACGGATAAACCAGTAAAACAGGCAAATAAGCCCGCACAGGCTACAGTGTTACCAGATCCTGTGACAGAAGAAACATATCAGTTAGATGTACAATATGTTAGTAAAAATGAACAATAAACTTCTATTAATTGGATATATTTATGCATATTTTTAAAACAAACGTAAGTTCCACGTGTGTGTTAAACGGATCACAAATGTAATTAAGTATTTTTCTATGCGTATACATTTGATGATGGAGAGTATCTTGTTGACTTTCCTGAACATACAATAATAACGCTGATATTCAAACTACCCTGCTGTAGCCTCCTGTCATTTCACTGATCCTCAGATTCTCTCCAGCACTCCTTGTTTGAGCATTCTCTGTTTTATTCTGTGTACTGTATGTCTGTTTCAGGTCATTAAAGAAAAGCAATTTGTAAATGTTGAAAGAAAGAAAATGTTATGTTGTTGCTGATGTGTACTTGTACAAGACTTTTTTTTCTTGTCATTATTCCCTAAACAATACAGTATAACAACTATTTACACAGCATTTACAATGTATTGGGTATTATAAGTCATCTAGAGATGATTTAAAGTATACGGGAAGATGTGTGCAGGTTATATGCAAATACTACGCCGTTTTATAGACTTGAGGGACTTGAGCATCTGCGGATTTTGGTATCCGCTGGGGGTCCTGGAACTAATCCCCTGCAAATACTGAAGGCCGACTGTAATGTGTTAAGAAAAAATGCCATGAAAAAATTAACTGAAAAATGTCTTGCACTTTTAAATGCTAAAGTTTCTCAGTAGAAGCTGAAGCGTGTGAAAGGCAATCTTGCTTTAAGGCTTTTATGTATCAAGTGGTGGTTTCATGTGTAATACTGTTAAGCTATTTTTGCTAGACTCCTTTTGTTTAATTTAGCGGTCGGGATGAGGATCAGCACCTCCATGTCCGAGGCCATGGTCCTATGCCGGAAAAAGGTGGCTTGCCCCCTCCGAGTTGGGACTGAGTTTCTGCCTCAAGTGGAGGAGTTCAAATATCTCGGGGTCTTGTTCACGAGTGAGGGTAAAATGGAGCAGGAGATCGACAGGTGGATCGGGGTGGCGGCGGCAGTCATGCGGTCGTTGTACCGGACCGTCGTGGTGAGGAAGGAGCTGAGCCAGAAGGCAAGGCTCTCAATTTACCAGTCAATCTTTGTTCCAACCCTCACCTAGGGTCACGAGCTCTGGGTAGTGACCTAAAGAATGATACAATCGCGGATACAATCGGCGGAAATGAGCTTCTTCCGCAGGGTGGCTGGGCGCGCCCTGAGGGATAGGGTCGATCTCGGACACTCGGGAGGAGCTTGGAGTAGAGCCACTGCTCCTCCGCATCGAAAGGAGCCAGTTGGCACCTAGTCAGGATACCTCCTGGGCGCCTCCCTGTGGAGGTTCTCTGTGCACGACCAACTAGGAGGAGACCCTGGAGAAGACTCAGGACACGTTGGGAGAATTATATATCTTGGCTGGCCTGGGAACGCCTTGGGATCCCCCAGGAGGAGCTGGTGGATGTAGCAGGGGAAAGGTATGTCTGGGTTACTCTTCTCAGCCTGCTGCCACCGCGACCCGGTCCCGGATAAGCAGCAGAAAATGATATGATATTTTTGCTATTAGGTCTGTACCACAAAAGTTTTTAAATCAAACAGAAAAATGATGAAGAGTTTTTAGTGCCTGTAGGGCGGATTTTTTGCTATATATATACGTCTTCAGGGCTGATTTTTACTACTGGGGAAGGCAAACAAATTTGCACCATAAACAAATGTACTTTTTTTCAGTTGAAGTAAGACAGGTAAGATTTTCCAATTTAAAAGTATGATAACAAATATTAAAAGAGACATAGTAAATGTTAGGCATATTGAAAGAATTTTGTTTTTCCTGAAAATCATAGTCAGAGAGTTTTCTGATGTCTCCATGTGTCAGGGCGTGGAGTGGTGCAGGACCCAAACGCAAGACACATTGATGGTGGTGACAAAAAGGAGGACTTTACTTGCAAAATGTTGATAAATAAACTGGTGCAAACAGGAACAAAAACCAGTAACCAAAAAAAAAAAGGGGCAGCCTAACAGAGCACATACTAACACAAACAACAATGGACAAGGCAAACACAAGGGTTTAAATACAGAAGGAGAACTAAACAGGTCAAACAGGATTGGTTCGAATTAACAAGGTTAATAAATAGAATAAAAAGGATCAGGTGAGGGGCGGAGACGGACACAGAACAGGAGCACAAGACATATCAAAACAAAAGTCCAAAATGAGGTGCAGGCTGTGACGCTATGGTCCTGATATTATTCTGCAGGCTGTAGAGCTTTTGCCATTCATTTGATTTGCCCTTAATTCCAATGTTTCTCTTCTGTTGTAAAGTAACCAGCAAATAATTACAAATTGCACATGACATCGTTTTTGTATTAATTTTATTCATAGAAAAGTGAAGAGAACAACATCAAACTAAATGTTAAACGAAAACTTTTGCCTTCTGCTAATACATTGTATCTACTTCTGCCTTCTACATCTGATGAAGGAAAAAAATCAATCCCATTTACAAATAAGTTTACCAGTTCATATTTGATGATCACCACACATGCAGTGACCAACATCTCAAAAAAAAAAAAAAGCAGCCATGTTAAATCATGCTAAATCATGTACAATGTCAAATGATGTACAGTAC
>NC_044501.1:34457989-34512989 GCF_902362185.1 Chanos chanos | reverse complement strand
CTGTGCTCTTCTTTAAGCGCTAATGAAAAGTAATCCATGTCTAAAGTTTACTTTCAGTCTCTGACAATGCAGTGAAACCAGTCAAACACCTCAGTGCACAAAAGCACAGAGACACTGGGAGAGAGAAATGGAGGACACACACACACACACACACACACACACACACACACACACACACACACTCTCCCTAACCAAACCCTTTAACAGAATGTCACATGATTGTTGGCTGTGTAGCATATTTAAGTTATGCGTGAGTTAAAGTATACTGCTCCCCAGTATTTTAAGATTAAGATTAAAGTGTGCAGTGAATATGACCTCTGCATTTAACCCATCCTTATACACCAGTAGTGAGCACACACAACCAGTAGGCAGCACACCTGTGCCAAGGGGGGCAGTTGGGAGTTAAATGCCTTGCCCAAGGGTGCTTCAACCATGGACATTTTTCCTGCCTGCCAGTCCTGGGAAAAAGAACCAGCAACCTTTCAGTCACAAGCTTGCTGCTCTAACCAGTAGGCCACAGGCTGCCTGAAGAACAGGGAGCCAGCCAGGAGTCAAACCTAGAATCCTCTGATCTGTAGTCAGACGTGTTATCCATTGTGCCACTGGCCCTGTTTGACACTGACACTCTTCTGTGGACCCTGCATTAATGCAATATTACAGGGTAAGCATCTCATATAGACTGTGAACATGGCCCACGAATACTGTAACTGAGTTTAAAAAGCAAAAACCTTTATAAAATGATAAAATGAAACATTCAGAAAATCCAATGTAAGATAGAAGCCAAGACAAGACACAGAACTGATAAAGACCTGAATTTCTGCTTCTCACGCTCTCCATGTCACAGCATGCTGACTCTAGTTTGGAAAAAAATGTAACCCCCCCCCCCCCCCCTTGGGAAAAAGTGGAATTGCACATTACTTTGTATCATAACAATACAACCAAGCCTCTGATTCAGTGTTTTCAAGAAGTTTATTGACAGTGGATGTTTTTGTATATGAATTTAATGAAACACGGTTTTGTGAATAGTAAAAGGTTACAAAATTGTTCATATTCAATACAACACAAATGTATTTTTTTTCAGATATTAAAATGAACTGTCTTTGAGATTCATGACATTCAACAGCCACACGTTTAAATGTATTGCTTTTATATCTGGAGAATAATAAACACTCTTTGGTTATAAGTGACTCAGTCTACTTCAGTTAAAAGCACCGTTAAGAAAATGAACCTACCTATCAATATGCCTCTCGTGTCTGTGTACGCGTGAGTGTGTCTGTGTGTGAGTGTGTGTGTGTGTGTGTGTGTGCGTGCACGGGTGTGTGTGTCTGTAAGAGAGAAAGTGTGTGTTTGTTTATTATCATAGTGTCTCATATAGTGTCTTATACTGACTCAAATGCCGTACACAGAAACATAAAGTGCATTTGGAGTAAAGCGTAAATGACGGAACCGACACAGACAAAAATGGACGTTAGTGTCAGTGTCTCAGAACAAAAGAGAACATTAGAAGCAGCTAAAATTTCATAATATAAAAATACAAAGCAAGTTAAGTTCAAAGCATTTTCAGAATGATTAATGAAGCAGAGGTTTTGAGAGGTTTCTCCTCTCCCCCTAATAACAGATGACACTGAAGAGTTTCTGAATGAAAGGACATCCTGATAATAATAAATATTACACAGGGTGTCTATAGCTTAGTTGTCGAATCTCAAACTTATTTTGCTTTTGAATTTCGACTATGTTTATTTTTCTGTGATAATATGTTGAAAATAATTCTTACTGACTGACACTTGAATAAGTTTGTAAACAAAGGCTAGGGATCGCTCAATGCAGTAGCACTTAGAAGATTGTCAAAAATAAGGTTCCATTTGCCGAAAAAAAACAAACGCTTTAGTGTTCTCCGAGCTTTGCCAAAAAATATGGCAACAATGAACGATGAAACTTCTAAGAATAATTTTAGTTTCGATACATTCTCTCTTTAGCTGCTGTCATGGTTTACTCCCCCTCTCAGTGTGCTCCTCGAGCGTCTGAATGTGTGAAGCTGTAGCTCGTCTCTGTGTGTGATTCTAGGTGGCTCCAGAGGAAGGCGAAAAAACTACGGGAGGGGCGCATTTGATTGGCTGCTCCAACTTTCACATCCCTTTTCATCTGGAACAACATGGGTCAAAGGTCAAGGAAAGAGAATGCACCATAGCCTTCTATCTTTCCTGCTGATGTGAAAATTCCAAATGTACATTTACATGAACAGAAAACTGGTTACAGACCATCTGACTCACTCGCTCATGTACGTCTACATTCGGATGAATAGGATCACCCTCGCCTATGCAAAAACGTATCTATTTTATATTAGTGACTCAATACACTGACTCATACGTGTCCCGGTGTTTTAGTCAGGGACATGCTACTTACCTCTTCATCCTTCATCAAGTCAAACTCATCGCTCATCCTCCTCAGCTGTCGACCGCACTTCTTGGCAGCCCACAGGGCGGGGGGAGCTGAGTAAAGCCGTTGCTTCGTCAGCATGTTGGGGGGGAGAGGGAGAGAATGCATCCGTCTCCGAATCTCCGTGGCTCCTTCATCCACAGAGGCCTGCTCCCCTGCAGACAGAGGCAGAGGAGGAGAATGGTGTACAGGACATGAGAGAGAGAGAGAGAAAGAATTATAGGAAAGAATGGGATAGTTGCTGGCCAATACTGGCAGATTTTCTTCTCTGATTTGGACCTCGTGTCTGTGAGGGTGAACTACCATGCTATTATATATAATGAATGAAATATTTTTGTGACTATTCCTCATGCAAGTGGAATGTAATGTGAACAGAATGTGCTGTGAGTGTTCTGTTTTTTTTCCCCTATAGATTCTTGGCTCCAATTCACCTGCAAATCTGTTCGGTACATTATGACGGCATTGCTTCCTTTTGGGGTTCTGGACTTACCCTTGTCTGCGTTTTCCTCTGAGCCGTCTGATCCACTGTTGGGAATTCTGAGCATATCAGCCATTGTGACATCTGTAAATAGCCATAGCAATGGGTTTTCAGTTGTTTTTTGTTGTCCAAACAACAGGTTTTTTAGTTAGTTTTTTTTTTCTGTTCAGAACTTACTGAACCTGTGTTCACATGTCTCAGGTGGTAAAAACAAATTCAGATTCAAATTCAAATTTTCGTTCACTTTAAGAGACGAAGATAAACCCCAATTACCTGAGCATATCACCAATCCAAGACTATAAACTACTACTCTGAATTTTGTTCTGGGAAAAGAAATACAGTGTGTGACACAGCCTCTAGGTGGTACTTAAAGGACTGGCATAGGATGTTCTGATGAGATAAGATAAGACTTTATTAATCCCCAGGTGGGGAAATTTGGGTGTTAACAGCAGCATAAAGGAGGAAAGACAGGTGAAGAAGTATAGATAAAAAAAAATACAAGATAAAAAATAAAAAAAATACAATACAATAAATATAATATACTATAGTATAAAAAAATAGTCGTGAGCAATATTTTAAGCACAAACAACAACAAAAGAGCACAAGCTGTACATGTAGTGAAAAAGGTGCAAAGAGCCGTGAAGGCTGTGAATAAACGAAAGAGCGGAACAGGTCGGGTGTTTACAGTGAGTACATAAAGTGCACAAGGCAGGATAGGAGCGGTAAACAAATGATCAGGAGATTTAAGTGTTCGAGTGTTAGATATTAGTGTCCAGGGTAGATATATAGATTAAAAAGTAAGGTGACCAGGTGGGGTAGAGTGTTTTTGAGCACTGATTTTGAGCACTTAAGGGATAAGATCAGATTTGGTAAAGAGGAAACCAATACAGTGATACTAGCGAGACTGAGAGACGATAACCCTACAGAAGATCCGTTGCATTTTTATACCCTTCAGCTCAACAGTATATGTTGTCGTTCGTAAAAATAAGGATCCCTGATTTTTATTCCGAGACACACGCTGCGGTGAATAAAGCGGGAGTCAGTGTAAATCAACAGAAAAAAAGAGGAAAAAAAAAAACATTTAACCTGTTTACAATACTACAAAAAATAGTGATATTTATCAAGACATCAGAAATCAGATACTGGCTTCAGCAGGACCTCTTACAATCAATTCACCATAAAGACTCTTCGGGGTTTTTTTTTTTAGCAAAGAGAAAAAACAGTGTGCCACAAGAGAAAATCCACGCTGTCTGAAATCACTCACTACTCACTATGTAGTGCACTATATAGTGAGCTTGCCATTTTGTAATGCTGTCCGAAAGTGTAGTGAGAATTGTTACCATATACAGTGCACTTAAAGTATTCCACAATGCATTGTGAAAAGTAGGGTACTGATGTACCTTTTAAGTGCCCGATCCGTCCCGGCTGCCCGATCAGTTCTGCACATGTGAGTGCTTGCGCAAAAGTCAACTAACCTTAACCTTAACCTTAACCCTAACCCTAACCCTAACCATAGGCGCCTGCATACGCGGAACGGATCGGGCACTTGCACACCCTACATCGATGAACCATGATGCATTGTGGCCTGTCTCGTGAAAGCAGGCAAGTCTTAATAGAACAATCAGATACACATGTTATGGAGTTTGTTTCTACAGAGATAATAATTATGAATATCCGGCGCATAATTACATAGCAGCGTAACATCCAAATAGTGTCTGAAATGTACCAACAGCTGTCTGCCCTTATCCCCTTTTTGAGTGTTCTATGGACCAAACACTATATAGGGAGTAGTGCATGAGTGAATGATTTCGGACACAGCAACAGTGACATAGACGAGAGGCATGCACAGGCGCAGAAAATCAAACACCTGAACTGATTTTGCACATAACTTTCTGCTCTTTTGTTGTTGGCAAAATCTAACTAAATGACAATCCCTGTAAAACAAGTTAAAACTGCTTTTTACTCGCAAAAACTTACAGCAAATCAAGGGTGTCACGCAAAAAACGCAGAACACAATTAAAATGGCGTTGGCTTTCACTTTCATGCAGCTAAGAGGTGAGAAATAAACTTAGAAGTCACTCATTTTGAGTTACTCGTTTGGTGTTATGTCAGGTCCTGTCAGATGCAGTTGTAGCTACAGGACTGATTTCCTCTCCTACAGTCAATAACAGAAGAAGGTTTCTTCATTTTTACCCGAATTCGGTTTTAGCTCCCCTCCGCTTCCTCTCTGTGGTCCTTCGTCTCTGAGGCACGTCCCGCCCAGAGTGCCATCCAGTCACCGTAAAGCCTAGTTTATGCTCGCCGTTGCCGCCCCTTCGGTGGCGGTGCGCTTTGGTGTGGTTTCGGCTGATCGTGCACTTCTCAGTGTTTAACGGGCTGGAGGCAACAGTCTCTGAAGCAGGTCTGTCTTTAGAGGCATCTCTACGGTCGAAAAATTAATTTTTGGACGGACCTCGGTGAGCGGGCACGACTCTCACGGTCCATCATTAGCCTACACATTCTTTAAAAACCTACTGCTGAACTAAACGACAGACCCCTCGCATCGCAACTGTAGCGTACTAAATAACCAGGCTACATAAGGTTACAAACATAAGAGTCATAAGTGGTCTATTTTTTGGAGTGTTTTGTGTGGGGAAAATATAACATTCACTCACTCATTTTCAAAGCCGCTTATCCTAATCAGGGTTGCGGGGATTGCTCGAAAGGCGGGGAAACACCTTTAACAGTGCGCCAGTCCATCGTACGGTGAAAATATAATCTGTGATAATATGTGAAAGAAAGCAGTAACTGTGACTTTACCTGTCACTGCAGAATCAGTATAATCACACCAACACACCGCATCCCTGAAGGAAACAGTTCAGTAACACACATTATATATTATATACATTACATAGAATAACTGTTACTTTTTCCAAGAAGTGCTCCTCTTCTTCACTTTTGCACAACTCAAACACACACGCACAAAATTACTTACAGTTAAGAGAGAATTAGCACTGCCACACAGGTATTTTAAACAGCGCGAGATATCACGAAACACAAACAAATTCAGCTTTGACTCTCCCATGAGTAAATGCATCTTTAATTTAACCATGCGCTCTCTCTCTCTCTCTCTCTCTCCTTCACTAAGAATTGACCTCTTTTCTGTAATTTTCTTTTCGCACACAGGAAAGTAACTCATGTCTGACGTTCTCTTATGTGCGTAAAGAAAATTACAGAAAAGAGGTCAATTCTTAGTGAAGCCCGATAAAATCAGCACAGTCTTTAATACTGAGGTCCTTCTGTGGACCCTAACAGGAGCGCCTGCAAGATTTCATCACAGGGTGCAAACAGAAACATATCTACACACGCGCACGTATACACACATTGAGAGAGAGCTGAGAGAAACCCCCCACAGACTGATTAATGAATAATTAAATCTGGGCTACTTGAAGTTTACCCTCCTTCTCTCAGGCTTCTAACGAATTGAATTGCTTAAGGGAGCGTTTACTCATTTTGAGCATGGCTGCTGTCTACAGCTAACATGAACTAGCTAGCGCAGGACTGTCATTGGTGATCATTTTGAGGGGGGAAGCGGCACATTTGTAAAGATAAAAATGTAATATTCTGAGCATACAGTCAGATTTCCCCCATGCGCGTATTTGCACACAAGAAGCGAATGTTTGACGACACCAACCTCCTTTACGACGGTTTCTAGCGGTGACAACAGACTAGACTTTATTAATCACATAGACTAACTGAAGAGCGTTTAGCCGGAGAAGAAATATGAAGTGGACTTGCCTATGATCTGTGAATATGCCCAAACACTTGGAGGTGGTCACCATGTCATTCCCCGCTCAAAAATCGGGACTCTTATGGTACGCACTGTACGTACAGAACTGTACGTACGAACACTGTAGCTTAGTTTCAAAGCCAAACACTTTAACAAGTGAAACAAATTCTGGATTCACTGAGATACAGCAGCAAGGTAAGACTCAACATGATTAATGATGAAAACATGTATTTATTTATATTCTGCTTGTGTCAGAATGTAATGCCTCTACTTATCTACCCCGTCCTGCTCAAAAAGGAAAACTGCACATTGATTTGTAAAATAACATGAAAAATACAAGAAGGCCTCTGATCATGTGTGTTCATTCAGTTAATTTATGACAGACAGTGTGCACATGATTACAGAAACATATACAGATCAAAAATATAAAATTTTTTTTTTTTTTGTTAAATGCACCATATAAAACAGGTTGCGATGTCAGAGTTCCTCCTGAACAAAACATATATTCACATACACCATCGCATGACAAAGTGTATAACAAGCAGTCAGACTGAGGAACTGAGTATTACTCAGGATAACTTTTTTATGTTACATGACAAACACAGACACACACACACACAAAAAGCAAAAATGCTGAAAATACACTGAGACAATCAAGATCAGAAATGAGCATAATTAACACATCTAAAATTTTAGTCTGAACAATAATCAACAACAATCTTTAAATGAAAGCAATAATCTGGAGGTTGTTCCTGATTGATGGACCTGAGGAACAGTACTCTGAACAGCAAATGTGAGTTTTCATCACTTTCTCTTGGCGTGAGATTAAATGTTAAATGTTTTCGACAGGTATGATGATGAGTGGAGCTGAGTTGTCATATTCACGAATATTGAAAGCACAAGTGCAGAAGAATGGGTAGATTTCCCCCCCCCCCCAAATGAGATGTTAGTGAAAGAGTAGATCATTGACTTGGCCCCCACATCATAAAAGGTGACTGTGCCCTTTTCATAATCCACGAAAATCCCAATTTTTTTTGGTTTGTGCCTCAGGAGCAGGCAGACTGGGTCAGATTCTAAAGCAAAATACTGAGTCCCAGCCCTCAGCATGATAGTCCAGTATCCACTCTCTGGGCTTTCGATAAAGTGCCCATTCCTTTCAGCTGACTCTGTGGCCACTCCTAAAAACCAGTAAGGCTTATCCCCAACCTGCACTTCATAGTAAAATTTCCCTGACTGGAAACCTTCCTTTCCTAAGACACAGTTAAACTTATCAAACCTCATTTTATCTACATTGCTGTGGTTGTCCTCAATTCTCACTTCCTTTCCATCATCAGACAGAATGAGGTCATGATGTGCGGTGTCAGGATCCAGAGTCACATCCACTGTGATAAAAGAAGAAAATTTCCCTTGAAGTGTATTTCATACCAGTTACCTATAGACTGATGAACTTGTTTTTATCACACTCTGTTTAACACTTGCAGTTGCTCTATTCTTCATGAAAGCACTAAACCAGCATACAAACTGAATTTTTCTACTTCTACAGGTAAAGAAACCTTGCTTAATTTGTTATAACAGACAAGAAGAGTATGAATGATCCCCTGCTGCATAAACAGTTTAATAATGGAATTCTTTTATTTCACATTGTGGTACCTAAAGGAATAATGTTTACTTTAAATTGTAACCAATTGCATATTGTTTCAGTGTAGTGCTAGAATCCCACTGGAGTGAGGGGTTTGCATTGCTTATAAGGTTTGCATTGCCTGTCATCTTGGGAGGTTGCAGCATTCTTGCATATGCCAAAACAAGCATTTCAACAGTCTGTGTGCACATGTGTCATATATACTTTGTATTATTTTGTATTATTGTATTATGGGCCTGGTCACTTTGATGTTTCAATTCTGCTGTTTGTGCTATGTGTATCATGGTTAATGTTATGTATTTGCAGACAGTTTGTTTGTGTGTGTGTGTGTGTCTGTGTGTGTGTGTGTCTGTTTGTCAACAACCTTTTAGTTTCTCTCCACTGTAAATGTAAATATAAACCTTCCATGAATTCATGAAGCCTTAAATTCTGTAATTGACTCTCTTCTAAAACACTCTGGTGACTCCATTCACCACATTTCATCTCAGAAGTTTGTTGTAAGATGTTTAGTAAGTGAAGGCAAAAAAAACTAAGCACTTAACTGAACATTAAAGGTAAAGAGAGCCTCACCTGCGTATTCTCTCCTGGTCTCAAATACTGAGAAAAGACAAAGAGGATTTACATTGGGTTTTAGAGGCTGGTTGTTTTGTACTAAAAATGCACTTACAGAAATTTAACAGAGATGTAGATATTATGAAGAGACATGCAAAAATAATCTGTATACTTGTAAACTTGCATTTTATCTTCACATGCAGCTGACACAAGTTGAATTGGTGAAATTATCTAGATGTTTAATATGCTGAAATGCAAAAAAAAAAAAAAGATTGTTCCAGTTACTCACTTTCCTCCAGCATCTTCTTGTCAGACTCTGAAATGATGTGATATTTACCCTCATGCCCTTTCTTCCTTTGAGACTCTGAAAAAAATGACAGTGCGTGTTCAAAACATAGACAGAAAAGTCTGTGTAAAAAATATGCATAGCTCATGCTAATTGTATGTCTGGTTTGTCCCTTTCCTGCTTGTGTCTTTGAAAACTGAATGACTACTTAATTACCCCTACATTTCTTTTTTTAGGTGAGCAGCCTTAAATCTTGATTACTCTTGATTAAATTAACTCTTTGAGATTTCTATTGTCTCTGAGATGTGCATACAATTCATTTCCAGTTGAACTTCTGTGACTTTCAACATAACTTGTGCATTTACAGGGAACACAGAAATGAACATTTACATTCTAGAGTTCACATGAGAAGTACAGAGAGAAACATCAATGTGTCATTAATACTCATGATGTAATTCAAAAGACAAAAAAATACAGAAAAAGTATAACAGTGTACTGTGTCATTTTTCTCTGTTTTCGTTTCTATTATTACAAGCCTTTTCTAATGATATTAGACAGTTAAATTTATGACAGTCTAGGTTACATTTATTAAAATGTTAAAGAAGAAATGAAAATAATGTCACTCTTACTATGAGTCGAAATCTAAGCATTTTCTCTGCATGGATGGGAATTTTGAGAATTGCTAGATTTAGATCTGCCTTGCTTATATAAACAGGTGAATGGATTTGGTGGAAATGAAGTCACAGTGCAGGGTTGAATATTGTATTTAAGATTCTTTGGAACACAGAGGAATTGCTAAAATGCAAATTCATCTGGAACTGCAAAATTCATAGTGGTAAAAAAGCATATTACTCAAACTCTTATTTAAAATACAAACAGATAAAAGATATAACTCTTAGCACAAATTTAAAAATTACCTTTCTTTTTACAATGATGCCACATCATCACAATTAATCCAATGACCAACACCATGACACCAACTATAAGAGCCCACCATGCTTGTTCTGTTTTCACTGAAACAGAAAAATCATATGAAATTGACAGACAAATCCTAAAAACTGAAATGATTTACAGTAGGCTCCAGGAACAAATTCCTAAAACTATTGCAAATATTATCCATGTTTTTCAAATTTAAATTTTAATGTACAGAAACATATGAATGTGTAGCAGACCATGAGAGAATCCCTTTATACTCTATATTAAAAAAAAAGTAATAAAAAAAAAGAAAAAAAAACCCCAATATGAACACAATTATATCTCACTCAGAACTCAGAAAACAGTCTGCATTTATGTGGATTTACTTGTAGTAATATACGGACAATTGTCAACTGTCAGTACAAATATAGGTTATATATGCTGCACTTTTAGCTGCAAACAATAGTTCGTAAATAGCAAATTTCTCAAAGTACCTGGCCGAGGGCCAGATCTGGTCCACGTGACAGTTTAATAGAGGCCCTCATATGTTGATAATTTATTGATTTGACTTTGTTATGAACATGTAAAGCCCTTTGAGACTATAAATAATGATAATGGGCCCTAAATAAACTTATATTCTTCTTCTTGCTGTTGAATCTGGACTGCACATCCATTTTTGATGTCCTGCATTTTTTTGTTGTTGTTAATCATTTATTTTTTTTGTCGGGTTGCAGAATTCAAAATGGGATTTTTATTTCAGATGTGTAATTACTAGAATAGGCTTGTAACCAAGGAACTATCCAACATAAACAACTTGGCTACGATACTGTCACAACCTGCACCGCCATTTTGGACTTTTGGTTTGCCATGTCTTTGTGCTCCTGTTCTTTGTCTGTCTCCGCCCCTCACCTGTTCCTGTTTTGTCTCATTATTACCTTGTTAGTTTCAACCAATCCTGTGTTGCCCTGTTTAGTTTCCACCTCTATTTATGCCCTAGTGTTTTGCCTTGTCTTTGTCTATCGTTGTTTGTGTATTTTGCGCACTGTCATGCTGCACCGTTTTGTTATTGGCTTTCGTTATTAGTTTACACCTGTATTTTGATCTTCATTTTAAGTAAAGTCTTCCGTTTTTGTCACTTCAACCATCGTGTCTTGCACTTGGGTCCTGCACCACACCACCAGCGTGACAGATACATGCACTGCCACCTACCAAAAAAAGGCTGAATAGAATTATGTGGCAGCCCGTTATTGACAGATACACTAGACTGTCCTGTAAAAAAATGCCTTTTTCCAAACCTAAATGAGAAGTTGACCTGGAGCATGGATAGCTTCAAGAAAGGGGAACAACTGATTGTTATTTTTACTGAGTCTGATGCAACCATTATCTGCTTGATCTGCAAGGAGAAAGTAACAGGAAAAAAATCGTAAACAGCTTTACTCTACTAAACGTGCAGAGCAGTATGCTTGGTACAGGGGAAAGCAGTGGGAGAGGGCAGTCACTCAAATTCTGAGAGGTCTGTCCATGCAGAAAAGATAAGACGTGCTTAAATGACTGCATACAGTAAAAATTTCAGATTGGAAAACAAACAGGACGCTTTTTTCTTTCTTTTTCGTAATTGTTCAAGCAGCCCCCGCTGGAGAAGATCAGTTGGGCAGTGTCTGTTCATATGAGTTTAAGTCCCCTGGTTTACAATATTGTAAGTCATTCTATCAAATTGTAAGGTACTGTCTAAGTTAAGACGTATTGTCAGTAAACGTATGACATGTCAAAAGTCAGTGAAAAAAAAAAAAACGACCTTATTCCTAATTTCTTAAGTGTGCAACTAGACTGTGGGAAGTATCTGAAAAATCATTTTAATGTTTTTATGCGCAAATTCAAATACTATCATCAAAAGAAGAAGAAGAAGACAGATATTACTTGCCTGCAATAATAACATCTGTCTTCTTCACGTGATGTTTCAGAATTACTCTGCAGAGGACCCTGTTGGTGTTACTGTCTGGAACAGTGAGACTTCGTTTGACATAGAAGCCCTCTGTCTCTCTGACTGTCTGTGTATCTTCAGCAGGGAGAATTTCCCCATCAGTATTCAACCACAAAACCTCAGGTTGAGGGTTCCAGCCTCGACTTTCACACACCAGACTGAGTCTTCCATCTATACTGTGGCCCTCTTGTTTGATCACTGGGTCTGTTCCAACAGCTGTGACAGTATATTTACAGAAAACAAAAACAGTTTTAATCACAACTAGGCAATTAAGTTGTAATGTATGTTAATATAAAATGGAAAAAATAGTAAATACATTGCATCTTTAATCATCAAGATCTGTACCTTCAGGTTTTAACATATGTCATGATGAATAAATACAGTAAATATTTTATGTCTGAAACAATGATGATTCTCACCTTCAACTTTAATCTGAAGGGTGATTTCATCAAACCAGGAGTCAGAGTATATGAAACATTTGTACTTCCCCTCATCAGAGAGTGTCACGTTGGAGAGTTTTAATGAAGCGTTGCCTTTCTGCAGTTCTTCTTTAAACAGTGTCGTCCTTCCTCTATAAGACTGAGACTGTTGATCATTTCTGTCTTTGTGATCTTTGTACAAATGTACCTTTGAGTCCAGTCTTGTCCACTCCACTGTCATTCCCTCAGCACTGATGTTGGGATTAAGATAACAGGGCAGAACCACATCTTCACCGGCTAGACCAACAAGAGGATCAGCTGGACCAACAACTTCAAACTTTTCTGTTTCTAAGAGGCAAAACACATTTTCATCCTGTCACATTCATGAATTCAATCTTTTGATAACAGAACTATTACACATATTCAGGTTCATGTTTCTTGATTTTGTAAATGTTGTCAGATTTTTGGAAAATGTTCCTGTTTTGCTAACTCGAATCTTTATAGTATCACTAATATTACATGTGTTATGTTTCTGTTCGCTGTACCTTTATACCTCTACAACCAGATAGCTCATAAGACTGGCCTACATGTTTCTCTGGTCATAAAGATACACTGGGATAGAATCATCTAACATCTTCTGCTTGCACATGCAAGCACATAAACATTTAAAAGAAGTTGCATTGACTTTACCTGATTGTGTCAGTGAAGCACAGTGCAAAATCAGTATAATCACACCAGTAGACTTCATCCCTGAAGGAAACATTTCAGTAACACACATTATAGATCATATAAATTACATAGAATAACTGATACTTCACTCCAGGAAGTGGTTTTTCTCTGAGTGTACTGGTGTTGTACAGCTGGTATACTTTCAGTTTAGCACACTGCACACACTCACACACACACACACACACACACACACACACAAATTGATGTCATTCCTAACATTTACATAATCATTTACATAATTTAACACAAAATGGGCAAATATTCACAAAAGATTGGGAGTAAATAATTAGTGATTCTACAACCAAGAATTTGCTATCAAATCTTCACAAGGATCACATCTTTACTGTGTGACTTTCATTCAGTGGAACCTAGACAGCTACCTCCACCAATAGAAACACAAGGATTACTTTGTCAGGATTACTTTTATAGTTCAGGAATATTAAGTTAAACAAGAAAATGTCTTACCAGCTCACTTCAGACTTGTCCAGGAAGTGAAATATGAGGTACTTTTACCAGAGAGGCACAGAAGACTGATCAAGCAAAAGACTGAACAAATTCAGCACTGCGATGGATGTAACTCTCAGTACAACTATAATATTCATAAACAATGCTTTTCAGGTGGTAACAATGTTACATATGACAGTTAGCTTTTCTTGTCACATACACAATCTGCCCACCACCTGTGTTGGCATGACAGTTGCCACTTTCCTCAGGAAGTACCATTGCGCAAAGATGAAGAGTATTCTCATGAGACTTCGAAGCTGAAATCAAAGACCATACACTGTAAAAGCAGTCCTGACAAGCATCTTTAGCTCCGGCTGTATTCCTTCATCTCCACAGAACATCTCATCCCATAATTAGATTATAAATTCATAAGAATGAAGCAATTACCCTGGAAACCAGTTTTTGAGTACCACTTCAGATAAAGAGCCACAAATTAAAATCTAAGGAGCCCCTGCTGGAGTCCAATGGTATATTCACATACACCATGGCATAACAATGTATAACAAGCAGAGGAACTGAGTGTTATTCAGGATGAGGGTTTTGTTATGTTTGATCGCACATATGCACGCACACGCACACGCACACACACACACAGACACAGACACAGACACAGACACAAAAAGAAAAGCTGGTTATAATGTATTGAGACAATCAAGACAGAAATGATCATAATTAACATGTATGAAAAATTTTAATCCGAACAATTAATCAACAGCAGTCATTACAGTCCAACAATAAACAATAAGTGTTGTTTCCGCCTGTTGGACCTGGTGCACAAAACATCACACAGCCAATGTGAGTGTTTTCACCAGTTTCTCATCCCTCATTCCACCACCCTGTGTCTCTCTTTCTCTCTCTCTCTCTCTGTCTCTCTACTTCACTAAGAATTGGTGTAGAACAGTTTTAAAAATAATCATTATGTTTATGTGCTATTTAAACTTTAATGTACAGTATATTACACATAGACTGTAGATGAATGACTGTAACTGTGTGAACGGATAGGAGACAGTAATCCTACTTATGAGGAATTCACAAATTTAAGATTAAGTCTGAGATTAGCATTTGTGACGTTTCACATTTCATCTGATCCTCTTTACACCATTTTATATAACAGAATTTTCACAAATTAATAAGATTTTGTACCGATAATCAGATTATTCTCTCTGTTAGTCTCTGTTAGCATCATGCTAATGGGATGCACACCAAATGTATGGTCACATTTTATGTAATTTTGGATTTGTTTTTATTTTCGGGAATGTTGTTTCTATGAGAGGAATATTCTAATCTGAGCCATAATGGTCAGTTATTACCCCGTGGCAAAACTAAGGCTTTTTAATAATATACTTGGAGCATCTCAGTGTTGCCAGTAGGAGGCAGAGTGGCGCGTTGCTTCTCCCCCGGACTCTCTTAGTGAGAGGATTCGTTGTTGCTTCCTCAGTTTGATGATTGAGGCGGCACCGAATAGGAACACGTCACCTTTCTCATTCTTTCTCCTGTTTTTACAGGTTTGTAAAGTTTTAAAACGTGGGTCACTATGTACACTACATACGCATGTTTAACATTTAAATGTAATATTTAAATAAAATGTTTGGTCGATTTTGTAAGGGTAAATAACATGGTCATAGGGCTTTGCGAACAAGCAGGGCAAAATACTTTTTTCTGTTATGTTGTGCGTGACTTAAGAAGAATGTACTAGAATCACACCTCCAATCCACTCACAATGAGGACAATATTCAACACTGATTTATTCGTATGAGTAAAATACATCTCATAAAATGTCCCATGACACATATTAAGCTACACACCACTACTTTAGATACTTTTATTATTTGCCTTTTGAATAAGGTTAAATAGGAGAACATGTAAAAACCTAGAAACTGTACATTTAATGGTAATGTTTTTCTTTTAGGTAGTTGTAAACTAAATGGAAACACTAGCTCAGTTAATGGACTGAATGAAGATTCATAAATACAGAAAAACACTAATTAAACTTGGGGTTATTTTAATGGTAAATGGAGAAATGGAAAATTGTTTTATTTGAATGCTGGTGAACTTGTAACTAGTGTATGTGTAGTGTATTTTGCTTTATTTTTGGTATTATGGGTTTCTGTATTTATAAAATTTGCATCTTGTGAAATAAAAGCTTGCTGAGTGAAGCGGCACTGAATACACCTGTCGCCTTTCTCATTCCTTCTCCTGTTTTTACAGGATCTCAGCCTGAGACCCATAACACTAACAACACATCACCAGATGTTAACAATCAGACCAAGAGAGACGTTCAAAATGAACAAAATTTTGACAAATTCATCAGACTTCATTCTAGTCATTCATAAGACTATCTTCTGTTGGTTTCTGTTAGCATCACGCTAATAACATGTCACAAGACGTTCACAGTCAGCAAAGACTGAGAAACTAATTTTATTCACCATGCTCTCATAATAGACAAAATCCTCTTCACCACTGTGCGTATTCAGAGATGATCCTACTACTGGAGAAAGAGGGAAAATGACAAGGCTTTGTTTACTTTACATTCATCAACTCTTATTCTTCACTTTTTAAATGGAGCAAGAATCATTTAGCAGTTTACATGTTCAATACAGACTGGACTCAGCTGACAATGCAAATTTGATCATTATTAATTTGACTGCTATTTGGTTATTATTATTACCACCTATTTAAAAATAAACCCTCTGACAATTAAAACCAGTAAACACAGAGGAAGAAGGATCTCTCTTGCTGGTAACAAGCTAAAGATCCTTTGTGTGATAAAATGTTAAACTAAATGCTTTTAACAGGATGTGACGATCAGTGGAGCTGGGTTATCATGCTCATGAATTTTGAAAGCAAATGTGCAGAGGAATGGGTAGACTTTCTTCCTCCAGCGGTGCATCAGTGAAAAAGGAAATAATTGACTCGGATGTCACATCATAAAGGGTGACTGTGTTTCTTCGTAATCCACAAAAATCCCAATCTCCCGCATCTTCTATCTTCTATGCTTGTGCCCTGAACCTGTTTTGAGGTTGAACCAAGATGGGGTAATTTCCCCTGCTGAAGATACAAAGACAGTCAGAGAGACACAGACAAGAGTGATACCAGCAGGCTGTTCTTCCAATTAACACTAAGAGAACAAGTGAAGTATATAGATATTATTATAGGCAAGTAATATCTGTCCTCTTATTTTTTTTTTTTGGTGATTTCATTCACTTAGTGTTTAAACTTGCACATAAAAACATTAAAATTAATGATTGTGCACATATTTCTCATGTTCTGATTCCCAAGTAAGTCTGAGATATCTTGAATGCTGAGAATCTTGCCTTGTTTTGTGTTCTTGTATGTATGGCCTGCCCTTAAAAGAAAAGAAAAGAAAAGAAACTGCATATGCATTCAGTTTTACCTCTACCAAATCATGACACCAGGAATTGAAAAAATGTTGTGCAGGTCAGATTTCATGAGGAATTATAGACACGTGAGGGATTCTGTCAAACTTGAGCTCTATTAAATGGTATTTTCTGATGCCTGCCATAAACTGAGCAAAACGTGCAGTAAGTATTAACTATAACTTTTTTTATATGATTTTTCTTCTTTTAGGTGACTCAGTGCACAAATGGTGGGCTCTGACAGTTGGGCTAATAGTGTTGGTCATCGGATTAATTGTGATGATGCGGTATCCTTGGAAAAGGAAAGTGTTGTGAAGTGTGTAAGGACTGTGTGGTTCACAGGAAGTGTGTGGCCGCTATGGCGCATCCAGTTAGAATGCGACACAAGATGTTTCTTTAATGGGTTTTATTTAAATACAAATGGAGGTACAGAGGAGGTGTAAATGGGTGGTATGTATACAATCACTGTGTATACAAAGCTGTGAATTGGGGGTGTAGGTATTACTGTGTTTCTGTGTATGGTGCTTTATGTGTGATCTTTGTATATGTGTTCCTTGTGTGTGTGTGTATGTTTGTGTGTGGTTTATGTATGATGCCTTGTGTGATCCCTTTATGGTGCGTTGTGTGTGTGTGATCTATGTATGTGTGTTGTGTTCTTTGTACATGTGTTCCTTGTGTGTGGTTTATGTATGACGCTTTGTGTGATCCCTTTATGGTGCATTGTGTGTGTGTGTGATCTATGTATGTGTGTTGTGTTCTTTGTACATGTGTTCCTTGTGTGTGGTTTATGAATGATGCTTTGTGTGATCCCTTTTATGGTGCGTTGTGTGGTTACAAAGAATTGATGAAAGCAGAATACAACAGTACTCCGTGATGAAAACCACAGCAGTTTCTCCGAAAGTGTACGCGCAATCACAGTCTCCCCACAAGTCTTCTCCCTTTGAATCTCGCGCCGACAAAGACGGCAACTTTGCGGCAGTATTTATGGAGACTCGTGCGACTGTGATTGGCGCATCTCATGGGGAGGGACAACCAATAGCGGGTGACTGCTTGCACTATTGGTTGCTGCTGGAAACAGGAGGCGTTACTCAAAAGTCCTTTGTTATAGAAAGGTAATCTTTACATTTGTGTCAAAATATTGTCACAGTTACCTGCTACCACCCATCCGAAGTCCATAAATAATCGGTATGAAATACATTTCAAGAAGGTTTTTGTCACGCTGGTAGTGTGGGGCAGGACCCAAGTGCAGGACACGAAGATTGTAGTGACAAAAAGGGGACTTTACTTACAAACTGAGGATCAAAATACACGTGCAAACTGGAACAAAACCAATAACAAAAAGGTGCAGCGAAACAGTGTGGAAACTAACACAAACAACGATAGACAAGAGACAGGGGAAACACAAGGGCTTAAATACAAGAAGAAAACTAAACAGGGCAAACATGATTGGATAAAATTAACAAGGGTGGGGGGGCACACAGAGGGATGACCGAAGGCCGAGCAGGTGGGGGGTTGGCTGGAACAGACACTGGAGCGGACTTTCCAAAACGGGCACAGGAACGGGAACGGAGCAGACTCTTCAAAACAGCCTCGACGTCGGCTAAGGAGCTGAGTTGGGTCGGGGACAGGGCCTTGGGAACAGGACAGGACAGGACAGAACGTCAGCTAGGGAGCTGAGCAGGGCCGGGAAAGCGGCATCGGGAACAAGACAGCGTAACCTCCACGGCGCGCTGGGCAGCGCAACCTCCATGGCGCCTTCGGAGCCACTGTTTGAGGAAGATGCTTCTTTGGGATCCAGGGGGACAGAGACAGGAGACCCAGGAGCGGACACAGCCCCAAAGATGCTTGGACCCAGCACCACAGTCCGTGTGGTGCCTGGGTCTAGGGCTGGGAGCCCCCCCCCAAAAAAATTTCCCCCCCGGGTTAGGGGCTGGAGAACCTACCGAGAGAGGGAGCCCCGCCGCACCCAGGTCAGGAGCCGAAGCCGTCTCTGCCCTGAGGACTGAAGCGTCCTGCTGGGTCCTTGATGGGTCTATCGTTGTTTGTGATCAAATACACACTGCGTCGCTGCACCTTTTTGTTATCGGTTTTGTTCCAGTTTGCACGTGTATTTTGATCCTCAGTTTGTAAGTAAAGTCCTCCTTTTGTCACTACAATCTTCGTGTCGTGCGCATGGGTCCTGCACCACACTACCAGCATGACAGTTTTCTACATTTTATACAGTGGTTGTGACTCTGGATCCACTGGCTTCCGGTAGCAGCCCGCATCCAGTTCAAGACACTGGTGCTGGCCTACCAGGCCACAAGAGGCTCTGCCCCATCATACCTTCAGTCTCTTATAACTCCTTATATCCCCGCTAGAACCCTCCGCTCTACCACCTCTGGTCAACTGATGGTCCCCTCACTTTGGGAACCCGGCAGCCGTTCTTCCTGACCACGCCTCTTCTCTGCCATTGCTCCGCGGTGCAGGAATGACCTCCCTCACTCAGTTAGGACTGCGGAATCTCTTGCCATCTTCCGCAGGAAACTGAAAACCCACCTCTTGAGAACCCACCTGTCCCCCACTGCCTAACCTCCCTTTCTTTATCTATCTATCTATCTATCTATCTATATATATATATATATATATATATATATATACTTACCTTGTCTTGTGTTTGTGTTTGTCATTCACTGTCAAAGAATTCCAGGAGGGTACTACAAAGAGTAAATTAATGTACAGCCTTATTGTGATCTCTGTTGATGAGGTAATAGGATCTGACTGATGCACTTACTGTGAGTCACTTTGGCTAAAAGCGTCTGCGAAATACCAAATTGTAAATTGTAATTGTAATCCTAACACGGCACATCATGACCTCATTCTGTCTGATGACGGAAAAGAAGTGAGAATCAGAGATGGGAGAGGACAGAGAACTGAGGACAACCACAGCAATACAGACCCAAAGAAGTTTGATAAGTCTCACTGTGTCTTAGGAAAGGAGGGTTTCCAGTCAGAGAAATTTTACTATGAGGTACAGGTCAGGGATAAGTCTTAATAATTTTTAGGAGTGTCCAGAGAGTCAGCTGACAGGGACGGGTACTTCACTGAAAACCCAGAGAGTGGACACTGGATTATGAGGCTGAATGCTGGGAGTCAGTATTTTGCTTTAGAATCTAACCCAGTTTACCTGGCCCTGAATCAATCTACCAAGTCTTTTGCAACTGTGGTCTCAAAACTGGTAAATCTGACAAGTCAGATCCACTGATCATCATACCTGTTAAAAACATTTAACATTTAATCTCACAAAAGCTCCTTTGCTTGTTATCAGTAAGAGAGATCTTTCTTCCCCTGTCTTTACCGGTTCTGATTGTCACAAGGTTTATTTGTAAAGAAGTAGTAATAGTAATGCCATAAATAGTGACCAAATTAAAAACAATCAAATTTGCATTGCCAGCCGAGTCCTGCCTGTATTGAACATGTAAACTGCTAAGTGATTCTTGTTTAAACAGTGAAGAATAAGAGTTCAGTAAATAAAGTCTTGTCATTTTCCCTCTTTCTCCAGTAGTGAGATCATCTCTGAATATACACAGTGATGAAGAGGGTTTTGTCTGTGATGAGAACATGATTGATAAAACTAGTTTCTCAGTCTTTGCTGACTGTGAACACCTTGTGACATGTTGTTAGCATGATGCCACAGAAACCAATAGGACATAATCTTATGAATCACTGGAAAGAAATCTTACGAATTTGTCAAAATTTTGTACACTTTGCTCAAAATTACATAAAGAGAATCAGACATTTATATCGCATTTTGAGAAAAGCATCCCTTTTTTTTTATTTGTTCTTTATATGTTCTCTACCTTTTATGTTCATGTGCAGATCGTCTGCCATAAATAAACTGAATGAACACACATGACCATAGGCTTTGTTGTATTTTTCATGTCATTGTATAGAATGAAATGTGCAATTTCCTCATTTGGCCAGGAGGGGGAGGCAAAGTAGAGGCAGTATACTGATGATAGCAGAACAGTAAAGGCTTGTTTTTATTATAAACAATTCCTGCTCATGCCTTGCCTCGGCATCTCAGTAAATCCAGAATATGATTCACCTGGAAGAAGGTTTGGCTTTTAAACTTAGCTACGATATTCTCATGCCATGTTCACAGTCTGTTTGAGATTGCTGACACTGTAATATTACACTACTGCAGGGTCCACAAAACTACATCAGTGTAAAAGACTGGGTAACAGCACACTTTGTCTCATGCATAACTTAAATATAGCATTCAGTATGCTATCATATGACCTTCAGTCAAATAGGCATGTGTGTGTGTGTGTGTGTGAGTATATGTGTGTATATGTCCATTTCTCTTTTCCCTTTTTCTGGCTGTGTATTTGTGTGCTGAGGAGTCTGACTGGTTTCTCTCCATTGTCAGAGCCTGGAAGTGAACTTTAAACAGTCATCTAACACAAACACTGGGTACTAGAGCACTATACACAGTTCCTCAATCTGACTGCTTGTTATATATTATTATGCCATGGTGTGTGTGAATATACCACTGGACTCCAGCAGGGCCTCCTCTATTAAAATAAAATAGATTTTAATTTGTGGCTTTTTACCTCAAATGGTATTCAGAGACTATTACCTAAGTAACTGCTTTATTCTCGAGAAGAACGAGATATTCTGTAGGGATGAATGAATAAAGCTAGCGTAAAAGATGCATATCAGAATAGCTTTTATTAGGCCTATAGTTTAGTTTCGGTTTTCTTCAAGTCTCACAAGGTGTTTGGTTTCAGTTTTCAAGTCTTCATCTTTGTAAAGCAATAGTACTGAAGAAAGTGGAAACTATTGTGTCTAATTGTGTGAGTGATAAGGTGATAAGAAAAGCTAACTAACCTAACATCATTACCACCTAAGGACTATTATTTATGATTTACATAGCTGTACTGAGTGTTACATCCATCTCTGTGGTGAATTTGTTCAGTCTTTTGCTGATCAGTCTTCTACGCCTCTGTGGTAAAGGTACTTCATATTTCACTTCCTGGACAAGCTTGGAGTAAGATGATTTCTATAGCTGGTAAGACATTTTCTTGTTTAACTTAATAATCCTAAACTTTACAAGTAATCTTGGCAATTTAATCCTTGTGTTTCTATTGGTGGAGGAAGCTGTCTAGGCTCCACTGCATGAAAGTCAGACAATAAAAATGTGAACCTTGTGAAGATTTGGTAGCAAATATTAGGTTGCATAATAACATATTACTTACTCCTAATGTGATGTCAATGTTTGTCCATTTAGTATTAAATTATGTGAATGTTACAAAAGGAAATTTGTGTGTGGGTCTTTGTGAGTGTGTGCGTGCGTGCGTGTGTGCGCGTGTGTGTGTGCGTGTGCATGTTTTTGAGATGTGCAAAAGTAAATGAAGACCAGCACACCCAGAAGAAAACCACTTCCTGAAGAGAGAAGTTTCAGTTATTCTATGTAATTTATATGATATATAATGTGTATTACTGAACTGTCTCCATCAGGTATGAAGTGTGTTGGTGTGATTATACTGGTTCTACACTGTGCTATGGGGACACAGTCAGGTAAAGTCCATACAACTTCATTTAAGAAGTGCTAGATACTAACTGCCTGAGTATGAGATACTTTCATTTGTGATGGCAACTGCTACCTGCTATTACAGATTGCATGACCTACTGAATATCTGTATATAGGTTATATAGTGCCAGGTATGGGGAAAAAAAGACCGGCCCTCAAAAGACCAGCTCACTGTAAAAATTCACAAACATCCCAATGGCCAGTTTGCGTCTGCATAACGATCATCTATGGACTGACAAGATGTCCGTGAAGATTTTCAGTCATCCAGGTCATGCTTATCCAAGAAGGGTTAAGTCAAGGGCAACTGGACTTGGTTCTAGATACTTGAAGATGTTTCACCTCTCATCCAAGTGGCCTCTTCAGTTCTGACTGACCTTGACTTAACCCTTCTTGGACATGGACTGACAAGCTTGTTTTTCAAGTTCTGTTTAAAACACACATTTATTCTATTCTTTATTGAAGCATCAAATCCAGAGACCGTGAGGCACACAACCTATACTCAAGCAAGAATTTTCTTCCTGTATCAAAGGCCATATACCTGATGTCATGGCTTGAGGCAAAAGACTGTGAACTGGGTGAACGAAACCTGTGATTAGCATGTGAATACAAGTTCATGTGTTCACACTGAATTCTCTATAAGACAGAGATGGGGACTCGAGTTTGCGACTTGGACTCGAGTTGCACTTAATTCGCACACACAGGGACTTGTGACTTGACTTGAGACTCGACTTGGACTCGAGCTGTGGGACTCGTGAACAATTATTATTTTACTTTTTATTATTTTTTATGACATTAAGGAAATATCTGACGAGCTGGATGTCATTCCCTCCCTTATTATCATACATAACTTTACGCATGCACACACCCACAGATGACTGTGAACTGGAGCAACAGAGCTCTAACCATGGCAAGCACACCTGCAGCTGCTCTGACATTTGTGATAACCTTTGGCTATAATGCCCTCATATAAGGCCCAAACAAAAGAATGGCTAAATGCAAGGTATGCGGTATCAAAATAAATGATACTGGATTGACCGCATCAAAATTTATAAGGCACTTCAAAATGCAGCCAGATATGTCAGTCAGTCACTTGGTAATGTGAGAGACAAGTTAACGTTAGCACCTGTGCACGTTAGCAAACATGTTAGCTCAGCATAAGCTATCTCACGTTAGCTTTTTACTAGCTTTGTAGCTAAGGGAGGTTAACTTGATTAGATTGCTGTTCACTGAATATTTTGAAAAGATGAGTGAATGTTTGTTTGCTTGCCATACTTGTTTGCATAGGATGTTAGATCTGCCATAACTGTAAAAATGGTCGGGTAACTTAATCAACTTAGATGAACAACACCATGTATCATGTGTGTGCAGAGCTAAAAAAATAACAAAAATGTTGCAAAATACAGTCATTAACTTTTTAAAGGAAAGCTTTGATGGTGTTTTCTTTTTAATATTGCATTGCAATAACCTGTTTTGAGTGATAATATACCAAACAACTAATCAGTGCTGATATTGTATGCTAATAGATAAAGGAGTGATGATAATACAGTACATGCTTTGAATTCCTTAAGTATAGCAATGCAATGTTCTAAGCAGACCGACTGGCATGCAGCAGATGATAGAATGCTCATTGCAACCAAAAGAGTCTTAAGACTTGACTTGGACTTGACTTCACTTGGGACAATTTAAAAGGTGTTGCTCTACCAAGCGCAGGCATTCGCCATTTCTAATCTAAAAGGTTGCTGCTAATTGCTCATTCAGTAAAATCACATTGTGAAGAGAGAAAATGTAGTATTGCACATTTAAAGTAAGTAAATACTCACCGGTGTGTTTTCTTCTTCTCTGAATTTCTGAAAACAGGCAAAGAGCATTTGCATTAGGCTCAGTGTACTTTGTCCATAATGAAGTTTTTAGGTTTTTAAGGTTGGCTGTTTTGTATTAAAACCTTTAGTTATAGAAATTTCATAGAATTATATTATTCTTATAGTAGAATTATATTCTTCTAATGATAGGATAAAATTGTATTTTTACAAGTCTTTTGTAATGACATTAGACAGTTAACATTACAACATTATACAATTATGAGGAATTGTTCAAATGTGCAATCAGTGGAAATTGCGAGATTTTAATGGCACAAAAGCATATTTCAGCTTTCATTCAAATGCTGTTGGATGAAAGCATAAATTTTGAAATAAAGGTAAAATTTACCTTTTGCTTTATGATTACAACAAAGCAGCACAATAAATACAATAGCTGAAGCTATAGTCACAATTATAACAACCCACCATTCAACCGGTTTAACTGAAACAGAGAAGTCATGATATTGACAGAATATCACCAAAAATCCTAAACATTAAACTGACTTAACAGTGTGGATTAAAAACATAGACCCAACGCTTCTGCAAATGTTACATATGTTTTCCACTCTTTACTATGTAAAAAGACTATTAATGTGCTTCTCTTAGTCAATGAGTATATTAATGATTTAGAGAAAATCTTTTTACATCCTCTGTTGAAGACCAATAGTGAAAAAGGAAAGAGAGAAAGAAAGAAAGAAGATTAACTTGCCTGGTATAATAATATCTTTCTGTTTCATGTGATTTCTCAGTTTTACTCTGCAGATGGACCTGTTGGTGTCACTGTTTGAAACAGTGAAATGTCGTTTGACATAGAAACCCTCTGTCTCTCTTATTGTCTCTGTATCTACAGCAGTGAGGATTTCCCCATCATCTTAGTTTCACCACAAAACCTCAGGTTCAGGGTTCCAGCCTCTGGTTTCACACACCAGACTGAGTCTTTCATCTCTACTGTTGCTCTCCTGTTTGATCACTGGGTTTGTTCCAGTAGCTTTCATGTTTACAGAGAACAAAAACAACAAAGAAAAAAAGTCTTACTCACAACTAAATTTAAACATATGTCAAATTGGTAAAAACCATAAACATATTATGCCTGACATAGTAGTTCTCATTAGAATGATGGTTCTCTTCTAGACCCATTATTGCCTGCTTCACCTCCAGAGCCTCCTGATCGCCCAGTTCCATCCCTGCTGCTCTGCCTCCTGGCCACCTGGTTCCTGATGCCATTGCCCCGAACACTACTCCTCCGGCTCTGGACCAGTCAGTGCCTGTTCCGTCTTGAGAGCCTCCTGATGCTCCAGATCTCGCCTCGAATACTCCTCCTCCAGCTTTGGATCCACCGTTACCCACTCCACCTCCAGAACCACCTGTCCCCCTGGACCCGCCATTGGCTGCTCGTCCTCTAGAGCCTCCAGATCATCTAGTCCTGACTCTTGCTCTGCCTATGGATTGCCCAGCACTTTCCTGATCCCTGGTGTCAGTCGGTGTCCTCCCTGATTTTCCTCGACCACCTCTAGTGTCTTTCGGTGTCCTCCCTGTGTCTCCTGGTCTACAGCTAATGTCTGGTGTTTTCCCCAAGTCTCCCGATCTTTGTTCCCCTGTTTCTCTGGTGTTGGTGCTGTTGGTACTGTGATACCAATCCCCGGTCCCTCTCTGTCTCCATTCTGTCCCCTTTTCGTTGATCCCATTTACTCCCTCTAGTGTCAAGTCTGTGTTCTGTTTCCCTGTCTCTCTTGTCTCCCCCCTCTTTTGGTCAGTTTTGGTTCAGCCCTGTTTAGTCCTTTGATTTAGTCATTGGTAACACCTGTTTTCAGTTAGTTTGCCTTGTTCTGTTCGGTTTAAATATTCCTTGGTCTCCCCTGTTGTTTAGTTCTGGCATTGTTTGGAGTTTATCCATGTCATGTTGATTTCTTTTTCTGCCATGGTCCTGAATCTGTGTTTCTGTAAGTCTTTGTAACTCTTTGTGTTAAGTTAACTTTAAATAAAGAAGACACTGATCTGCATTTGAATCCAGTCTCTTAACAAATGTGACAAAGAGACTCTGACATAACTCTCAGTAAAACTAGGTGACTCATAAACAGCGGTTATCTGGTGGTAACAATGTGACATAGGTCAGTCAGCTTTTCTTGTCACAAACACAATTACCCCACTGACCGTGCTCCTAACTGTATAATTGTACAGCTATGCTATGTAGTAGTTCCCACCTAGGCTAGTGGACTATGAGGAAATACCATTACCACACAAAGACTTTTCCTCAGAAGAGTTGAAGAAAACCGGAAAAAAAATAAAAGACCAAATAAAAGCAATTCTCATGTACGTCTTCTGTTCTAGCTCTGTTCCTCCATTTCCACAGAATATCTCATCCCTTTATTATATTAGAAATGGATAAGAATGAAGATCAGTGGATACCTTGAATATCATTTGGCCAGACTACTGAGGGTATTCAAAATGAAGCTTGGTCTAAAATACAAGAGCATTTTTGTCAATTACAGCAGTGTCAGCATCATCCTGGGCTGCTTTACTACTACTGTGTTTCTCATTACCTGGCACCAGTGCACTTAATATGGACAAAATGTACAACTAACTTTTAATTTAAAAAATTAAAAATTGCAACCAGCTGTCACTGATATGAAAGTTCACCTTTCATTGTGATGAGCTATAAAAAATTAGGGGCCCCCGCAGGTTGAAAACCCCTGCTCTAGACAAGGACACGAAAAATACAACAAAGCCTATGATCACATGTGTTCATTCAGTTTATTTATGACAGGCAGTTTGCATATGAAGCTATAAAGACAAACAGAAAAATGGGATGCTTTTCTCAAAATGCGATATAAATTTCACATTTTGTCTGATTCTCTTTACATAATCTTGTGAAAAGTGAACAAAACTGACAAATCCATGAGATTTCATTCAAGTCATTCATAAGATTAGGTTCTGTTGGTTTCTGTTAGCATCACGCTAATAACATGTCACAGTTAGCTAAGGCTGAGAAGTTTTTTTTTTTTTTTAAATCATGTTCTCATAACAGATAAAACCCTCTTCATCACTGCATATTCAGAGATGATCTCACTACTGGAGAAAGAGGGAAAATGACAAGACTTTATTTACTGAACTCTTATTCTTCACTGTTTAAACAGAGCAAGAATCACTTAGCAGTTTACAAGCAGGTTCAATACAGGCAGGACTAAGCTGGCAATGCAAATTTGATATTAATTTGGTTACTATTTAAGGCATTACTATTAATACTTCTTTACAAATAAACCTCGAGACAATTATAACTAGTAAACACAGAGGAAGAAAGATCTCGCTTGCTGATAACAAGGAAAAGATCTTCTGTGAGATTAAATGTTAAATGTTTTTAACAGGTATGATGATCAGTGGATCTGAGTTTACCAGTTCTGAAACCACAGGTGCAAAAGAGTGGGTAGATTGACTCAAGGACAGGTAAACTGGGTTAGATTCTAAAGCAAAATACTGATTCCCAGCCTTCAGCCTCATAATCCAGTGTCCACTCTCTGGGGTTTCAGTAAAGTACCCATCCCTGTCAGCTGAATCTCTGGACACTCCTACAAATCATTAAGTATGATATCCCTCTGGGTCCCTAGTACGGCGGTTGTTTTTAGTTTTCTGTCTTCTCTCCCCTCTGTTTCTCAGTCCTTTTCCATCGCCAGATGGAGTGAGGTCACTGTGTGCTGTGTCAGGATCCACAGTCACATACACTATGAAAAATATGGAAAATTTTCTTTTAAAGTGTATGTCATACCAATTATTTATTGTCTTTGTGTGTGTGTGTGTGTGTGTGTGCTTGCTTTAGTCTCTGTCCTCTGTAAATACTAATATGCTAAGTGTTCTGTCAGTCCAACCACAATGGCTCAAATTCTGTAAACTGCTTCTGTGCTGAAAAGGTCTTGTAAGATGTTGTAAAATTAAGCGCTGAACGTTAAATGTAAAGAGAGCCTCACTTTCATGATTTGTCCTTGTCTGAGATTCTGAAACCAGACAAAGAGGATTTACATTGGGTTCAACTCACTTTATGTCTAAAATAAGGTATTTAAGCCTATCTGCATTGCTCATATGAACAGGTCAATGGACTTGGAGGAAGTGTAATCATTTTGTAGGGCTGAAGACTGTATTTAAGATTCTTTGTAACAGATGTATTGCTAAAATGCACACTAAGTTCAATTTGCAAAATTCCTACTGGTACAAAAACATATTACACAAACTTTCATTTAAAATACTGATGGAAAAATAATATGAATTTTGACACAAATGTAAAGATTACCATTCCTTTTCCGAGGATACCGCATCATCACAATTAATCCGACGACCAACACTGTTACCCCAACTGTAACAGCCCACCATTTGTGCACTGAGTCAGCTAAAAGAAGAAAAATCATATAAAATTGATATAGTTAATACATACTGCACTTTTTGGCAGTTTATGGCAGGCATCAGAAATTACCATTTGATAGAGCCCCAGAATCCCTCATGTGTCTATAATTTCTAATGAAATCTGGCCTGCACAACAATTTTTCAATGCCCGGTGTCATGATTTGGTAAACTGAATGCATATGCAGACTTAGCAGTTTATTTCTTTTCTTTTCTTTTCTTTTCTTTTCTTTTCTTTTCTTTTCTTTTAAGGGCAGGCCATAAACACAGGAACACAAAACAAGGCAAGATTCTCAGCATTCAAGATAACTCAGACTTTCTTGGGAATCAGGTCACATCAAACAAGATAAGACAAGGACTTCACAAAAAACTAAAGAAAACCAGGGAATAAACCATTCTTGATGAACTAAAAACAGCTTCATGCTCTGACTCAAAAATTAACTTTACAAAGGAGAACGAGGAAATGTGTTAGGAAAACCCAACACAAGAATGAACAACATGGGGGGGAGAGAGAGAACCAGTTTGTGACACCTGCGTTTTTATTCATTTACGTTCTTACATAATCGCTTATTTTTCCGATTGGGCAGCAAATGCAAAATGTGCAATTTCAAAAACAGCCTTGCAACCAAAGAAATTATCTGACATAAACAACCTGGCTACAACAAATTAAATCCTCCAAGAAAGTCTGACTACAACTGTGCGGCAACCTGTTATTGACGCGCACGCTAGACTCACTCACTCGCTCATTATCTAAGCCGCTTATCCTAATTAGGTTCGCGGGGGGTGCTGGAGCCTATCCCAGCGCTCATAGGGCAAAAGGCAGGGAAGCACCCTGGACAGGTTGCCAGTCTATCGCAGGGCAGACACACAGACAAACACACTCACACCTAAGGGCAATTTAGTGTCGCCAATTCACCTAACCTGCATGTCTTTGGACTGTGGGAGGAAACCCATGCAGAAAGGACCCCGGCTACCCAGCTGGGAATTGAACCCAAGACCTTCTTGCTGTGAGGTGACAGCGCTACCTGCTGCGCTACCCACTGCGCCACCCACTGCGCCACCGTGCCACCAGCATGCTAGACTGTCCTTTACAAAATGCCCTCTTCTAAACCTAAATAAGAAGTTGACCAGGAGCAATAGACAGCTTCAAGAAAGGTGGACAACTGACTAATATTTAAAAAAAAAAAAAAAACAGTTAAAATAAATTGGGATTTACTGGGATTAATGCAACAACTACCTGCCTGATCTGCTAGGAGAAAGTAGCAGCCTTTAAGGAATAAAGTCTCAAACAGCATTACTCTCCTAAACAGTACGCTCGACACAGGGGGCAACAGAGGGAGAGATGAGCTGTTCAACTTCAGTGTTTAAGATTCTTTGGAATCTGTCCATGCGGCAAAGTTAAGATGTATTTAAATGACTACATACATTTAAAATTAATATTTTTGGAAAAAATACAGGACACTTTTTTTTTTTTTTCAAACAGCAGAGGATCAGCAGGGCAGTGGCTGCCCGGTATTTTGAGTTTGAGACCCTGGGTTTATAGTATTTTAAGCCATTTTTCCGTACTGTAAATTCATTGTCAGTAGAGATATGACATGTTGAAAGTCAATGTAAAAAACAGACTTGACCTTATTCCTAATTTTTTAAGTGTGCAACTAGACCACGAGAAGTATCTGCACAATACTTTATCTTAATGTTTTTATGTGCAAGTTTAAATACTAAGTGAATGAAATCGCCAAAAAAAAAAAAAGAATAAGAAGACAGACATTACTTGCCTTCAATAGTAATATCTGCATCCTTCATGTGATCTCTTAGTTTTGCTTTGAAGGAGAACCCGCTGGTATCACTTTTGTGTGTCTCTCTGACTCTCTTTGTATCTTCAGTAGAGACAATTATCCCAGCTTGGTTCGACTCCAAAACATCAGGTTGAGGGTTCCAGCCTCTGATTTCACACACCAGACTGAGTTTTCTATCACTACTGTGGCCCTCCTGTTTGACCACTGGATTTGTTTCAACAGCTGTGACATACATTTACAGAAAACAAAAACAGTCTTACCCACAACTTAGTAATTAGGTTGTAAAGTATGTTAATATAAATTGGTAATAAATAGTAAATACACTGTAGCAGAGCATGTTTTCATCCTTTCACGTTTTTCTTTCATAATGTGAGTCTTTTGACAACAAAATTACTGAATATATTCACGTTCGTTCCTTATTTATTATATACTCTCAGGTTGTTTCGCAATATTCCTGTTCTGCTATCTGAAAGCTTTGCTGTATCACTGTTATTCTTTGTTACAATATCACTATTACTACAAGATATATATTGCTATGTTGCTGTATCATACCTCTACAACCAGACAGTCAATAAGACTGGCCTACATATGGCTCTGGTCATACAGAGACACTGGGACAGAACCATCTGCCATCTCCTGCTCACACATGCAACCACATACACGTTTAAATGAAGTTGTATGGACTTCACCTGACTGTGTCCCCATAACACAGTGTAGAACCAGTATAATCACACCAACACACTTCATACCTGATGGAGACAGTTCAGTAACACACATTATACATCATATAAATTACATAGAATAACTGAAACTTCTCTCCTCAGGAAGTGGTTTTCTTTGGGGTGTGCTGGTCTTCGTTTACTTTTGCATGTCTCAAAAACATGCACACACACATACACACACACACACACACACACACACATGCACACACGCACGCACACATACACACACACACACACACATGCACACACGCACACACACAAGCACACACACACACACACACACAAGCACACACACACACACTCTCTCTCTCTCTCTCTCTCTCTCTCTCTCTCTCTCACAAAGACCCACAGACAAATTTCCTTTTGTAACATTCACATAATTTGATACTAAATGGACAAACATTCATATAAGATTGGGAGTAAGTAATATGTTATTATGCAACCAAAAATTTGCTACCAGATTTTCACAAGGTTCACATTTTTATTGTCTGACTTTCATGCAGTGGAGCCTAGACAGCTTCCTCCACCAATAGAAACACAAGGATTAAATTGCCAAGATTACTTGTAAAGCTCAGGAATATTAAGTTAAACAAGAAAATGCCTTACCAGCTGTGGAAATCATCTCACCCCAAACTTGTCCAGGAAGTGAAATACCTTTACCACAGAGGCGTAGAAGACTGATCAGCAAAAGACTGAACAAATTCAGCACAGAGATGGATGTAACCCTCAGTACAACTATATAAATCATAAACAATAGTCCTTAGGTGGTAATGATGTTAGGTTAGTTAGCTTTTCTTATTACCTTATCACTCACACAATTAGACCCCAACCTGTCTTGACGCAGTTTCCACTTTCTTCAGGAAGTACTATTGCTCTACAAAGATGAAGACTTGAAAACTTGAAAACTGAAACCAAACATCTTGTGAGACTTGAAGAAAACCGAAACTAAACCATAGGCCTAATAAAAGCTATTCTGACATGCATCTTTTACGCTAGCTTTATTCATTCATCCCTACAGAATATCTCGTTCTTCTCGAGAATAAAGCAGTTACTTAGGTAATAGTCTCTGAATACCATTTGAGGTAAAAAGCCACAAATTAAAATCTATTTTATTTTAATAGAGGAGGCCCTGCTGGAGTCCAGTGGTATATTCACACACACCATGGCATAATAATATATAACAAGCAGTCAGAGAAACTGAGTATAGTGCTCTAGTACCCAGTGTTTGTGTTAGATGATTGTTTAAAGTTCATTTCCAGGTTCTGACAACGGAGAGAAACCAGTCAGACTCCTCAGTACACAAATACACAGTGACACCAGAAAAAGGGAAAAGAGAAATGGACACACACACACACATGCATATTTGACTGAATGTCATATGATAGCATACTGAATGCTATATTTAAGTTATGCATGAGACAAAGTGTGCTGTTACCCAGTCTTTTACACTGGTGTAGTTTTGTGGACCCTGCAGTAGTGTAATATTACAGTGTCAGCAATCTCAAACAGAGTGTGAACATGGCATGAGAATGTCGTAGCTAAGTTTACAGGCCAAACCTTCTTCCAGGTGAATAATATTCTGGATTTACTGAGGTGCAGAGGCAAGGCATGAGCAGGAATTGTTTATCATAAAAACAAGCCTTTAATGCTCTGCTACCGTCAGTGTACTGCCTCTACTTTGCCTCCCCCTCCTGGCCAAATGAGCAAATTGCACATTACACTCTACACAATGACATGAAAAATACAACAAAGCCTATGATCATGTGTATTCATTCAGTTTATTTATGACAGACAATCTGCACATGAACATAAAAGGTAGAGAACATATAAAGAACAAATAAAAAAAAGGGATGCTTTTCTCAAAATGCGATATAAATGTCTGATTCTCTTTATGTAATTTTGAGCAAAGTGTACAAAATTTTGACAAATTCGTAAGATTTCTTTCCAGTAATTCATAAGATTATGTCCTATTGGTTTCTGTGGCATCATGCTAACAACATGTCACAAAGTGTTCACAGTCAGCAAAGACTGAGAAACTAGTTTTATCAATCATGTTCTCGTCACAGACAAAACCCTCTTCATCACTGTGCATATATAGTGATGATCTCACTACTAGAGCAAGAGGGAAAATTACAAGAATTTATTTATTGAACTCTTATTCTTCACTGTTTAAACAACAATCATTTAGCAGTTTACAAGCAGGTTCAATACAGGCAGGACTCGGCTGGCAATGCAAATTTGATCGTTATTAATTTGGTCACTATTTAAGGCATTACTATTACTACTTCTTTACAAATAAACCTTGTGACAATCAGAACCGGTAAAGACAGGAGAAGTAAGATCTTGCCTGCTGATAACAAGCAAAGGAGCTTTTGTGAGATTAAATGTTAAATGTTTTCAACAGGTTTGATGATCAGTGGATCTGAGTTGTCAGATTTACCAGTTTTGAAACCACAGGTGCAAAAGACTGGGTAGATTGACTCAGGGACAGGTAAACTGGGTTAGATTCTATAGCAAAATACTGATTCCCAGCCTTCAGCCTCATAATCCTCATATTTATGGACTTCGGATGGTTGGGGGGGACAGGTAACAGGGAATATAAGAATTTCTCTCAAACTCAAAAACGAGAGGGATCATGAGAGATCATATATGACATTTGCAAAACCTGTGTTTATTGTGTGAATATTAGTTTGTTCGAGTTCAAGTACATTTGTATAGCGCTTTTTACAATAAAAATCTCTTTACAGAGATCAGTACCTAAAGCCCCAGTGAGCAGGCCCAAGGTGACAGTGGCAAGGAAAATTCCCTAATGAAGCAAATAGGAGGAAGAAACCAAGGCATGAGGAGAAACCATCCACCCCTGGCCAGCACGCATGTACGTGTAAACCATCGTTTTTTGTCTCCGTCCTCTGTAAATGTCAGTATATTAAGCCTGCTATCAATTCAACCATGAGGCCTCAAATTCTGTAAACTGGTTTTGCTCTGAGGTTGTGTTGTTTTCAGGTGACTCCATTCCCCATATTTATTCTTAGAACTCATAAGATGCTCAGTAAGTGAGGGGAGAAAAACTATTCCACATTAGAGATAAAAAGACACCTGCATGTTCTGTCCGTGAAAATGTTTCACACTTTAATATACAAAAGCATATTAATATATGGCACACCAAGAGTATCAAAGTATTACAATATTAAAGAGTATTACAGTATTAAAAGAACAACCATAAAAACTCCAATATCAACACAAGTAGGCATCACCCAGAAAACAGTGTGCATTGATCTGGGTTTGTGGCAATATTCATACAATTGTTAATCATCAGTACAAATACTGGTAACACATACTGAAAATAAAAAAAGAGAAGTAGACAGACATTACTTGCCTGTGATAATGATCTGTCTGTTTCACATGATCTCCCAATCTGACTCTGCAGAGGAACCTGTCGGTATCTGTCCAGAACAGGGAGGCATTGTTTGACAAAAACCCTTTGTCTCTCTGACTGCATATCTTCAGCAGGGAGAATTTTCCCATTGAGGGCGGTCATCAAGAGGCTGTGTTGGCCATTAAAATTATGTTTCCAGTGTGTTTTTGTATGCTCCATTTGAAGAGTCCATCTTAATTTAGTTGCACGACAGTGCAATGACATTAAAGGCTAAATGGGCCTACGACTGCTGTATTATATACCATGCAACACCTAACAAGTTTGTGTGGTTATCAAAATATAGCCTAAATATTACATATGGGCCAACCGACAGAAAGTTACAGCGAGGAAGGGGGGCAGGCTTCTATACCCAGTCCCACCCAGACCACTGACTGTTATTAGCATTTGAAAGGCCAAGCCATCAGCTAATGACTATGGTCACGCAAATGCCTGAAAACTTCCGTCTAACAGCTGTATTCGGACATTTCGGGAGTTTGCAGGTCCGCATAAAGTTCTGCAGGCATCCGAATACCTCCGACAAACAGCAGGTTTGGCGGAAGTTTACTTTGTCCGGATACACCACTTTTCACACAGTGGCACGGCAAAATGTTTCTCATTTGTCCTGGCACCCACCTCTCTCTGTACTTCAGTAAGAATTGTGATGCAGTTCAGTTTTAAAAATAATTTGTGCCATTTAACCTTTAATTTTATGTATAGTACACAGACTTTTCACAGAATAGAGGAATGACTGTAACAGATCTGTAAGGACAGGGGACAGCAATGCTGTTAAGTTTGTTAACTCTAAGATTAGCATTCATAACATTTCATCTGATTCCCTTTTCCACTATGTTATGTAAACTGGACCAAACTTCCACAAATTATTGATTTCATTCCAGTCTTTAAAAAGATTGTTCACGTTGGTTTCTGTTAAAGTCACAAAACCCTCCTCATCACTGTACATATTCAGAGATGATCCTACTATTGGAGAAAGAGGGAAAGTGTCAAGACTTTTAATGTACATTCAATAACTCATTCTTCACTGTTTAAACAGAGCAAGAATCATTCAGTAGTTTACAAGCAGGTTCAATACAGACAGGTGCGAGGTGTGCAGTTGAGCTAGACCCAAGCGCAAGACACAGTGATGGTGGTAGCAAAAAGGAGGACTTTACTTTCAAAACGTAGCTGAATAAACAGGAACAAAAACTGGACATAAACAGCACAGCCAACCAGTATCTTCAAACAAAAACAAACAACAATAGACAAAGGACAGGTCAAACACAAGGGCTTAAATACAAGAGGAGAACTAAACTGGAGAAACCTAATTGGTGGAAATTAACAAGGGGAAAACGAGGTTAATAAATGGAACAAACAGGACCAGGTGAGGGGTGGAAACACACACGGAACAGGAGCACAAGACATTTCAAAATAAAAGTCCAAAATGAGGTGCAGGCTGTGACAACAGGACTCAGCTGGCAATGCAAATTTGATCGTTATTAATTTGGTCACTATTTAAGGCATTACTCTTATAGCTGTTTACATGTTCAGTAAAGGCTGAACTCGGCTGACAATGCAAATTTTATCATTATTAATTTGATCGCTATTTGGGTTATTACTATTAGTATGTCTTTAAAAATAAACCCTGTGACAATTAAAACCAGTAAACACCGCGGAGGAAGTATCTCTATTGCTGATAACAAGAACTTTTGTGAGATTAAATGTTAAATGTTTTCAACAGGTATGATGATGAGTGGAGCTGAGTTGTCATACTGACGAATATTGAAAGCACAAGTGCAGAAGTATGGGTAGATTTTTTCCCCTCTGAATGACGCATTAGTGAAAGAGTAGATCATTGACCTGGCCCCCACATCATAAAAGGTGACTGTGCCCTTTTCATAATCCACAAAAATCCCAATCTTTTGTGGCTTCTGCTTCAAGGCCAAGTGGGCCGGTTCAGATTCTAAAGCAAAATATAGATTTCCACCCCTCAGCCTAATAGTCCAGTATCCGTTCTCTGGGCTTTCAGTAAAGCACCCATTCCTTTCAGCTGACTCTGTGGCCACTCCTAAAAACCAGTAAGGCTTATCCCCAACCTGTACTTCATAGTAAAATCTCCCTGAGTGGAAACCTTCCTTTCCTAGCACACAGTTAAATGTATCAAACTTCTTTGGGTCTGTATTGCTGTGGTTGTCTTCAGTTCTCTGTCCTCTCCTATCTCTGATTCTCACTTCCTTTCCATCATCAGACAGAATGAGGTCATGATGTGCCGTGTCAGGATCCAGAGTCACATCCACTGTGAAAAAAATAAAACATTTTCTTGAAGTGTATTTCATACCAATTACCAAAGGACTGAAAATCTTGATTTTTTTTTCAGGCTCTGTTTAAAACATGCAGTAGTTCTATTCTTTATTAAAGCACCAAAGCAAGAGACAGTGGGGCACGAAACCTACACTAAAGGAATAATTTTGTTCCAGTGTCAAATGTCATATGCCTGATGTCATGGGTTAAGATGAAAGACTGTGGCTTGGGTGAATGAAACAATGATTGGCGTGTGGATATTCATTTACAGATCTGTAACTGTATCTGCTGATCCAACAAAATTATGCGTCTCTGTATCTGTATTCGGATCGTAGACTGAACATGGGCGTGGTTTGTACAGGAAGCCACGTTAAATCGGGCAATGAACAATCAGAAACTGAAAAGATGTTTTGTAAATCGAAAGATTGTGTTTTGCATAGGAAAGAAAAACTATTTACGGTAAAGACACATAGAAAAAAATTGTAGCGTCCCTCACTCACTCACTCACTCACACGCGGACTGACACATGCATAAGCCTCATACATCTCACTTCAAGTACTGGGGGGGACAGGGTGGCCAAGTTGGCCAGTTAGAGGGGTGGGGGCGAAGCGCTTAGGAGGAGCATCGAAACGACAGTTTTTCAGATAGAGTTTTGCGTTTGAGGACGTTCTTTATTTTGTTTTTGGGCATCTCTCCCTGGAGACTGTTGTAAATCATCTATTAATTGAGTAAAGTGTTCGGAACGTTACCAAGTGTACCTGCCGTTCATAAGTGGAAAAGACTAAGAGATAAGAGTTAGACTACGAAGCAACAATATCTTTCAGTTTAGGGGAATACTCCTAAATTCCAGTGATGCTGAGCTCGCGATTCTTGATGCAGTTCGCTACGGAAACGTGAAATACTATTTTACAGTATTAATTTGCGCTGACCCGGTGGGAGAGACTACAGAATCTAGCCATCGCTTTTCAGTAGTGTATATTAAATGAAGACTTTCGACTTTTTTGTGGAGGAAATTACCGCAAACAGCTAAAAATGACAGGTTATGGGGGTAAACCAGCTGCCACACCAGGCTTTTGTCTCGCTGGTTCCCGCACCTGACGCAGAGGGGAAGACTACAGAATATAGCGATCGCTTTTCAATAATGTGTGGTACATGATAGTGAAATCAAAGTCCTGTGTTGCAAACAGAATGGGCATTTTTACTTTGTGGGCATACACAATGATAAACATAATGCCTGACGTACAGACATGCAATCATTTCCCCCCCGAAGAATAACGAGCAACTTCGGGTAGAAGAAATCTGTTTCCATCGCATTATTTGTGCTTTCCCGAATAACGTATTCGGATTCATCCCGACAATATGTGCATATGTTTTTTTTTTGTTGTTGTTGTAAGGAAGAACCACGGAGCTGGACAAGTGCGGGGTAAAGTTTGTTTTAATGAAAGAAGTGATGAACAGTTGGGTTATCAGGGGACCAGAAAGCGAGTGACACAAAACTAGATTTACAGGAGGTCAGTTACAAGTAACAGTTACAAGACAATACAGCACGGGAAATACACAAACACTCAAGTATGACCAGCTCAGTAAACACATGGGAGGTGTAGACTTCGCCCTGACTGATCCAGCAGATGGTTTTAAATAGCAAGAGGTATCAGGGAAAACCAAAGTGAGAGCAGGTGTGCAGGATAAGAGTGATTAGACTGGTGATCAGTAAACCGGCGACGCTCAGCGCGGAATGGTTGAAACCGGCGAGGGAGGAGACGAGGTCGTTACATGTGTGTTTTGTAGTATTTAAATATTATGGGTCTTCACATTTCAGTGTTTTAATTCAGCTGATGATGTTGTGTGTATCATGGATAATGTTATTTTCTATTGTGTGATTGCCACTATTGTGATCTCTCTCTTCCAGTAATGTTGATTACAGGTATACAGCAGGACCACTATTTGTATTTGTTGGAATGTGAAAATTATTTGTATTTGTGGGCAGTACGAGTGGGCAGACATGTCTCTCCCTCCCTCACCACCAGTGCTCCCCAGGGTTGTGTCTTGAGCAGCCAGCTGTACTCTATGACTGTGTGGCCACTTCCTGCTCTACCACCATTATCGAGTTTGCTGATGACACTGTTGTGGTGGGCCTGATCTCTGACAACAATGAGAAGGTTTACCTGGAGGAGGTTAAGAGCCTGGCAAACTGGTGCCAGAAGAAAAACCTCCTCCTGAATGGCAGCAAGGCAAAAGAACTGATAGTGGACTTCACCAGAAAGCAGGAGAGGAACTACCACCCCCTCAGGATCAATGGGAACCCAGTGGAGAGAGTGGACAGCTTTCATTACCTGGGTGTTCACATCACGCAGGACCTGTAATGGTCCTGCCACATTAACACCCTGGTGAAGAAAACCCGTTAGCATCTCTACCACCTTAGACACTTAAGAGACTTCAAACTGCTTAAGGTGTGAAGGAACTTTTACGCTTGCACCATTGAGAGCATCCTGACGGGAAGCATCATAGCCTGGTTTGGGAATAGCACCAAGCAGGATAGACGGGCTCTCCAGAGGGTGGTACGATCAGCTGAGCGCCTGAGATGCCATCCTATCACTAGGACTGGACCCTGAGCCTTGCACTACACCCCATATCTGGACCTTGCACTACACCTGCTTTCTATCTACACTATTTATTATACAAGTCTGCTATTCATCTCATTCACTAAACTACCTCAGCCTGATGTTGATGTTGCACACCTCACTACCTCACATATCTGCACTTTACTCCTGTTTTTTTTACCTTCTCTTATATATTTTATACTGTATTTTTTAATTTTCTCTTATATTACATTCTTTATATTCTCTTCACATTTTATTTATGTTCTGATTATGTATATTCTAATTTTTATCCTTATCTCTATCTTATACACTTTTTATCATTCGGACAGTCAGAATAAGCATTTCTCTGCACGTCGTACTGTGTATGGCTGTGTGTGTGACAAAAATTTGAATTTGAATTCGGAACTGCATGGGCTTTAAAGGTGAAGTGATTCAAAACTAAAAGAAAAGCCTATTTTGGATGCAGATCCATTTCCAATGATAATGGTCATATACCTTATACAGTTAATAAAACTAAAAAGACTGGAAAAATACGTCATGTAGTGAATCTCTCCACCACCCTAAACTTATGGACACTGAACAAACAGATAAAAAAAAAAAAAGACAGAACAAATTCTCTTGGGATATTAAAACTATGCATATTTACCCAACAAATCATCAACACAGCTGTAACATTTGGGAACTTTAAACAGCGAGATAAAAAACCCTGATCAGAAGCATTTGTTATTAATGTTGAAGGGTCTGACTGGCATTGTGCACACCCTAAAAGCCTTACCAATCTGAGCAAAAATCATTAAATTCTCTAAAACAGAGCCATTTAAAAGGTGTTGCGCTACCAATCGCAGGCATTATTAGTTGCTCAGTGAGTAAAATCATTTTGTGAAGAGGGAAAATGTAGTATTGCACATTTAAAGTAAGTAAATACTCACCTGTGTGTTTTCTTCTTCTCTGAATTTCTGAAAACAGGCAAAGAGCATTTGCATTAGGCTCAGTGTACTTTGTCTATAATGAAGTTTTTAGGTTTTTAAGGTTGGCTGCTTTGAACTAAAACCTTTAGTTTTAGAAATTTCATAGAATTATATTACTCTTATAGTAGAAGTATATTTTTCTAATAATAGGATAATATTGTATTTTTGCAAGTCTTTTCTAATGACATTAGACAGTTAACATTACAACATTGCACATTTTAACAATACCTCATAATTGTATAATCAGTTGAAATTGCAAAATTTTAATGGCACAAAAACATATTATGCAAACTTTTCAAATGCTGTTAGCTGAAGGCATAAGTTTTGAAGTAAAGGTAAAATTTACCTTTTGCTTTACGATTACAATAAAGCAGCACAATAAATCCAACAACTGCAGCTGTTATAATCACAATTATAACAACCCACCATTTAACCGGTTTACCTGAAATAGAAAAGTCATGATATTGACAGAATATCACCAAAATCCTAAACATTAAACTGACTTAACAGTGTGGATTTATAACACAGACCCAACACTTCTGCAAATGTTTCATATTTTCTTCACTCTTTACTACATAGAAAGACTATTAATGTGCTTCTCTGAGTCAATGAGTATATTAATGATTAAGGGAAAGTCATCCTCTGTTGAAGACCAATGGTGAAAAAGGAAAGAAACAAAGAAATATTAACTTGCCTGGTATAATAATATCTTTCTGTTTCATGTGATTTCTCAGTTTTACTCTGCAGATGAACCTGTAGGTGTCACTGTCTGAAACAGTGAGACGTCGTTTGACATAGAAACCCTCTGTCTCTCTGATTGCCTCTGTATCCTCAGCAGGGAGAAGTTTCCCATCGTCTTTGTTCAACCACAAAACCTCAGGTTCAGGGTACCAGCCTCTGGTTTCACACACCAGCCTGAGTCTTCCATCTTTACTGTGGTCCTCCTGTTTGATCACTAGGTCTGTTCCAACAGCTTCCATGTTTACAGAGAACAAAAACAACAAAGAAAAAGGTCTTAACCACAACATACTAATTAGGATTTAACATGTGTCAAATTGGTAAAAACCATATTATATTATTATATTATAACATATTATTCCTGAAATAATGGTTCTCACCTTCAACTTTGAGTTGAAGAGTAATTTCATCAGACCAGGTTTTAGAGTGTATTAAACATTTATACTTCCCTTCGTCAGAGAGAGTCACATTGGACAGTGTTAATGAAGCATTGCCTTTCTGCAGTTCTTCTTTACACAGTTTTGTCCTTCCTCTATAACACAGAGACTGTTGATCATTTTTGTCTCTGTGATCTTGGTACAGGTGTACCAGTGAGTTTTGTCCTACAGTCCACTCCACTGTCATTCCCTCAGCATTGATGTTGAGATGACAGGGCAGAACCACATCTTCACCAACTCGAACAGTAAGAGGCGCAATAGGAACAGCAAGTTTAAACTCTGCAGTCAGAAACAGAGACACGACACATTTTAATCCTTTCACATTTTTCATTTATAATGTCAGTCTGTGACAATATCACAATATTCCTGTTTTGTTACTTCAAAACTTTGTAGTATCACTATTATTTTTTGTTATAGTGTCACTGTTACTACAGGTAATATATTGCTATGTTGCTCTATTGTACCTGTACAACCAGATAGTCAATAAGACTGGCCTACATGTTTCTCTATTCATACAGATACACTGGGATAGAATCATCTAACGTTATCTCCTTACACAGGCAAGCACATACACACGTAAAGGAAGTTGCATGGACTTTACCTGATAGCATCACTGTAGCACAGTGCAGAATCAGTATAATCACACCAAAACACTTCATCCCTGAAGGAGATATATCATATAAATTACATAGAATAACTGATACTTCTCTCCAGGAAATGGTCTTCCCTCTTCACTTTGACACAGCTCAAAAACAGACGCATGGAGACACACACACAAATTGATGTCATTTGTGACACTGGCGTAATTTAAAAGAAAACAAAACAGACAAATTCACAGAGGATTGGGAGTAAATAATCTGTTATTATGCAACCAAGAATTTGTGACCAAATTTCCACACCCTTGACATCTTTACTGTTTGACTCTTTCTTTCAGTAGAACTTAGACAACTCGCTCCATGAATAAAAACACAATTTTTAGCTAGGATTACTAAGGCCCAGGATCATTAGGTTAAACAAACAAAAAAAAGTCTTACCAGCTATAGAAATCATCTCACTTCAAACTCATCCAGGAAGCAAAATATGAGACACCCTTGCCAGGGAGGAACAGAAGACTGAACAAATTCAAGACAGATGGACGCAACTCTCAACACAACAATAATACTTAAACAAGAGAGGCACAGTAAGAAAAATGCAGAAGTAATATGACTTCAAACCTGTTTGGGAAGTGAAATGAGGTACCCTTCCCAGAGAGGAGTGGAGGTTTGAACAAATTCCAGAAACAGAGGTAACTTTCGGTACTAGATCACTCAATGGTTAACACGTGGTAATGTTACATAGGCTAGTTAGCTTTTCTTGTCACACACACAATCAGCCCACTGCCTGTGACAACATGATAGTTTCCACTTTCTTCAGGAAATACCATAATTTTGCAAAGACAAAGACTTTTCTTGCAAGATTTGAAAAGTGAAACCAAATGAAAGCAATTCCGATGTACATCCTCTGCTCTAGCTGCTTTCATTCACCTCTACAAAATATCTCGTCCCACAATTAGGTTATAAATTTAGAAGAATGAAGCAATTACTCCGGGAAACATAATCCCTAAATATCATTTGAGGTAAAGACACAAATTTAAATTATTTTTTGTTAACAGAGGAGCCCCTGCTGGAGTCCAATGGTACATTCACATACACCATGACATCATACAACAACAAGTGACCAGACTGAGAAACTGAGTATTACCCAGGATGAGGGTTTTTTGTGTTAGATCACACACAAAGGAAAAAACTGGTCAACATGTATTGATAGTCAAAACAGAAATGAACAATTAACAAAGTCAAACAATAACCTAGGTGGTGTCTGTTTGTTGGACCTGATGAACAAAGACACCACAATGCTAATGTGAGTGTTTTTGTGAGGCTTGAGGGACCGAGACCCAACTGTGGACACAGTATGAAAAATTAGGTTTATTTGAAAAATCAAGCAAAGTCCAGTCCAGGGTCGAAACCAAAAGATCCGCAGAGCAAACAAATCCAAATCGTTAGGCAAAACTCCCCCCAAAAAACAAGGTAAATACAGTCAAAATTTCAAATCACAAATGGTAAGCACTCACAAAGACATGGCACAGAAAATCACGGTCACAATCTGACAAAGAACAGGAACAAACACAGGACTTAAATGCACAGAACACTTAACAGCAGAGACAGACTATTGGAAGGAATGAACCAGGTAATAATAGGGATCAGGTGGGGGGTTGGGGACAGGAGTACACAGGAACAAACAGAAGCACATGGCAATACCAAAACACAAACAAAAGTACAAACATATGCTAAACATATGTCTCTGATTTGTCCCTTTCACATATATGCCTTTTAAAGTCAAATGAACACCGCTAATTACTTTATTACCCTTAAACTTGAATTTTCAGTTGAGTAGACTGAAATCGTGATCTTTAACTCAGTTTCTTTGATACAGACATTAACTGAGTCATGTAAAGCTGGCAATTCCCTTTTGTTTGACGAATTTCAACATAACTGAATACAATTATGCAGAGAATACAGAGAATATCATATTTATGTTCCAAAGTTCACATAGGAAACACAGAGAGAAACATCAAAGCGCCATTAATACTGATAGTGTAAGTCATCAGGTATGAAATGACACTCATCTGCACGTAATAATTCCATCCGCTTATTCACTACAAATGAACACACACACACACACACACACACACACACACACACACACACACAGATGCATGCACACTAAATGACAGTGCATCATGTCATTTTGCTTTTCTTTCTATTTTGTCATTTTGTTTTTGTTTCTGTTATTACAAGCCTTTTCAAATGGTATTAGCAGGGCCGGCCAGACACACGAGTGAACTAAGCACCTGCTTCTGACCCCATGGCCACCAGAGGGCCCCCGAGAGCGCTTAAAATGTCCCACAAGGGAACTTGATCTTTTTTTTTTATGACATATTACATAATGTCAAAGGTAATCATATGAAAATGTGATATTATGTTAATGGGTTGGCTAGCTAATACTACTGGTTTAATCAATTCCCGCTGCCTCTGTTAGAGCCAGTGCCACGCACGCGCATAGTAACGAATGTAGCAATGAACTCAATTAAGTGGTTAAACTAAGCAATTAAATGGTTAACTTGTTTACAGTAAATGCATTGTCTGCTGGTTAATTTTGTTACTTTTCAGTGCACCCCGTTCAGTATGCCACTTAGTACTGTATCACTTTGAATATTAAAACACAAATTAAGACCAGACTACTCTTGTGAGTTTACTACCTTTCAAGATTGAAAACCATAGAAGGGTGAAAACATGCCAGACTGACATTGGTATGACGTAAGCAACACAGCTACAACTAATAAAATTGATAATGGGTGTGATTTACAGTAGGTGTGCGAATGATCAAGTATTGACAGCAGTAAATGGCACTGGCAGTGCCGAGGCGGTGGGGGCCCCCAAATCAAATTCTGCTTAGGGCCCCATAAAGGCTTGGGCCAGCCCTGGGTATTAGGTTATTAAATTTAAGTTGTGTACTAATTTATTTATATGTTTTACATGGGGTAAAAAGAAAGACTGTCACCCCCTCATACTATTAGTCAAAATCATGCAAAGTGCATTTTTCCTCCATGTCGGAGAATTTTGAGAAATAGATAGATTTAATACTAGACCTGACTGCCTTGCTAATATAAACATCTGAAAGAACTTGGTGGAAATGCAATCATTTTGTGGGGTTGAATACTGTATTTAAAATTCTCTAGGATGCATAGGAGTTGAGATTGTAAAATTCTTGGTGGTATAAAAAACATGTTACACAAACTTTCATTTAAAATCCTGATAGAAAAAAGATAAAAAATTTTGACAGAAATTTGAAAATGACCTCTTTCTTTACAGCAAAGCAGCACAATTAATGTAACAACTGAAGCTTTAACTGCAATTACAACAGCCAACCACACTGGAACTGCTGCAATAAACAAAAAAGACATTTGAAATTGTTAGAATACCCCCCAAAAAATCCTAAAATGTCAGTTGCTTTAACAGTGGGTGTTAATAACAAAATCTAAAAGCTTTTGCAAATGTTACCTTTGTTTTTCATATTTAAATAAACAAAAAGCATGTTAATGTGTGGAAGACTTCATTTTGCCTTCTGTAAGAATGACTGAAAACAAAACCAACACAACTGGACATCGCTCAGAAAACAGTATGCATTTGTCTGGTTTTAATAATGTAAACATGCAGTTTTTGACCTTCAGTACACATAACAGTAATTCATAGTTTATAGTATTTTAAGCCATTCTACCATGCTGTACTGTCTTAGTTAAGATTCATTGTAAGTGTAGATATGACATGTCGAAACTCAAAGCGCAAAACAAACTTGAACATATTGCTAAATTTATAAACGCGTTGCTAAGTGGGAATTAAGTTGAGCCGTATAGCTGTATAATCATTCATTTTGATATCAGAAGTTTTAATACCACTTCAGTTAAATGAAATGATGACATGACAAAAAAGAGAGGAAGAAAGAAAGAAAGAAAGAAAGAAAGAAAGAAAGAAAGAATGTACTTGCCTTTGATAATACTATTTCCTGCCTTCATGTGATCTCTCGGTTTTACCCTGCAGAACAGGTTGTTGGTTCTGGTGTCTGAAACAGTGAAACATCATCTGGCATAGAAGCAATACCTTTTACAGCATGTTTATAGAAAGCAAAAGGAGTCTTTATCACAACTTAAAAAGTAGCTTTTAACATAAGTCAAAATGGGAAAAACAGCAAATATTTTATTTACTTTGATTTGAAGGGTAATGACATGATACCAGGTGTGAGACTGTTTTAAACATCTGTAATACCCCTCATCAGAGAGAGTCACATTGGAGAGTTTTAATGAAGCATTGCCTCTCTGTAGTTCTTCTTTAAACAGTGTCGTCCTTCCTCTATAAGACAGAGACTGTTGATCATTTCTGTCTTTGTGATCTTTGTACAGATGCACCAGTGAGTCTTGTGTAGTCCACTCCACTGTCATTCCCTCAGCACTGATGTTGGGTTTGAGATAACAGGGCAGAACCACATCTTCACCGGCTAGAGTAACAAGAGGATCAGCTGGACCAACAACTTCAAATTTTTCTGTTAGAAACAGAGACAGTTAGAAACAGATTTTCATCCTTTCATATTTTTTGTTTATAATGTCCATCTTTTGATAACAAAACTATTGAATATATTCAAGTTCATCCCCTGTTGTTTTTTTCATACATTGTTTGATTGTTTCAAAATATTCCTGTTTTGTTAACACAAGGCAATATTTTACTGAATATTTTATCTGAAATAACAATGGTTTTCACCTTCAACTTTGATTTGAAGAGTAATGTCATCATACCAGGCTTCAGACATTATGAAACATCTGTAATACCCTTCATCAGAAAGTGTCATGTTGGAGAGTTTTAATGTAGCATTGCCTTTCTGCAGTTCTTCTTTAAACAGTGTTGTTCTTCCTCTATAAGACAGTGACTGTTGATCATTTTCATCCTTTCACATGATGTCAATCTTTTGATAACAAAATTATAAAACATATTCAGATTCATTCTTCTTTATTTTTTAAAATATTGCCAGATATGTATGTTTACACATGCAAGCACACACATGTTTAAATGAACTTGTACGGACTTTACCTGACTGTGTCAGTGTAACACAGTGCAGAATCAGTATAATCACACCAATACACTTCAGTTCAGTAACACGCATTATATATGATATGAATTACACAGAATAACTGATACTTCTCTTCAGGAAGTGGTTTACTTCTTCACAGTGCCCCAGGCCTGATTTTAGCACATCTCAAACACACACACACACACACACACAAATTGATGTCTTTTGTAACATTCGCGTAATTAAAAACTAAACAGACAAATATTCACAGAGGATTGGAAGTAAATAATCTGTTATTATGCAACCAAGAATTTGTGACAAAACTTCCGAACCCTTGACATCTTTACTGTTTGACTCTTTAATTCTGTGGAACCTAGGCAACTGGCTTCACGAATAAGAACACATTATTTTTTGCCAGGATAACTTGTAAGGTTTAGGAATATTACGTTAAACAAGAAAACATCTTACCAACACTTCCAACTTATCCAGAAAGCGAAATACGAGACACCCTTGCCCGAGAGATGGATGTAACTAGGGCTGAACGATGAATCGATTTCAAATCGAAATCACGATTTGAAACAATACGATTAGCAAATGCTTTAAGACATACAGCGCGTCTGAGCCCGCATTTAAACTGTCGTGTCGACGGTTTTACAAATTCATGCCGTTCTCGTTGTGAGACAGCCATGCTTACTAATCAGAAGTGACCCAAGGCGACTGCGTATACGCCCACCAACAACAAACACCTAAAACCCAAGGAAACATCACAGTCGTGGTGCAGAAGTATGGACTCTGCTGAGCCAGAAGGAACGTTGGACATTTTTTTTTAGTTTTTTAGAATTATTATTAATTTATTTATGTAACTTAACACAGTCACAGCTTTTGTAATAAATATTCTATGTTCGATTGTTCTATATTCGATGTACATTAAGTAAGGGATCATCTCGCCTACATCTAGCCGCACATTATTGAGAAATAAACCCCGACAGGGTGATTCCCTTCGGGGTCCTGCATCACCCTGTCGGAGTTTATTGCGCAATAAGGACCAGCTCGCTACATTATCCCGCTTATTTCAGGGCTACTTACTAAAGAAATCAATAGTTTTACACAAAATATTGATTCGAAGATGATTTGCTTTCGTTAAAAAATAATAGTCCGTTAGTGATCAGAACTGCATCCATAGCGACGGTCCGTTATTCATAGCAGCCGCCTGGTAATAACAGACCATAGAATGCTGTAACTGACCAATCAGAATCGAGTATTCAACAAAGCCGTTTAATAAAAAATGTAATAAATAAGCCTACACAGGGCGGATTTAGGCATGTGCAGGCGCCCAGGGCGGCATCTTGCCGGGGGCGGCACGGGGCGCCCGCACAACAACAACAACAACAACAACAAAAATTCGGAATGGTGACATTTGCGTAATCCGTATTCTATCGCTCATTTGCATGTCACGTCACGTCAACGATATCATGTCACTGTGTGGGTCAAGTAACCTTGTTGGAGTTGGCGCCCTGCTTCTAGTCTGTGAGCTAGGTAGGCTGCCTGGGGTCTCCCACTCAAAAGTACGAGATGAGGAGGAGGGCAGAATTCGGTTTACCTCAGGTCTCCCCACTGGAGGCCCGAGCGGGGGGGTGGGGGGTGGGGGGTGTCTATCAAATAGCGCACCTCTAACTTTGCACAGTAGAAAAACCAGTCTCACTCCAAAATGCTTCCAAATAAACCATAATTCATTCATAATACTGTGAATAGTTTCAGACATATTGTTACATTTTTTTGGTTTGTGCGAAATCGTTAAGAATAATATATAACCAGTCTGCACCTGGAGCGCTGGAAGCGGGATTTTTGGCTCTCAGAATATCTTAATCAACACTGTGCACGTTATGCCACATGACGGAGAGAGAAGTTAACAATTGCAGCGGTAACCCAGCTCGCTTCTAATATACGCTGAAGGAGGGGTTTTCCCAGTGCGCCATACAGGCTAGAACTGCCACTGAGCCTACATGTTGGAAGCACTATCTTTGAGCTCTCATCCTTGCACTAGAGTATAGAGTAGTTAACATTTTGATGGTATGTCATGTGGTCATGCTCCATCTCATGTTTTAAATCTGTTACACAGTGAATATTGAACTGAAGCTTGAATTTAAAAAAAAATTATATCACAAATCAAATCGCAATTGCAATATCTGTCAGAAAAATCGCAATTAGATATTTCCCCCAAATCGTGCAGCCCTAGATGTAACTCTCAGCACAACCATAATACTCAAAAACAATAGTTAACAGGTGGTAACAATGTTATATAAGTTAGTTAGCTTGTCACGCACACAATCAACTCACCATCTGTGTTAACACTTTATATTTGTATACCCATGCAATATAGTAGTTCCCACTTCCACGAGGAAGTACTGTTACTCCACAAAGACGAAGACTGTACTGGTGAGACTTGAAGAAAACTGGAGCCAAACCAGAGACCAAATGAAAGCTATTCTCATCTACATCCTCTACTCAAGCTCTATTACTCTGTCTCTACAGAATCTCTGCCCACCTCAAATGAATACCATTTGAGGTACAAAGACACAAATTAGAATCTACTTTGGTTTAATACATGTTAATTCATTCACTTTCTAAACTGCTTAATTAGGGTCGCGGGGATGCTGGAGCCTATCCCAGCGCTCATTGGGCAAAAGGCAGGGAAACGTCCTGGACAGGTCACCAGTCTGTTGCAGGGCATGGACACACATTCATCCCTAGGGCCAATTTAGTATCTCCAATTCGCCTGACTTTCATGTCTTTGGACTATGAGGGAAAAGCAGAGCTCCCAGAGGAAACCCATGCAGACACGAGGAGAACATGCAAACTCCACTCAGAAAGAACCCTGGCCACCCAGCCGAGAATCAAACCCGGGGCGACAGCGCTACCCGCTGCACCACCGTGCTGCCTGTTTTAATACATAATAATATTTTTACTAACTGAGAACAAGACTAGATTAACTGAAACAAGTTCAGCCCAAGACTGAATGATTAACTGAACAACAGAAATGCAGGAAGTGACTAAGAAGACTTAGCACAAAAATGACCAGCAGAGAGAGAGAGAGAGAGAGAGAGGGGATCAGGGTGCAGGCATTGTTACTTGTTTGTTTGTTTGTTTGTTTGTGATTTGATCCATAAGTCCTCAAAGTAGTCCTCAAGACTCCTGGTCTGGGGCGCAGCTAGAAATGTTGGGCCCTATGAAAGAATACAATACTGGGCCCCCCAAACCTTTAAACTTCAGTTCACAAGTTTAAACTGGTTGCAACTAACAGGATGTAGAAATAAAACTTAAATTTGAATGTAAGGAAATTAATTTTATTCAGTGAAATTTTAAACAAATGCTCTGTATTCTGTAACAGTGTTCTTAATGTTTGGTCTAAAAAACATATGAAATTATATATTTTGTAAGGTCAATAATCTCATAGAAATAGAGAGAGGGGAAGTATTGGAATTTCACTGAATGTAGCTGAATTCATGATTGTTTTCCTTAATTCAAATTTAATTCCAGTCCTCCAATTCCTATGTACGACTTCAATTCAAATTTAGTTCATATTCAAGTTCATATTTTTTTCAGTTCAATTCTGTACTGAGCCCATCTCTACTAATAACACCTTCAGTTCATATGTTAGAATGAGACATGCAAAGGCAGGAATTTTCAACCTATGGGACCCAAGCACCTGTCAAAGGGGGCACAAGATTAGGAGATTTTTACACGCAAACCGGCAAGTACAATGACAAAGAGTTAATACCTAGACAAACTGGGGAGGGGGGGGGGGGGGGGGGCGCACGAAGAAAAAGGTTGAAAAACCCCTAACGTGTATGTCATGCTTCATGAAAGTAGTCTCTTGTCTTATAAAGATGTTGCATGTTTTTCTCCTTGTCTTATCACATCATTACACATGACTGGGATTTGACAGAATGTCGGACAATCAGATTCTGGATCAGTGGAATCAGATGCGATAGTGCTTGACCATAACAATGAAAAACAAAAAAAAAACAAGCACAAAGGGACACTTAAGACAGAGCAGGTGACTGACGTGACTGGTCTTTGTGTCATGTGACTCTTCATACCATGGTTCTCTACAGCAGACAGAGTTGCATGGCTAACTCCATTTGAAAGAGTTTGTCACGGTTTAACTCACTAAAACCTTTAAAGCTACAGCACAAAACAGATGAAGTACTGAGGCTTAACACCTCTGCGAGTTTGAAGAGAAAGTCAGCGATCGTAAACAAAGCCAGGTAAGAGTTGTGTATGTGTAATGATTAAGTCATTAATTATTAGAGTTAGTTACTGAATGAACCTCGCTTAGATTGCCCCGTAACTCAGTCTACAGTTTTATTTTACCTCGATAATGACATTAAGATGAAGAAAGACTGAATATGTCAGAGAGAGAGAGAGAGAGGGAGAGAGAGAGAGAGGGAGAGAGTCACACATGAAAAAAAATCCGCCTTTTCATCACTCTACCCTTCATCACCTACGCGGTGGCACTTGCTCAGACAATGTGTTTGTTGTTTAGTGTGTGAGTGCGTGTGTAAGTGTGTGCATGCATGCGTCTGTGTGTCTGTGTGTGCATGTACATTTGTGTGATTTTTCATTGTTTTTTCATGCTTGACTTGAGTTCTGAGTCTGAAAATAAAGTTGAATGTAACACAACTAATATACAAAAGCATGTATAGGAAGCCAGTCTTATTCTTTTTAGATACAGTTTTGCTGTTCTTTTTGTCAGGCTTACGTTAAAGTGCGATAAAAAAGCGCGCTGGACCTTTAAGGAGAGCAGCTCTCTGTGATTGAAAGGACAGTGTGTATGCATGAGTCAGGCGCTCCAGAGGAGTGAGTGAGTGTGTGTGTGTGTGTGTCTGTGTGTCTGTGTGTGTTGCAGAACCAGCCAGTGGTGGTAGCTTCCACAGACTGAAGTCCCAGACACCAATTCTCAGCTGAATGTTTCTCTACCACTGTATCTTGCTTTCTCCCCCTCGCTCTCTCTCTCTCTCTCTCTTTCTCTCTCTCTCTCTCTCTCTCCCCCCTCTCTTTCCCTCTCTCTCTCTAGCCCTCCCTCTCTGTGTGCGTAACTGAAAGCAGGAGACAGTTGGGGGCTTGTCTGGACCGGGGACACCCCTTGTGTGTGTGTATCTCTTAGCCTGTGTGAGAGGTGTGGAGCTGGGGCTGGACTTTGAGCTGGTGTGGGTGACGGTACCGGGTCTGGCCGGAACCTTTCTCTCTCCACATGTTACGTGTGTTTATCCTGTGTGCCCAGAATGTGCTGACACCAGACGAGGACATCAGCGATGCCTACTGCTGCGTCACATATGAAGGTAAGAGCAGAGAAGTAGAAAGAGAGAGAGAGAGAAAGGGAGCGAGATAGAGAGAATGGTCTGAGGGAGGGGGGGGACACTAAATATTTGATGCTATAACATTGTTTCAAATGGTAGGTTCAACAAGCCACATACTATAGATTTCAGAAAATGTTACTTTGTCCACATCTTTTACCCCCCCCCCCCCCACCCCCACCTCCCACTCTCTCTCTTTTCCTTTTCTTCACTCTAACAGCTGATGTTATTATTGGAAAAGCAGGCTCTCTCTCTCTCTCTCTCTCTCTCTCTGAGGTGGGGTATGGGGAGGGGGGAATCATGTTACACTGTTGCAGGATGGTAGCGGTCGTGGGTGTGCGTGTGTGTGTCTGTGTGTCTGTGTGTGTGTGTGTGTGCGTCTGTGCTGTGGCATGATTCTGTGTTTATAAAGGTCTCACGACGTCATCAGAGTTTGTGCAGTCCAGGGGCACCTCTCTGGTCTGCAGCATTTTTGTGCTTACTGAGGAGAAATGTATGGATGTGAAGCTTCAGACGGCTCTGTCGTTAGCGAACGCTATCCTCCGCTCTATGCCCCATTTAGCTCATATTTATTTATAGAAATGAATGAGTGGAATTTAATGTGCAAATGGGCACCAGGGTGAGCAAGGGGGGAAAACCAGAAAATGCGACTGTAACTTTTTTCCGTTTTTTAATTTCATTATGTTTCTTAGATTAGAATCAGTCTCGACGTGGCAAAAACAGAGTCGGGACATAAGGGCAACAATTTGATTTAAAAAAAAAAAAAATCTATGAATCAAACAAGAGGGTCACAGGTTCATGGCATGTATAGGCTTCCGACAATCTTGGCTGTTGTAATAGTTTGATAAGAAGCCATGCTTTTTTTTTTGGAGGAGGAGGAGGAAGGGGGGGGGGGGGTCTCGCTGCAAACACAAACACAGCAGTGTTCTCTTCGTTTGTATGTTTAACCTGTGAACAGATATAACACAGAGGCTTATCGGCAAACTCCGGTGCAAAGACCGGCGCGGTGTGAGCAGCGATGACCTCTTCTCTGGGTGTCTTGCAGGCTGTTGTAGCACAAATGTGTATTGTTGAATTGCACTCAGCTGGCTGCTGCCTGGGCCTGGTTTCTGGAGGGTAATGCGTAATAGTCTGATAGTCTTGGCTGCGTTGGAGGGGAGAGGTCAATAGACGAGACTGTAACAAATGCTGTATCATGCAGAGGTGATCAGTGAGGTGAAATCAGGACTCCGCCGACTGACAGTGTCGTTTAAGCGTTCCTCTTTATCGAAACACACTCAGTCAATCATAAGCTATCACTAACAAGCTGTATACACAAATATTCTCTCTCTTTCTTTCTCTCTTTCCGTCTTTCTCTCTCTCTGTCTTTCTCTCTCTCTTTCTTTCTCTCTCTCTGCCTTTCTCTCTCTCTCTCTCTCTCTCTCTCTCTCTGTGCATGTTTGCACATTCACTTGCACATGTACGTGCACATATAAGTAGATATACGTGTGTCTAGGTATTTGTGCGTTAGTTTATATTTATATTCATATACTTTTATAAATAGTCAAGTGTGTTCTGCTTCTCTTTCAAAATACTTTGCCATTTCCTAATGTAATTATGCTTCATAGCTGTTTTCAACCCAAATACCACAGTTAAGGTAGTAATTTAATTTAAAGCTGAGTTGTAGCAGCGAAACTAGACAGGGAGTCACATTATTCGTTGTAAGTACAACCTGTGTGTGTGTGTGTGTGTGTGTGTGTGTGTGTGGTTTTGAGACGTGCTTAACTGAAAGTAGACCAGCAGTTTGAGAGAGAATTTTCCAGAGAGAATTATCAGTTACTCTACAGAATTTCTATGATGATTGTGCACTATGCTAAAAGAGAGACAGACTGTGGAGACGTGACTTAAGCGAGGGGCTGTGAATGTTGTGATCCTGTGGTCCAGATAGGTAAAACTCTGCAAAATTGTTTATATATTTTTGGCACCAGGTGGAGCTCTCTGTCTTATTCATTCTTTCGTGATTCATTTTAAAACTGCTGCTAAACACATGTGCTGTGCAAATGCTATGAATGCCCCAATTGTGACTTTAAACAATGAGAAAAAAATACACAAATACACATCCGTGGCAATGCA
>NC_044501.1:34382989-34452989 GCF_902362185.1 Chanos chanos | reverse complement strand
ATTTCCAGCATAAAAACACAACGGGTGAACTTGTGTTGTCTTATTCAAACAGGGTCCAAGAAGAAGACGAAAGTTGTCAAAAACAATGTTAACCCTGTCTGGAACGAGGTTAGTGACGCTCAGCTGATACCTCTATAGCCTATTATAGCATCCTGACGGATCGTGTAAGAGATATGTATCAGTTCGTTATCTGTTCTGTCTCAGTTGTCTTTGTCCCTTCCTCTGTTCTTTTTCTGTCTCTCTTTCTCAGGGTTTTGAGTGGGACTTGAAGGGTGTACCTTTAGATTCCGCTGCCGATCTTCATGTTGTCGTGAAGGACCATGAAAAAATGGGCAGAAATAGGTATGGATTTACGACTTTGTCTGCTCATCTCTATGTATGTATGTATGCTTGCGTGAGTGAGTGTGTGTGTGTGTGTGCGCGTGTGAGTGTGTGTGTGTATGTGTGTGTGTGTGTGTGTGTGTGCGTGTATGTGTGTGTGAGTGTGTGTGTGTGTGTGTGTGTGTGTGTGTGCGCGTGTGTGTATGTGTGTGTTGTCTCATCCTCCATGCCCGGAGACCTTTCATATTCAGTCACTGATTCTTAAGAATCTCTTCCCATTCAAACACAGCAAATGAAATGGTTTGATAGTCTTTTCCAAGGGTTCCTCCTTGTGACAATTATCAGTTGTCTGTTTAATTCTCTTTGCATGAGAGTAATAAAAATAATTCAGGTAATAATTAATCACAAAGTTTCAATAATGTTTCAGTTATGAGCAGCACAGTTATGTTAAAATAAAGATAACAGTCAGAATAAGGAAACTGGCTGGACAGCTTTGGGAAATTGGCATTTTGGAACTCCTCTGATTTTTCCTACTGATAAGGGGAATTACAGCAGGAAATGAGATAAAGACCGTACCATTGTGAGAGGGATGCGGGGGGGGGGGGGGGCAAACTGTGGATGCAGAGACCTATTTCAGTGACAGATTATGGACTCCCTCTGATGAGTCTTTGGTTCAGTCCAGTTCAGTGCGCCACTGTAAGGCAACAAGACCCTTATATTGCTCTGGACAAGAAAAGCATTCAGTTTTTTATGTTCTGCTTCCATACTAACAATGCAGGGGAGGATGCTGATGGAAAATGACAGCACTTAAGGGTCTTTATATCTGGCAGCCGTCCAACTGTTTTCCTCTTATATCAACATAATGGTTGGTGGTGGAACAACAATCGTATTTGAACGCTGTGGAATTCATTTGGGAGAGGAGAGGAATGTTTGGTATGTGTCATTGTTGAAGTGGGCGACGGGATTTGGAAAAAAAAAAAAAGAGATGTGGCAAACAGTCTGGGGCTCGCTGGCTACTCTTTAGACTTCTGGATTATTCCCAGTGGCGTTTTCTCAGTTGGCTGGCTACAGTGCCACTCAGTGATTACCATGTGCCCTAGGTACGGCACTGATAATATGTCATGGGGGGGGGGGATCATTTTAGTTCATCTTGGCAGTGCAGATGTAAACGTTTTCAAAGGTTTCTTCATGGTGCAACTTGACGGTATTTCTGTTGGTCCTACATTAGTGACTTTTTCTTGGTGGGATAGATCTCTGAAAGGCCTGCATGGTTTAATAAAAAAAAATAAAAAAAAAGACCAGAGACCAGAGAAGCGAAACCTCCGTGTAGGAAACGGTCGATGGCAGTCTGATCCCGGCGTGTTTTTGTTTCAGTCACAATCCTCGTGCGGATACCAATCAGAAGCCATTGTGTGTCCTGGAGCCTTCCCGTGTCCAGAGCGTTCACCTAGTTTCCCTCTCTGTCCTTTCCCAGCGCACATACTGTATAGGAACATACAAACGCCCTGTCCATACACCCCCCCCCCCCGGGCAGGAGCACACGGCCAAATTAGTCAGCATGTTACCGGCCGTAAGTTAAAGTCACAACCTCTTACAATGAGAGCGAGGACAATATGAAGTTTCACATATAGGGCAAGCATTGTGAATTAAAAAGAAAAAAAAACCCCAGAAATAAACATTTATTAGTGTAAACAACATATATTACACCATCATGCAGTACCTTGGTGCTTTTTTTTTTTTTTTTTTTTCTGGTACCACCTTGAAACTTTTCTTAGCTCCTCTTCAGGAATAACCCTTAACGGGCTGGAAACTTTTCAGGGCTGGTCAGGACATCCATTGGCTGGTTGAGAGGAAGGAAGCGTATGGAAGGGAATGTTCACAGGATGTGACTCACAGTGGAGACTGGCATGGTTCTGTCACCTTCCCTACACTCTTCTTCTTACGCACAGTCCTGACAACACCCTGGGTCGTTTGGCAAAGCTCAGTTTTCGATGTCAGATTGTGTATACCCTTTTTCCAAAGAAGTTTGACACCTTTTCTGTGTGAGCTGACAATAAAGTGAATCAAGCTGTCACGCCTGAGACACGAGAAAAGAAAAGAAAATATGGAAAGAAAGAAAGAAAGAAAGAAAAAAAAGAAAGAAAGAAAGACAGAAAGACAAAAAGACAGAAGGAAAGAAAAGAACCTCATTCCTTCCTTACCCTTTCTCGCTGAATACGGAGAAAACCAGATAAGCACTTAACAAAGACACATTTACACATAAACATTTGCGTCTGTTACCATGGAAAACGGACCGCAACAGTGGAAGAATGTTAAGATGTTGAGACAAGGGTGATTAGCCCCCGAGCTAAAGCTGTGTGTTATACAAGCGAGTCAAAAGTCACCCACAAATGTTCTGAAATGCTACATGCACACCTAGAGTGTGTGTGTGTGTGTGTGTGTGTGTGTGTGTGTGTGTGTGTGTGTGTGTGTGTGTATGTGTGTGAGTGTTTGTGCGTGCGCACGTGTGTGTGTGTGTGTGTGTGTGTGTGCTAGCATGCATGTGGAACAATTGTGGATGTGTGTGTGCGTGCGTGTGTGTGTTTGTATGGTCATTGTCTAATATTTCTGACATATTACCTCTGTCTCTCTCTGTCTGTCCCACAGGTTTCTGGGGGAGTGTCGTGTATCTCTTAGAGATGTGCTCAATTCCCCCAACCTAGCAGCCACTTTCACTGTGTCCTTATTAGACACCAAAAGGAACAACACAGGGGTAGGCCTCACTCTCTCTCTCCCTCTCTCTCTCTCTCTCTCTCTCTCTCTCTCTCTCTCTCTGTCTCTCTGTCTCTCTCAATACACAGACACAGACACAGACACACAGACAGACATGCACACACACACACACACTTTCTTTCTTTCTTACCTCTCTGCCTGACTGTTTCATATTTATTCTCATACACTTCTGATGCTTCAATGCTTCCCATGCTGGCCGGGACAAATCATTCTCTATTTCCTGCCGCTGATGTAAAAATAGAATCCTGCCTTTCCCTGAACATGGCTCATGTAAGACAAGAGAAACACTAACCCTGAGACAGAAGAGGGCTGTGATTTGTATATCTTTGGGTATTTTTACACTTGTGTCAAAAGCCTTTCCTTAGCACATCCGCACACACACACACACACACACACACACACACACATGCATGCGCGCACACACATACATAGAAACACAAACACATGCAACACAGGCATCTGAACCACATCAAGAAGCAAGCTGCTCCTTCCCTTTCACCGCCTTTATTGATGTTTGACCCGTGAAGACGTCAATGCCAGATTCCTGTGAGGGGCCTTTGGATCAGAACTTCTCAGACGCACACCCTGTTCTCCTCTTTCCAGCCACTTCCTTCCAATTCCCCCCGTACCCATACCCATGTCTGGCGGCATCACCTGCCTGCCTGGCTGCCTGGCTGCCCGCCTAACTCAACGGGAACCGATGTCACTGCCACCTGCGGGCAATTTCCCGACATTATGCCTGGCTCTTAGGAATCTTGACAGTGAATTAACGACACCAGCTGTCCTGAAGGCGAGATACGGTTTTTCCAATTTGGCGGAACGCAGGACGCTGCGGCTTTGCGGCTCCCAAAACAGTGCTGTATTTTATTTCTGCCCGCCAGTTCACCACTCCGACTCGATGACAAAGTCCGCGGAATCGCTGACGACCAGACCGCCTACAGGGACGAGGTCCTGAACCTTACGTCGCGGCGCGCCTCCAACGATCCCGTCCCCAGTGTGCAGAAGACGAAGGAGCGGATCGTGGACTTCAGGAAGTCCAAAAGCTGCAGCCACTCCCCCAACGGGGTCAAAGTGGAACACGCCCCCAGTTTTAAATTTCTTGGAGTCGACATCAATGAGGACATCTCCCGGTCATCAAGCACCCGCCCCCTCGCGAAGAAGGCCCAACAACGCCCGCATTTTCTGCGGAGGTGGAAGAGCGCCCGCGTATCCCCGAAAATATTTACCAACTCCTACCGCTGCACCATTGAGAGCGTCCTCACTAGCTGCATCTCGGGTGTCGTACGGTGACTGCACGTCAGCAGATCAGAAAGCCCTGCAGCGGGTTGTCAAGACGACCCAGCATATCACCGGTGCCCAGCTCCCACCCATAGAAGACATTTACCATAAACACTGCCTGCACAGAGGCCTGAGCATCAGCAGAGATGTCACCCGCCCCAACCACGGGCCTGTTCTCCCCCCCCCCCTGCCCTTGGGTGTCTCAGAGCCCACACTGCCAGGCTCAGAAACAGCTTCTTCCCCCGAGCTGTTACCCATCTCAGCCTGGCTGCCACTGAACACTACCCTCTCACTTCACCCCCCCCCCCCCCCCTCCCTACCCCCAACTCTTGTGTTTTTATTGGTACTTTTGTGTTTCTTTTGTATCTGTATTTATGCAGATGTATGTCCCTATGTCCCAGTGCTGGGAACGTTACCTATAAATAACTGTACTTTGGCCTCTCTCCCTTTCATGTCCATGAAGATAATTCATCTCTCTATTCCAATAGCCAACTAGGCAAAGCTTCATAGGAGGTGCTTGTAGAACAAGAGAAACTGTGCCAACTGGTACATAGCCCAAATCTTAAAGTGGTTGAGAAACGAATTTTTCTCAGTGGCTTTCTTTCTCTGACTTGTTTAGTGTCCGATGATCCGACATTGTTACTGGCGTTGGTATGCTTTCCCGTTTATAAACTAGGAAAAAAAAAAGTTCTTTGTGTGGTGTTATAAATTGACTGTTGTGATGAATAGAATCTAACGAAAGGCTTGACCGACCTCTGTGACCTTCACTCCCTTCCCCTTTGTCTCCTCGTCCCCAGGCCACAGTGACCCTGCAGATTTCCTATACGCCTCCCCCAGGGATGGCACCTGTTTTTCAGCCTCCACCTCAGCCAGAGGCTGTACACACTCCAGTAGAACTAGACACTGTGACAGGTAAACCCTCAGGCTTAGTAGCGGGCACATTCATGTAAACACTTGTGTACATATGTATGTATGAGCACACACACACACACACACACACACACACACACACACACACACTTATACACGCACACGCACGCGCACACGCACATGCAAACACACAGATACATCTTGTACACATAATGTGACTTCCTGTTTACTTTCCCTGCCACGGTTAGGCCGCAGTTAAACAACTCAGTTTAAATTAAATTAGCACCATTACTGTGGTGGTTGAGCTGAGAGCGTGTACAATGCATGAATGCATAATGAACTGCCAATGTATCTTAAAGGTTTCAGTCTCGTGGTTTCAGACAGTTTACAGTTATACCAGCCTTTGGGTATGTATTGTCTGTCTTGAAAAAGACTAACAATAGCTTGTTGCTGTTGGACCATTATGCTGGTATTTCCTGTTCTTGGTTCTGAAAGGTCATACCCACTTAATGTTTGCTTCACCTCAGTCTAGTTAGATAACGTCTTAGGATCTAGATTCATTTTGTGTATCACGGACAGTATAAAAGCATGTGTTTGCTGGCGTTTGTGCGTGTGAAGTTTTCTCATTGGACACGATGGGGGAGGAAGACACGGAGAGTATGCTGATGATGGAAGCTACGGAAGAGCCGGAGCCGGTGCCCGGACCCCAGGGTCAGGAGCCTGGAGCCCCCGCGGCCCCACCCAAAAAGGCCCCTCCAAATTTCACCCCTGGCTTAAAGAAGAAAAAACGTCATGGTAGCAACAAAGCCCCACTGCCCAACAAACCCCAGGACCTACAGGTGCGTGCATGTGTGTGTGTGTGTGTGCGTGTGTGTGTGTGTGTGTGTGTGTGTGTGTGTGTGGAGGAGGTCAGAAGGAGATAAAAGTATCACATTTTTATCAGGTTGTAATGTCAGGTTTTGTTAACTTACTATGCAATGGAATGTTGAATGCGCAACCTCTTTCTATGTACAGACATACAGTTTTTCTCTGGCGCTCAATCACATTAAGCTAAATACCGTCTTCTAGAATGTACCATAGCCCTCATTCAGTCTCAGTGTTTACATAGATTCTATAACACATTCGTGGGAAAACACCGTACATATTTCTTGACCATGTAACGCCCCAACCCCCCCTCCCCCCAACTGATTCTGTCTCAGTAAACATGGACACAGACCAGTCCCTGCTTATTGGGGATGTGTGACTCCTTAATCAGATTTAGCTTGTGTCCCTTGGATACCAGACTCACAACAGTATTGCTGAATCTCCTCAGAGTCTTTAACCAACGTCTTCAAACACAGTGCCATCTAGTGTTAACATCTCATAATACTAATTTCTCCGTCTCGGGTATGATCGACCGGACAAGTAACATTACAAGGGTTTTTTTTTTGTTGTTTTTAATTTAAATTTTCAAATGAACTTTGTTGGGTTATTACATCGTTCTAAGCTGGTTTGAATATTTGAACAGGTCAGAGTGAGAATCATTGAGGGAAGACAGTTGCCAGGCGTCAACATAAAACCTGTCGTCAAGGTGACGGTGGGTGGACAGACAAAGAGAACACGGATCAAGAAAGGCAATAACCCTTTCTTCGATGAGGTAAAAAAAAAAAAAAAAAAAAAGACATCTGTATTTGCAGTTATTCATAATAAATTCTATAACGTCATGTGGTGATGAACGCTTCTTAAAGTATTAAAAAAAAAAAAAAGCAAGAAAGAAATACTGTGCATTTCACAAAAAGCTGAAATAAAACTTTTTCTTCTGCCCAGACGTTCTACCTGAACTTCTTTGAGACACCCTCAGATCTGTTTGATGAGCCCATTTTCATCACAGTGAGTGAGAACCATAGTTAGTCCCTTTTCGTGTATTTCACATAAACGGACGCCTCTCCAGAGTTCTAACGTCTCCCATCATCTCTCCTCTAAGGTCTTTGACTCCAAGTCTCTACGTACAGACTCGGTCATTGGAGAGTTCAAGGTGAAACACACATTCTCTCTCTCTCTCTCTCTCTCTCTCCGTAATCTCTCACTGCTCTCTCCACGTCTTATCTCTTTACGTGGGGCTGTTTATTTCTTTGTAACCCGACTCTAACCCAGCGTTTTTGTTCTCGTCTTCAGCTGGACGTAGGGATGGTCTACAATGAACACAGTGAGTGTGACCGAGTCTTTTCAAGTCTTTCAGTGTCATGCTGTAATGCTGTCTAGCCATACTGATCTTTATTATAATCATTTTCTGCAGATTTGGGGTTTTTTTCCCTCTTTTTTCTTCATGACCGTGTTGACACGTCGCTGAGAACTGCATTGTAGTTAACAGTTTATTAACTGACGATGAGAGAAATCAATAGAACCTGATTGAACATATTAAACGTGACATGAAATATCATAACATTTTGTCATATCTCTACAGGACATGCTTTCCTCAGAAAATGGTTGTTGCTGTCTGACCCCGATGACCTCTCAGCGGGTGCCAGAGGTTATCTGAAGGTCAGCCTCTTCGTCCTGGCGGCAGGTGATGAGGCTCCGGTGAGTGAGGAGTTTTGTAAGACTTTTGAATTTTAATAAGAGTTTTGCATTTTCATATTCACCATGTCATGTTGCCTGCTTTCAAAATGTTTTTTTAATTAAATAAATTAATTTTATTTTAATATATACTGATATAATGGTTGTTCTTGAGGCTGGCATATTGAAGTGTTGACCTTTGACCCATTATTTTTGTCTTGTGTGTGTGTGTGTGTGTGTGTTTGTGTGTGTGTGTGTGTGTGTGTGTGTTGTAGATGGATAAGAGGGAAGGTGTGGAGGATAAAGAAGACATTGAGGGAAACCTACTTAGACCAGCTGGACTAACTCTCAGAGGAGCCATGTTCACTCTGAAAGTCTTCAGAGCTGAAGACCTGCCACAGAGTGAGCACATGGACCTTGTGTGTGTGTGTGTGTGTGTGTGTGTATGTGTGTATGTATGTGCGTGTATCTTTGAGAAGGATACTGTTTTGAAAGTGAGTATCTCTCTTCATCTTACAGTGGATGATGCATTCATGGATGGAATGAAGCAGGTTTTAGGCTTTGACTCTAACAGGAAGAATCTGGTTGACCCATTGGTAGAGGTCAACTTTGCTGGAAAAACGGTATCCACCCATTCCTGTCTTATGCCATTTCATCAATGAAAACAATCATATGATCAATAAATCATAGCTCACATTTACTTATTTAAGTTTGCAAATCACTCCAATATGTTTTTCTCCATCTAGCTACAATAACACAATTAGATCTCATCTTTATTTACTGTTAATATAATCATGAAATGTTGTAATGTTAATTGTAATATCAGTACATATGTAATTGCAGAATTGTAATGTCAGTACATATGTAATATCAGAACTCAGTCGTGCTATATGTAAAGAATAAGGCCATTCTCTGACTTGTATAATTGTATCTAAAGATCTGTAGTAAGATACTGGAGAAGAATGCGAACCCCCAGTGGAACCAGAGTCTCACTTTACCAATCAGGGTAAGACCACTTGTCCAGTACACCCAAGAACCAAACCATTAACCACTTACTGGTCAGCCGTCATCTCCAGCTCTCTCGTTAACTATCTCTCTTTTTCACAGTTTCCTTCCATGTGTGAAAAGATGAGAATTCGCATTTTAGACTGGTAAGTCTACCTCATGTCGAGTAACAGACTTAATTCTGATATAGACACCAAAAATCTGATTGGTTTGAATTTATTCATTGTTAAAACTAGAAATTTCTTATTCTCAAAAATCATTAGCAATGTCGACACTATCGTCCGTTATAAAAAGGTTGCTGATTTCATATCTATATGTTATATATCTACCATGTCGTTTGCCAACCTACTCTATCATGTTTTCTAAAAGGGATCGTGCCAGTCACAATGATGTTATTGGAACGACGCATCTGTGCATGTCAAAGATCTCTGCTCCAGGAGGAGAAATAGAGGGTAGGTCACATCTAGGCTGTGTAAGTAGCTCCCTGCATTTGGTGTGCGCATCGGCTGAGCCAAAGCGAAAACCAGTATGTGTGCTCTGGTTTGAAATATGCACAACACACTGGAAAAAAATGGTACTGGTTGGTAATGATGGGTAATGTGATATATTGGTGCCCTGGTGTGGTGAATTAGGTTTGAAATTGGCGGTCTGGAGTGGATCGAAAAGGCAGCTTTGGATTTAGAATCGTTTTTGTGAGCTGGCTTATTTGGCGGTGAAACTGCGGCTTGAAGTGTTCTTGTGTGACTCGCATGACCTTGTACTAACATAGCACTTCAAACATATTCCCCCCTTGCATCTTCTGCTGGTTTAACGGTGTCACCTTATTTCGGGTTCTCCACGAGTAAACTACTAACTTAAGTAGTTGCAAGACCAAGTGCTAGTTTCATAAGTTGAGTATTTCTAGGTGCTATATTTCGAGAAGTTCCATCTCCACATGGCATTCCGGGACTCACTGAAGTTGTGCTAAAACTTTTATATTGAACCTGTTTTGTTTGCTTCAAACCATCGCAACAGTCACACGCAAGTCAGGAGCGTGTGTTCTTCCATTAAAGTCAACCCATTCACCCGTGAAGTGTTATATGAGGTGACATGTGGTTGGCATACTGCCAAACAGGAACAAGTTTTCAGCACAGCTCATGCATGGGGTCCCTGTAGATGACATTAGAGCGCATCCGTTTTCTCTGAGCCTTCCCTTGAGCTACTATGTCTAAAAAGAATCTCCTTCATTTCTCTGTGCATTCAGACGAGTTGCCCTCCAGGACCATCCAAAGCATCAGTACGTCCTCATTCTCTGTCTCCTTTCTGTGTGGAACAACTGTTTATAGATAACTCAGACGCCTCTCCCCTGAAACATGAGTTTGACTGTGTTAACAATAGTCAAAGTAAATGAGATGTAAGGGTTTTCTTCTTTTTTTTTTAATCCTAATCAGTGGTATACAGCTAAATAATCAGCAAGTTCTCAATCCAGTGAATTTTACAGCTCTCTTTTTCGATACTGATGTTGACTTATAACTTCTTGTTTCTTGTTTGTGGTTGTGATGAGTTCATTTCTATGTGATTAGATGATTATTCCTTTCAAAGCAATGTGATATCAGGTGACATATGTGATTTAGCTCTGATTGTTGTCCGTACTCCCTTTTGTGTTTTAGTGGATGACAATCTGGGTTTCTTGCCCACCTTTGGTCCCTGTTATGTGAACCTGTACGGGAGTCTGCGGGAATTCACTGCCTTCTCAGACCCTCACGAAGTACTGAACCTGGGCAAGGTACTTTAACATTTATATTTATAATTACAATTTATAATTTAGTTCTTTTGCTTTTCATTTTTTTTTTAGCAGAACTGCTTTCAAAACATGCATTCACATTCAGTATAACAGAACTAATAATAATAATGTCCCCATCACTTTGAAGAAGGAGAAGTAATGAGAATTTGTGAGGAATTCTTTTTTAAAAAGAACTACAATAATAAGACACGGTCTCACTTCATGAACAGTCTGAAAAGATGCATTTTCAGTCGCCAGCAGAAAATACAAAATGTTGTACGAATATTAATACAGAAGATTTATCTGAAGATGTTAAGACTTCTGAGATTCATCTAGATGATTTAAGGATGTTGAAATCTTGAATGGACCAGCTACAATACAATGTAATGACATTCGTGACATCGCCATGGTGAACATCTCTCAAGATATAAATCATATGTTTTCAGTGTGCAGTTCTAGACAAAATCAAAGTCAATGAAAAAGAAACAAAAAGAAAAAAAAAAAAAATCCCAGGTTGTCTCACACAGCTACAGTAATCTGACAGATGTTCCATCAGAAAACGGAAACAGCTGTGTCTCGATTGTGTTGACGTAGGGTGAGGGTGTGGCCTACCGTGGGCGGGTTCTGTTGGAGCTGAGCACTAAGCTGTCTGATCGTGTGGAGCAGAGGGTGGAGGACATCTCTTCAGATGATCTTCTCGTCGTAGAGGTGAGAAATCACAGTTCTATCGAGAAATCACATTTCTAATAATCACAGAATATTGTTCAGTAAAAGCAGTTTAGAAAAAAATTCTGACATTAGTTACTGAAACAAAGCAATTCGTTTTGGAAAGCAATACAATTCAAGGTTTTGCAGCACATCCTAATGTGAGAGCTTCATGCAAAACCTTTTTTTTTTTCCCCCAGAACAAACATCTCTAGTGTGTAATTACCAGAGGCATTTTAATCTTTCCAAACTGTTATACGTGGAATATAGGTTCCGCAGTTTTTTTTCATAGCCTCCCTTTTTTTGTTTGTGTGTTTGTTTGTTTATTTGTTTGTGTGTAGAAATTCATGCGGAAGAGGAAGTACTCCCTGTTTGCTGCGTTCTACTCTGCCACTCTTCTGCAGGATGTGGATGATGCCTTGCAGTTTGAGGTCAGCATCGGTAACTACGGCAACAAATTTGACTACACCTGTCTCCCCCTGGCCTCCACCACCCAGTTCAGCCGATCTGTATTCGATGGTGAGAAACAGCGCCCCAGTGTGGTTCATCACGACAGCTACGCATAGAATCGAACAGAATAGAATAGAATGTGATATTCATTAAAAATACCCTCACATGTCTGATGATTAGAATCACTATTAATTTGGATTAAATAATTGAAACTGCAGTAACGGCTTCATAAGAAAACACAGGTCTTAGAGAGAAAAAAGAGTGAATGCATGTACTGTGTGTTTCTGCAGGCTGTCATTATTACTACCTGCCCTGGGGACATGTTAAACCAGTGGTGGTCCTGTCCTCAGAGTGGGAGGACATTAGTCCTCGCATTGAGGCTCTGAACCAGCTGCTATGCGCCGTTGAGCGTCTGGTAAGTTACTCTACGTCGAGAAAGTCTCTGACCGCACTCTGTTATTAATAACTTAATATGTCTTTGAATTTTGTGACAAACAGAAAGCTTTGCGAGATTGTCAGGTCATACCCATGAACTGAAAGAAATGATCTGCATTTTCTTTATTTTCAAGCTGTAAACTTGCAATTACAGCCACTAATGGATTTAAGTCATATCTTGGTTTTAGGAATCCAATCTGGAGAAAGTGCAGCTTGAGATCAAAGCAGGAAGTGACCTAGAGGAAGTGGAAATAACAGTTGTACAGCTGCTTGATGATGTCATTACTGACTGCAGGTAAGTTTTTTCAGGCGATCGTACTTTATATACTTGGTCATAAAGAAAAGACAGCATACTAAAATTCAGACACAGAGACACAAGAACATGCTTCATAACACTTATACCTTTAACTCAAGTCTTTACAACATATAGCATAACGATAAATTAATCCATCTCGATAAAGCAGTCAATGATTTAAAACAAATCTTATGACATTTTCATCACTAGTCTTTTCTAGCTTTGTACATACCCTACCACAATCACATGTAATGAAAACAGGTAGAAATGTAAAAACGTATCAAATAAGTCTATGACTGACTGTGTACACTGTGTATCAGTGAAGAGCTGCCTAAGCTGGATGACTGGCCGTGCGTGACCCCTCTGGACAAGGCTTTGAGGCACCTCCGAAAGATCAACATGAAGCAAATAGAGCAGGCGGCGCTGTCACTCAAACACGGGCCTGCCACTGATCTGAGTACAGTGTTAGAGCAGGCAGAGGACTGGGCAGTCCGTCTGCGGAACCTCGCAGAGGAGGTGAGCGGACGAAAGAGCCAAAATTCAGTTATGCAGGGAAATAGGATTATGTCATGATGCAGTACAGTGTCTTTATAATTCTAAATAAATAGCTTTGGGTTCATTAAGTGTTTAGAGCGTTGTCTGCATGTTCTCTCTCTCTCTCTCTCTCTCTCTCTCTCTCTCTCTCTCTTTTTTTCTTTCTTTCTTCTCCCAGCCCCAGAACAGTCTTCCAGATATAGTGATCTGGATGCTCCAGGGGGACAGGAGGGTGGCCTACCACAGGATTCCTGCCCACCAGGTGCTCTTCTCCCAGGGCTACTGTGGCAAACACTGTGGGCAGCTCCAGACCATCTTCATGAAGGTAAGTAACGCAGCCAGTGACCAGTATTAGCTGGAAGGTCAGTGATATAACACATGACAAGAGAAAGTAACTAGATATTGTGATAGAAGAATTTTCACTGTTTTGACCTGTTTCAGATGCCATCTCACTCTTTTGGGCACCTTAAGAGAGACTGAAAAAAAACCCTGGTATAATACATACTGACAATGTTAAAACAGAGAAAGTTATTCATGCATAAGCTAAGATAAGCGCAAGAGTGATTCAGACTTTTCGAGTACTGCTGTCAGAAGTCTAGAAGTGTGTTTCTGTATTTAGTACCCTCAGGATGGTGGTGGAAACCCTAAGATTCCAGCTCAGTTGCGAGTGAAGGTCTGGTTTGGTCTGGCGGCTGATGTCAAACATTTTAACCAGTTTGCTGAGGGGAAGCTGTCTGTCTTTGCAGAGACTGTGAGTGAACCGTCCTTATGTCCCTAGCGCTCTGTTTTGTGTTCTGTTAACACGCTAGTTACCAAGGCTGTGTGACCTTCTCCACTTTTATCTTTTATCACATCATTACCTTAATTTGTCTTATCATTTCAGCAACCACTGCACATGCTCAGACATTTCACTTCATATTCCAATTCATATTTAGCCAGTTTAGTACATCAGCAGAAACAAAAATTAGCCACCTGCTAGTGGCTATTGTCCATGCTATTGTCCATGCTATAAGGCTAACGTTTGTCTCTGTATCTCTCTCTTCTTCAGTATGAAAATCAGACTAAGTTGGCTCTGGTGGGGAACTGGGGGACAACCGGACTGACCTACCCCAAATTCAGTGACGTGACCGGCCGAGTAAAGCTGGTCAAGGAGAGCTTCCAGCCGTCTTCAGGCTGGACGTGGGCGGGAGACTGGGTCATTAGCCCAGAGAAGACGTGAGTGTGTATAACGAATTTATAAGCTGCTGCTCTTATGCTACATAATAATGACTACATGCTTGGTTTGTATTCTGCCTCTCTTGGAAGTCCGTTTGGATAAGAGCGTCTTCTAAGTGAATAAATGTAAATGTAAATATGTTAATCGTTTTACATTAACGTTATTGATTGGTGATGTAGTCACAGTAGCCTGGTTCTGCCATGGCTTTTCCCTCTGTTCTGCGCTATGTAGCATGCTTCACGATGTGGACGCCGGTCACATGACCTTTGTGGAGGAGGTGTTTGAGAATCAGATGAGATTGCCTGGAGGACAGTGGATCGGGATGCCTGAGGGATACACAGACGTGGTCAGCACACTGAAAACAGAAACGGAAACAGAAACAAATGACTGGCATTTCAGACGCAACATATAGAGAGTCAGCAGTTTCTAGTAACGCCTGCTATGGGAATGCATGTTATCTGAGAGAATTATTTTCACAATGAGCTTTTAGCAAAGACTTATGTAAAACAGAAGGACAGAGAAATAATAATGTAGAAGTAGAAGGGGGCTGACGTGCTATTCTCTGTGTGTCCACTGGGAGGCAGAATGGAGAGAAAGCTGTGCCTAAAGATGAAATTGAGTGTCCACCAGGGTGGGTGTGGGAAGACGTGGAGTGGAGCGAAGATCTGAACCGGGCTGTGGACGACCAAGGTACAGAAACTTCTAGAATAACCCCACAGCTTCACCGACCTTTCATCTCTTACATAAAACTGAACTGTTCAGATAGAGAGCACAGTGAAAGAAAATGTCTTATTAGATAAACCTCACCTCAGTATGCAGAAATCCCTCATTTGATGACTGGTGTATTCACGTCAACTGATTCTATTTGGCACTCTGAAGACGCGGTAATGATTTTTACAAAGCGTCCTTTGAGAGTCGCCCTTTCCTCGTTTTACTTCGCTTTTCTCATTTCCCTTTGTTTCTCTCTTTGTCGCTTTCCTTAGGGTGGGAATACGGGATCACCATCCCTCCCGACCGCCGACCCAAATCATGGGTACCTTCGGAGAAGATGTACCACACCAACCGGCGCCGGCGCTGGATCCGCTTACGCAGACGGGACCTGCAGAAAATGGAGGCACTGAAAAAGGTATTGAATATTACAGCGGATGACAGATCAGTTTATTTATATCTCACAAACATGTTGTTTTCGTGGGGTTTTTTTTTTTTTTTTTTGCGGTCCTCTGATTCATTTCATGGGAGCGATTCAGAGAGCAAGAATTTGGCGGTGATTTGCTTTATTCTTTGTCACTTTAAAAAAATCTGGAACTCCAAAAAAAAATTTCGGATGATGCTTGCAACAGTAGATGGAGTATCAAGTGTACTCATCCCATTCCAGGAGCCTTTTGAGAAAGAGGTTGAAAGTGGGGGTGGGGGGGGGGGGGGGTTGGTGATTAAGGGGGGGACACTTAATCAATCACACCGTCTGACACTAATCTGAAAGCAATCCACTCTGATCCGTGCGATCCCGTTTGGCTTTGGCAACAAACCTACAGCACATCTCAATTTAGAATCTCACCACAAATATGTTTGTGCTATGAGTGTGTATATGTGTGTGCGCGTTTGTGTGTGTGTGTGTCTCAGTGTGTGTGTATGTGGGTGGGTGGGTGGATGTGTGCGTGCATGTGTGCGTGTATGAGTGTTTTAACTGAAAAAGCTCAAGGTGTTATGTCACATAAAACGCTGTGTCCAATACTTTTTAATGATGATATATTGTGAAGATTAATCATAATTTTTCTGTGACTAATGAGGCAGACAGAAGATACAGTAGAGCATTTCAAAGAGAGAGAGAGAGAGAGAGAGAAGACAGAACTTCTCATCATTTGTCCTGAAGGGGGTGCTCTGTGCACACTCATGTAAAGATTCAACTTTGGAATCGTGGAAAGGTTTTCTCTTCTAGTAATATTGATCTTTGTTATAAAAAAAAAATCCTGAAAGGTGTTTAGTTTCAGTGTTTTCATTTGCAGTTTTTTGTTTATCCAGAATTCCTCACTGATGCATTTTGATACTGCTTGTGATCCTTTCCCAACCTCAAAAGCCCAGTGGCTCCGTCTTCCAGGCCTCATCAAACATTGTCTGTGTGTGTGTGTGTCTGTCTGTGTGTGTATGTATATGTGTGTGTGTGTGTGTGTTTGTCCATGTGTGTGCATTTGTCCATGTGTGTGTGTGTTTGTGCTTTGACAGCAGCGTCCAGATGACTCAGAGCGTGAGGGTTGGGAATACGCCTCTCTGTTCGGTTGGAAGTTCCACCTGAAGCAGCGCAAGACCGATTCGTTCCGCCGCCGCCGTTGGCGACGCCGCATGGAGCCTCTGGAGAAGACTGGACCAGCCGCCATCTTCGACTTGGAGTGCTCACTGGTATTAAGGCATGAGACAGTCAATAGACGAGGGCACAAACAGAGGGAAAGTAGCCTGGAGAGTAAAGAACCAGGGATTAAGCATAACTGTAGGGAGGGTAAGATCTTAGTTTTGAGTCCAAAGAGACGACTGCGAGGAAGGGAGAGACGGATTGTAAACACTGAATGAAATAACACAGTTTTGAGGGGAAGCATGCAGAAACGGGGTATACTCAGAGTATAATAAGAAGAAGACAGAGAGAGAGAGAGAGAGAGAGAGACAGAGAGAGAGAGAGAGAGACAGAGAGAAGTGTGAAGTGGGGCTTGGGCAGGGATAGGCGAGAATGGGCATGGAGGGGTTTGGGCCTGGACAAACGTGAGGTGCTGAGAGAGACTGGGCAGCCGGAGTGGAATCAAACTGGTGAAATAAGGCTACCAAGGGATATCATTTAAGGGAAAGCAGGAATGGAAAAGTCTCTCTGTGTGTGTGTGTGTGTGTGTGTGACTGTTCGTAACACACTGCGTGTGAGCCCACTACAGTAAGCACATTCACTCTTTGGTCTAACTTTGGCCTACTGGGTCCTTTGACTCAGATCTCTCTCAAACTGCTTTGGCACTGCCGATCATGAGACCCAAGCTTAAAAGGTTCTGGAACCTTCCGCACACGATTCTGAGGGGCATTCACTAGCACTCCAATAGCTGAATATGGGGGATTCCCTTGGCACCAACACTTTTTTGGCCTGTTTGTCTGATATCCCCGTAAAGACACTGCTCTGGAAGACCAGAGCCAATATTTCTGTAAGAATACAGCCACAATCAGACTGACCCCATTATAATCTTCACAAAAAAAAAAATCAAACGCAAACGCTGCTCGTACATCTTTCCCTCATGGGAAATTCTTACAGTACTTACATTGTTTAAAGTGGGCCTCTTTTAGGTCTTAGCTGCGCAGGGACAACCCCATCACACTGGTTTTCTAGATCTTTCTGAGGTTTGGGTGAGGTTTTTTTTGGTGGGGGGGGGGGGGGGGGGGGGGTGTATTTTAGTTGATTGGAGTAGACTTGGCTCTGTTGTAAAGCTCCGTGGATTACTGGCTCCCGTTCTCTGGCCCGCAGACACACTCTGCTGGGTTGGCACAGGGCGACGTGGGCACAGCCCGGTGGTTAGGGCAGCGGTTATAGGATTGGGTGAAACGGGCACTTATTGTGGGATGGCTCCGTTGCAGGATTTTACAGAGAATATTCATGCCAGGGGCCATGAGAATGAGAAAAAAAAAAAAAAAAGGACAGAGACACTGTATAGATGTGAAAATGTTTTGCGGCCTCAACTTTTGGAAAACTCGTATGTTGTGAATTTGTTTCCAGTCAATTAGAGGAGCTGTCTAACATCACAACATGGTCAGGACTCAGGGGAGAACAGCGAGAGCATTATCCACATCAATTAGCAACTACGCGGCGTGGCATTAGTAATCGTAACCTTGTTACGTAACACTCCGAACGCCTTATGTAATTGTCCTCGACTCTTCATCGAGTCTCGCGTTAATATTTTGAAGCTCCGCGCACACAGTGAGCAATTGTGTCAGTAATTGTGCGCTAGAACTGCACGAGCGTTAGGCCACCCAAAGCATGTGTTGGAAGGAAATGTTTACAGAGCCAATTAAATTTGTTAAATAACAGAAGTAACTCGCTGAGGGGAACGTGTGAGGGACGGCGTAGTTTCCAAAAAAAAAAAAAAAAGTTTTTGGATGCACGGATTGATATTCCAGTGATGTTTAGTGGTGACACACTGTCATTTTTTAGCCAGCGGTTTTTGTGGTAGGTACTGAGCCCCTCTCTTAGTAACTGCTGGTAGACACATCATTAGAACATTCTCAGTTTACACTGGCTCAGAAAACTGAGGTAACAGATCCAACCGTTAAATGTACCCTGTCTTGTTAAAAAGGCTGAACTGTTAAGCTCGTGTTTTATATACAATGAACTTTGAACCTCTTTTGGTTGGAAGTCAGTTTGATGTTGGCTTCTATAGGTTAAGGTTTAAACTCGAAGCCAAGAGTAACTTGATGTAATCACAGCTCTATGCTCAAAGGGGGTTTTGTATGTTATGGTCACAAGTTCTCTCCGTTTTTTTTTTTTGGTCGTTTCTTGTTTGACAGGGAAGTGTTACAGATGACAAGAGTGATGATAAGTCTGTGACCACAACTTTTGGCGTCAACCGGCCTACCATCTCATGCTATTTTGACAGTAAGTATTTGGAATGGAAATAGCACTGCTTGACCTCACCAAAAGGACAGACCTTTTAAGCCAAAGTTCTCATTCCATACTCCGATAAATACATACTCCGTGGTCTTTCTTGCGTAAAATGAAGCCAAACACTGTATCCACAATTTCAGGTGGGACCCGCTATCATCTTCGCTGTTACATGTATCAAGCGAGAGATCTATTAGCCATGGACAAAGACAGCTTCTCAGGTGAGCAGACTGAATTTTTTTTTTTTCTTTATACTGACATTTGACCTATCGTTTCCCTCCCGCCCCGAAACATGAACTGCTGCGGTGTTATGCTATATTTCAAGAGGCCATTAGCGTTAGCATCAGGGGCTGAAGTAATTGTTTTTGGACGGTGTTTTCTTAAACAAAGTTGTTGACAAGGTAGTGCGTTGACCCTATCAACACCCTTGCCGATTGTTCTTCGGTCTTGTGTAAGCTGTCTCCTGTTTCTAATCAGTGAGACAAACAATTTGCTAATCAGCTCTTTGAACTGCGTAGGGGCTTTTCTGCCCAGTCGCACTGATTTCAGCCACACGATATATCAAGACTTCGCTGTCCATTTTTCCATCCAGACGTACTTTGCATAGAACCTGCATGTGGTACTGAACTAAAACACTGCCATTCATTATAAGCAGCTGGCGTAGTTTGTTGAAAAACCACACCCTGGCCACGACCTCTCAACTATTGGAGGAGGGGGAGGGCGCGTTCTTAGAAGTTTTCCGAAGGTTACTGGCACTTCCGAAAAAGAAAAAAAAAAAAAAAAGAAAGGAAGAAAGTTTGCCACCCCTGGAGGGGTAGCGTGACTTCGAGACACACATGAAAAAGCCAGACCCTCCAGACACTCATGAATATGCCATAACCACATGAATAGTATTATGCCAGCATTAGATGCCATTTCGTTGGGTTAATGCATGTTAGGGTACATGTTTCCTCTATCGTTTCGGCTTCCCGGCGTGCATTCATGTGGCGTGATTGGTTGGGGTCAATGGGTAATCCTAATGTAAAGCACATTGATCACAGCACAGCAACAGGAGCAAAATAAATTAAAAAAATTTTTTTTATGAATCCGCCGTGAAAAAAAAAGTTAACGTTGCACAACATTAAGCAAGCATTTTATAAATAACAAAATCATAAAAAAAAAAAAAAGGGTTCAGAGACTTAATGGCTGTGCAAGACATGACTGCGTTTACGTCAGAAAGGGGAAAAATACGATGTCTGGCAAAGAGGGGAGCGAGGGAAAAAAAAAAAAAGGGCCAGTGCGAGCTTAACAGAGAGGATGATGGGAACTCAGGGATTGGGGATTTACAGCAATGGAAATTGCTAGAAAATCCGCCAAGACAGAGAGCCGAACATTAACCTAGTGAAGCACAGTTCAGAGTGTAACTCTGGAAACCAAAGTGTTGGGACATTAAGTTCTCAACGACTAACTCAGGTGTTGAATTATTACTTTAGTTTACAATCCTCTAGACCAGGATAGACGGAAAAAAAAAAAAAAAAATTCCAAACTCTGATTTTGATTAACGTGTGGACAAGAGAAAGATTGGAACGGGATGAGAAGAAACCTTGCTCGTTGCAGGAATAAACTTTTTTTTTTGAAGACTATATGCTACAAAGTTGATGCTATATTGGTGAGCATCGCTAATGGTGACTTTACGAAGCTAGCTTGGTTGCTCAGGAAACAAACAAACAAGCAAACAAACAAACAAGCAAACAAACAAACAAGCAAACCAAAAACAAGTACAGGGGGGTATTCCAGGAAGCAGGTTTAGTGAAAACTAGCAAAACAAAGCCACAGCGCCCTTCTATTAGGAGGTTTACTACTTTCTCTGAGTTAACTAACTCTGAGATTTAACTAAACCCGCTTTCTGGGACACCCCCCAGATGACAAAAGAAGACAGTCAGTGTATTATAATTGTACGGGTGTGTGTGTGTGTGTGTGTGTGTTTGTGTGTGAGAGAGAGAGAGAGAGAGAGTACGTGTATGCGTGTATGGATTATCCACATGTGGGATTTCTTTTAGATGGTAAGGTTGGATTTGGCTGTGGAGAACTGTGGTCAGCTCACCAGATAGGGGTGTTGATGTAAACTCTCCAACCGCGCCACAGATCAGGTGGATCGCTGTACACGAATGACTCTCCAGATGTTGTGGGAAGCAAATGAGCTTCTGTTTCATTGGATATCGCTTGTCTGTGCCGTGAGCGATGACTTGTTGGCCAGTGATGAGGCCTTCACAGAAATGTGCTGATTTTAAGGAGAGTAACATTGCTGTAGTAACAGACAAGTACTTTGGTTCTTAACTTGTCATCTCCTCGGAACACATAAAAACATTCCCTACTCCAAATAAATGTCTGGGAAAACAGCTATACTAAGAAGAGATCTTCACATTTAAGCTGTATCATATCAATCTAATAAAGTATTAACGTTGTCAAATTTTATTTATCAACTATTTTTCCTGTTCCTAACGGTTTCTCCTCCCCCCCCAACAGTTTTTTTTTTCCTATTCTTAACTTTATGCATAATCTCTCTTGAAAGTCAAATGAGGTTTCTTGGAGCTTGTTACGCTCCTTTAGTTGTACTTTATCATGTCTATACACAAGGTATAAGCCCTTCTTTTACAAGAGGGTCTTGCATGTTGGACCATCCTATAATCTAGCAGCTTCACTTCAAACCTCGCCGACATCTTAAACAACCCTGCGCCTGTAAAAGAAAACGGGCGTTGATCATTGACCATTGATCCCTCAGGGCGCACGGTTTGATCAGTTGTGAAAGGTTCAGGCATCAGTACGCTATAGTTGTCATCTGTGACGGGGGGGGTGGGATGGGATGTGAACAATCAAGAAAGAAAGAAAGGTTTTTTTTATACGTCTCATAGAGGAGATCATGGAAAAGCTCTGCAGGCTCTGCAGGTTTTTGGAGCTTCATTCTCAGGACCACAGACGCAGACGAAAAAAAACCCCAAAAACCTCCAAAACACTGTGGATCTTTTAGAAAACAGGAGCGGATGTAGATCAACTTCCTCGACTCTCTCCTATTTGCAAATCTACCGATATCGCCGGTGGGTCAGCGTCTCTGTCGGAAAAAAAACCCAGCCGTAGCTGTAGAGAAAACAGAATAAATCGCGGGAGTGCTGGGACCATTTGTTTGTCCGTACTGTGACTGAAACGTCGAGTTAAGTAAGATGATGAATGTGACGGAACATTTATAAAGGTGTCCACAGCTCTGCTGTTGGAGGAGGATTAGAGGAATTTTAAGAGTGTTTTTTTTTTCTCTCTATTTAAAGAAAGCCAGATGCTAAACAGACTGAGATGGTATTTATTAACCAAAATGTTACGCCCTGTTTTTTTTTTTTTGTTTTTTTTTTCTGGAAACTTCAATGGTTTTACCTTATGTATCTTGTTATGAGTCAAATACTCAGATGCAGACATTGCGTATCATTTCTGTGAATAATGTAATCATCTTGTAATATAACATAATTATGATGTAAAATTGTTACTGTATGAGAGGCTAAAAGCTCCTTGGTTGATCGGACTTGAACGTCGGCTCTGGGTGTACTGGGTGTACTGGGTTTACTGGGCCACCTCACAAGCTCGCTCTCTGTGTGAAATTAGTCATGTCCCAGGTCCTCTGGGTTTTGCGTGTTTGGTCTGCACGCGTGGGCGGTCATCGCCGTGGTGATGTCCAGTCCCAGAATCCTCTTGGGTTGAGAGTTTATTTACTGTGCCTGACCTGATTAGACCCTGCCTGTATTTATTTCCCATTGACTCCTGGGTAACGGCGCTCTCTCCCCACAGCTTGTTTATAAGTCTGTTTATTTGACCGAAAAAAGTGCTTGGTGGGAAGTGTAGTGTTTGTCTGTGTGTATATTTGTGTGTGTGTGTATATTTGTGTGTGTGTGTGTGTGCGTGTGTGTGTGCGTGTGTGTGTGTGTGTGTTTTGACTGTGGAGAAAGTGAATCAGAACTGGGAAATAGCTGGCCTCTGTTTTTTTTTCTCTTTCTTTTTCTTCCTTTCTTTCTTTTTTTTTAGTGAAATTGTCCCTTTGAGGCTTCTTTACGTGGACTTGACTGATAAATATTTAAGACTGCCCCCCCCCCCCTGCCCTGATTTCAGGCTTTCTTTGGTCAATGATGTCATTTCTTACTTTTATTTCTGGGTCCATCAGAATATAGAACTTAAACTGTGTGGTTTTCCCAAAGGAGAAAACACATACTTTCACATTAACATGTGGTCAGTTATACAGAAACACACACATACAAACACATGAAACCACGCACGCATGCAAACACGGATACATTTTACATATATTAACCAAAGACTTTCAGTCTGTCAGCCGTAACCGTGAGTATCTCTGGTCTTTCTCAAAATGCCATCATCATTGGTGCTTTATCGTTGGCGCTGCTGCGATCGTTACGGAATCGAAAAACAGAAACATCAGGCTTTATTGTGTTTACTAATGCATTTGAGGCCACGATCCAAAGAAGTGACCGTCCAAATAATAATTGCTGTCAAATTCTGATTTCAAACAGATTTCAGTTCGGGGCTAGTTACCACACATCTTTCCATAGGTTGGCTGTGGTTCTGTCCCCATTTCATGCTTCTCTTTTTGACCTGTACCTGACCTGTTACTGTCTTCATCAGGAAGGACTGTTTTGATCTCTTCTTTTGATCATTCACAGATTTTTGGCGTCTCTTTTTTCCCCTTCGGTTTCATCAGTTGATTACCAAGCTAAATTCTCAGTTGGCTAAAACCGTATTGTTCTATGTCATATCTGCTTGTATCCTTCTCAAAGTTATAACTGCTCCCTTTTCTTTTTCTTTTTCGTTTTTTTCCTTTCTTGCAACTGATCTGGTTCTCTTCCTCTCGTGGAAGATCTTTCTTCATCTGTGGTCATCACTGTTTCAGACCTTTCATCACTTGACCGTGAGCTAAATGTTAAAGCCATGTTTTTTTGACCGTTTCCAGATCCCTATGCCATTGTTTCCTTCCTGCACCAAAGCCAGAAGACCGTGACTGTTAGAAACACACTCAATCCTACCTGGGACCAGACCCTCATCTTCTATGAAGTGGAGATATTTGGAGATACCCAAGTGACGGAAAAGAGCCCGCCAAACATTGTTGTGGAGCTCTATGATCAGGACACCTATGTGAGTGTGTGTGTGTGTGTGTGTGTGTGTGTGCGCGTCTTCATGTGCACATGCCTTGTTTGAATCATACCGCATAAATGGCAATACCCCCTTTTTATGACTATTGTGACATTTTATTTACCTAACAGCTGATCTAAGTTCAGGTGTCAGGCTTTGTTTCTCATGCCCGACACCAGAGTTAAAATAACGAATGCTGGCTCTGGAAACATTTATTAAAGGATTAAAAGGAAAGAAGCCGTTACCCCCCTGTATTGTAATGTTGAATTGACATTAATGCATCTGGTTCTGCGCTGAACAGAACCCGAAATGTTATTAAATGGCTAGCTTTTCACTGAGGTGGTGAAAAGAAATTAAAAAAAAAAAAGACCCTGCTATGTGGTCTCTGTCCTGTAGGGGGCAGATGAGTTTATGGGGCGCTGTATTTGCCAGCCTTCAATGGCGACCTCTCCTCGTCTTGCCTGGTACCCAATCATGAAGAACGGAAAATCAGCCGGTGAGCTGCTCGCTGCCTTCCAGCTCATCCGAAGAGATAAGGTAATGCAACTTTATCATCGATTTGTACATTTTATTTCAACTTCTTAAAAAAATGCCATGTTATAGTACGGATACACTATTTAGCAATGCAACAGTGTGACTATAATATCATTTTTAAATTTTAATTTAAATTTATGGTTGTTAATTAACTATAATTGAGACGTACATATAGAGTGTATGCCAAGCTTTAATTTTGGACAGTAATTTAGTGATAAAACATTAAAAACATTATAAACATTTTCATAGTGGCATATACCTCTTTTATGTTAATCTTGTTAGTTCAGTTAATAAGGTCTTAAGTGCTGTTCCAACACCACCCAGTAGCATTTAAGGCGCTAGCTTTGTGCGGTGTCCCGGTTTGAAGCTGTGAGGTCCATCACTGACATTAGAGTATTTGCAAATATCACAGATCACAGTCCACGTTGTAAATTCCCCAGTGTCAAGACCATGTACATTCACAGACACCATTAGCTTTGATGCAACTTTGTAGTTTTATAGATGAACTTTAAGCGACAAGTTATATGTTTAAGATTATTGGGTACATGGAGCTTTAGCTGAGATCATAACTCTTATGGACTAGTGTGTGTGTGTGTGTGTGTGTGTGTGTGTGTGTGTGTGTGTGTGTGTGTGTGTGAGTGTGAGAAAGAAAGAGAGAGAGAGAGAGTGTGTGTGCGTGTGTGTGCGTGTGTGTGCGTGTGTGTACGCTTGTGTGCATGTGTGTGTGTGCGTGTGTGCGCGCATGTGTGCGCCCGTGTGTGTGCGTGTGTGTGTGTGTGTGTGTGTGCGTGTGTGTGTGTGTGTGTTTAGGTCTCGGGGGCCCTAACTCAGTGCTTTTTGATGAGCGTGTGTTCACATGTGAACGAGGCAGCTTTCCCAGCAGTTACAGGCTAATTTAATAATGTCCCATGAAGTCATCGCCTTCATTCGAGACCCATTAACTCTGTGGTCTCTCTCTCTCTCTCTCGCTCTCTGTCTGTCTGTCTGTCTGTCTGTCTCTCTCCCCCCCCTCTCTCTGTCTCTGTACTACTCTATCCCTACCCCCCCCCCCAACTTCCCTTCTCCCTCCCTCTCTCTTGCTCATTTCTTATCTGTTAATTTCCTTATTGTCATCACAGCCTGCGGTTCATCACCTTCCCGGTCTGGAGGTAACGTTTGTAACGTTTTTCTTCCTCTCTCATTATATCACTGCCAAATCTGGAGAGTTATGAACTTGCCGTGGTAGACACTATGTCAGATCAAAACTGCTACTTGACAAAGTGATGACATAACTGTGTATACATTACAGAAACCCGAGAGGTGTCCTCAGAATGATTCTTTCAAGCGGTGTTCACTGTTCCTAGATCGGTTCCTAGTTCAAATAACCCTGGCAGTGAATATTCTCAGATCATCATATTTGGACTGTCTGTATAGTGCATACAGTCGTCTGACTGATTGGAGTTGCCAGCGTGTTTTTTTGTGTTTGTCTGTTTGTGTTTATATATGTGTGTGTGTGTGTGTGTGTGTGTGTGTGTGTGTGTGTGTGTGTGTGTGTGTGTGTATGTGTGTGTGTATTTGGCCAAAGGCCCCACCCAGTTTAAACCTGACCAGCTGGCATTGGTTACTGTGGGATAATCACAGGGAAATCAAATTAGAGCACACACTTATTGCTGGGCCAGGCCACACACACACACGCACGCACGCACACACACACACACACGCACAGACACACACACAGACAGACACACACACACACACACACTAAAAAAGTCTCTGCGTCTTTCCTTCATTATTTCTAGTAGACACATGACCAACTACTCACACTATTGCATTGTCTATCAAAGCACACTATTACAACTACAGATCTCGGGATATTTTCATACACACACACACACCAAAAATCTGATTCAAAAGATGTTCACACACATAAGAGTCACATACATCTGGGGCTGTAAGGTCACCTTGAGAACTTTCCCTCTCTCCAACAGGGAGACATCCTGCCACCCACACACATTATGGACGAGGTGAGTATGTTCTGGTAAAGAAATATCCAAAAAATAAGGGTTAGCATGTAAAGCACGCAGGATTCCACAACACTGACTGCATTCTATGTTTGGACACTGGTTATAAGAATCATCGCTATCACCACAGCTAATGAACGGTTAATCGATCCTGTTTATGTCATGTCTTCCTCCTCCCGTTTTCTGTCATCCCTTTTTTTTTCTGTCTGTTTTTCACTCTGTCTCTGTCTCTTCTGGGCCACTGCGCACATCTTCAAGCTTGTGCTCCCAGGTTTCCTCTCTGAGGGTCTGCAGCAATGGGTACAAAACACACACACACACGCACATGTACACACACAGTCACACACACACACACACACACACACACACACAAATGCACACATGTACACACACAGTCACACACACACACACGCACGCACAAACATGCAAACACATGCACGCACACCTCACAAACAAACCTCCTTACAAAACCAAGTGACTAAACTCTTGACATTTCTCATTCGGGCTTTTTCCTTATGTTTAGAAAAAGCCAGTTGTGACCTATGCGCGGTAACAGCGGTCAGATCCCAACACTACAAATATATTCCTTGCAGTTTACAGTAGGTTACGGATTAGGCTGTCCAGTAAGCACTGAATTATGTCTAAGCTGTATCTGGTCGTAAATGCACCATATCCTCCTTTGGCTTTTGACTCCGTTTGATTTGTTGAAACACAAAGAAAGGAATATTGTCTTAGTCAAACCGTGGATGCAGATCATATGGGAGGTGTCCTTGGAAAAAATCAAAATTCCCTCTGATCCGTCCCAATGCTCCATCCTGTTTTCCGTGCCTGGGAATCATACTCACTGACGTGGAGCTTAGCTCTGTCCGAAAAATGTATTTTTTTTTTTTTAAAGAGTGCCGGTGGGTAATTAGGGGACTATAACACAGAGACATACACACACACACACACACACACACACATACACACGCGTACGCACTCACACACTCTCTTATACACGCGGAGTTAAGAGCTTGGGCATTTATGTATGACATTTGTAAAAGAAAGCATTGTCTGTTTTCTTAAGTTGCAATCAGCTTTGTGCTTCCTCTTCCAGTTTCCCCTCCTTTTCTAAACTAAACCTGTCTCTCTTTGCCCTCATTGTTCTTTGTTTGCGTTGACATAAACCATTGCTTTCCTCCATATTGTAATTACTTGCATGATATCAGAAATGATGAGTGGACCTCCTTTCACAGTTTCACAGTGTCTTACATTTTGATTAATCACCTTATGCTATGACCGCTTTGGATGTTCTGGTAGTGACTACAGACTTGCTCTTTTAAGAGTGGGGTTTTTTTTTGGGGGGGGGGGTAGACCTTTTATGGGACTTGCTTTTGAAAATGTCTCCATTAATAAGTGGGCTGTGGTATTGCCTTAACAGCTTGCTTGTGTAAAAAGACACTCCTTTAAATCTGTGACTTTGTTTAATGAAAGTCAGACATTACACATCCCAAGCTTCAGCTTCTGAATTGTATCTGAACGTGCTTGGTACAGTGCACCATTGTGCGGAACAGTAGTGACTATTCATCACAGATTCAAAGGATGTGATACAATTGAGCTTAAATAATCGCTGTTTCGTGACGCAGCGAAATGGCTAACCGCGACTCACGTGTAAACTTGACCGTGACTCGAAAACGAGTGTGACTCGGTTTTGCTGTTATTAGGAGACAAAGATGACATTTTCACAGCGTCATAGCATTCATAACATAATGAATCATTTCCAACGCAAACCATAAGGTTTTTCTTTTTTTCTTTTTTCCCCCTCACTAAAGATGTACATAACATATGCGTTATCAAAAGCATGAAATACAACAAATGCAATGATATCATAAACAAACGCGTCAAGAAAAGCATGGGTAGCCGGATGCATGTGCTAAGCTAAATGGTATCAAATAAAAGAGATTTATAACAGAACACAGGTCAGTCAGGTCAAGGTCAAAACACCGTCAAACAGGGTACTGAGGAAAAGGCAAAGTCATAAGCATAAACAGGCAAATAATCAATACTTTAGGAAGCACAACGGAATCAAAGGCTGAGAGATGGACGTAGGCAAAAGTCAACAGGCAAAAGTTTCAATACGGAACAACAATCAGAATATCGGAAACCGCCATAGATTTGGAAACTCAGGGAATCGAGAGACCTCACAGCCAGCAGGATGAGATTGTAGACATGGTGTGAGACTGATACAGAGAACAAGCAATGGGGGGAAGGGGGGTATTCCAGAAAACGGGTTAACTCAGTTAGTTAACTCAGAACAAGTAGTAAACCTCCTAATAGAAGAGCCCTATGGCTTTGTTTTAGGGCTCTTCTATTAAGAGGTTTACACACTGAACTCTGAGTCTGTAGGCAAGCTGATGAGTAGGCATGAGAGGTAGAACACTGATGGGTTGGTTGTGGTGCAGGTGCGCTAAACCACTGAGCCATTTTTGTCTCTTTATCAAAACAACAGCAAAATAAGAGAAAACAGCTCCCATCAAAAGTAACCGCGCTGAAACTCCTAAAACATCCAGTAAAAACTCATGTTTTGACCCAAGCCACTGTTCTATCCATGTTTTGCGCATGATACATAGAGATCAATAAAGATGAAAGCTTTATCGATCCTCTCATGTATCATGTATGGTTTTGCTTACTAAACATCAGCACTACATACAATGCCTGGTAATCAAGAGATGAATCCAATAAGACTAATGTTCAAAACAAGCACACAAACACACACATATATATGTGTGTTTGTGTGTATACATGTATATATATGTGTGTGTGTGTGTATATGGTAGTGTGCACCTGGGTCTTTGAATGTCTTTTAACTGGGCGCTGTGTTTTTGCTGTTAGCCAGAGGACACTGACCTGCCGTACCCTCCTCCCCAGAGAGAGCCAAACGTTTACATGGTGCCCCAGGGCATCAAACCTGTCTTACAGCGCACAGCTATTGAGGTAATACTGTGCACGTGAGATAATCACCTTAAAGTTAAAATGGTTATTAATGGATCGGCATCACAGAGTTCATCAGTAATTTATTAATTAAAAAAAACAAACACTTATTGTGGTTTTTTTTTTGTTTAAGTAAATTAAGTTTCTCTAATCAAAGAGACTTCGCTCTTCGAAATTTCAGAATTCAGTTCTTTCGCTGCTCTGTCCATTCTGTGTTTGAATTACAGAGCAAATATGCTTGAACTTAATCTGTACATTCCCAAAGACACAGAAATTGTATTTTATTAATTAGAATGCATCTTTCTAACGTGAATTCTGATATATGATGCCTTTTTGTTGTTTGTCTCATGACCCCTGACCTTTGACCCTTGCAGATCTTAGCATGGGGTCTGCGTAACCTAAAGAGTTATCAGATGGCGAGTGTGACTTCACCCAGTCTTCAGGTGGAGTGTGGAGGCTGCATGGTACAGTCCTGTGTCATCCGCAACGCCAAGAAAAAGCCCAACTTTGACGTCAACACACTCTTAATTGACGTGGTAAGTCCTTTGGAATACACCAGACATCTTTGATGTCCCATTTAACACATAACTTCTACTGGTAGACTGTACAGTTAGACTCCTAAAAAAAAAACAATTGACTGATGTCCAAGTTAGAACGACACCAGATATTTTAAAATATGAACAGATGGTTATGCAGTTATTGGTGTGGCTTTATCAATTATCATCGTATTAACTGTTTTATTATGAGCTCCATGGATATTATCAACTTTGGCTTTACACGTAAAGCTTCTGATGCTAACGCACAGTGTCAGAACTTTGATAGTAATTTATTGTGCGGCCTAATACAGCTCTGATAGATTGTTATGCTTGTTGTAATATGCCAGTAATTCTCTTCAGACTGTGAGCTCACTGGCAATAATGTCTTACACAAATTCAGACACACCCCAGTGTTCAGTTTCAATTAAATGTCTAGAATCGGCCTGGGTCTCACCCAAAGATCTTTTCCACTGATTAAGAGGCGCTACATAAGAGACACGCTTTTCAGTTAGAAACGTAATATGCGCTCTCAGTAGAGTTACATCCATTCCGAAACCTTAGATTCACGGCGTGATGTCATATCCAATTGGTGTGTAGTGTCGAGTTGGTCTGGCATCTTATCAGAACCTAAATGGAGAAACCGACGTTGTTCGCGCTTCAGAGACGTCAATTAAGCCCGGTGTCAAGGCAAACGGAAACACCCTTTTTCTATCCCGATAAAACGCATGTTTTTTTTCATCCTTTATTCACCCCGTCCTAACTCCAACCCTCTTCTCCTCCTCCTCCTCCTCCTTTCAATGTTGTCGCTGGTTCTTGTTCAACCTTTCTAGCGGCTTCCTAGGGAAGAACTCTACATGCCCCCCATCGTCATCAAAGTGATCGACAACCGTCAGTTTGGCAGGAAGCCGGTTGTGGGCCAGTGCACCATCCGCTCTCTGGAAGAGTATCGCTGTCAGCCTGAGAGTCTGGAGAGAGACCCCACAGAGGAAGAACTTGGTGAGGGGGCTGGGGGTGGTGATTGGGGGGGTGGGGGGGGGGTGTTGTGGATGAAGGAGGAAAACAGATGAAAGGGAGGAAGAGAACTGGGGAAAAAAATAAAGAGAAGACATGTCAAGCAAAATAAGAGCTTGGAAGGGAACAAGTGACTGCTGGTGCTAATAAAAGTATCGGTCCTTCTTGGGTCATAAAAAAGATAATAAAAATAAAACGAACGTATTCTGATGTTGCTTCCCCCATCTAGTTGTTTAACTGTTGTCTCTCTTAATATTTATTTAAACAGACGTGTTCCCGTGATTTAAGTTTCGGCTCTAGCTTAACTGAAATAGCATGTTCAAACGTGTCGATAAATATTTCCGAAATTTAATGATAATTTGCACATTACCGTTTACGTTTGATGTAAACCTCTCATTCAGACAAATTTTACTCTGTCCCTGCAACAAAAATAATTTCCTTATTTTTAAAATGCGGTGTTTGTTAAGAAAGTGCTGCCTTTCTTGATGCCACGCTTGAGTTTCTTTGAAGGAAAACAAACAAGTGTCAGTCTTCTGTCCTACTAAATCAACTATAGATTCTTCATACCATGCAAAACTATGAAAGGGGAAGGGTGTGCTTTCATCACTTTGTGTTCTCTGTACTTTGTAAGATCGAAGCATTCAGAATATGTCATGTGTGATGTGCGTCAGAGATTCTCATAGATTGCTCATTGTTGAACGGCATAGGCATAAAGAAAGGACGTGATTGGGTCCTTCTTAACATTGTCAGATGGTTTACACACAACTATTACACATAAAAGGAGTGATTCTTAACCTGCCCAAACTGAGGTGGTGTGAGATAACTGACAGCCCTGATTTCCACATCTCTGAGCCACACTGAGATTCATGTTGACTGCATAGAACAACTCTGAGGTGATTTGAAGGCCATGGAGCGGGTGTAAAAGTAATATACAGTATGTTCTCAAGCACACGCGAAAACCTGTAATTTCAGACCACAACATAACGCAAAAATCCTTAAAAAAGCTAGTTAAATACATTAACAACTGTACTTTTACAGAAAAAAAAACTAAATTAAAATGATGTGGAGAAGAACTGAGGAGAATTGAAAAAGTAAGGAAAATGAGCAAGTTGTAGTGTACAAGATAGGGAGCAGAAGAGGAACTGAAAAGTTTATTTGTGGAAACACTAAGCTTCTGCTCTTGCTTTGTGACCGACAGATGAGATCCCTCACACTCCTCGTGATGAAGTTCTGATTGACATAGACGACAAGGAGCCTCTTATCCCTGGACAGGTGAGCCCATTTTCGATCGCCTGGTCATCTCTGATTTACACAAGCATAAAATCACAGTATCGGTAAAACTTTCCTCCCGGGAAAAAAAAAAAAAACTCCATGAGTGGGGTCCTTCATCAGCCTTTGACACTGTGAATTATCAAGAGGAGATGTCAGTTTTACGCAAGGCCCCAAGGATACAGTGCCGCTAAAAAAAAAACAAAGGACCCTTCAGATGTTCATGGGACTTTTTCAGTACATTTGCTCTGGAAAGACCATTTAAAATAGTGACATAAAAGCCCACACTTTATGGGGCGTTATTAAGAACTAACCTGCCTTGCTGTCTGCTTGTCTGGCCGTCATGTTGTTACTTGTCTTGGCTTTAACATTTTGGCTACTGGGTCACAGAGATTTGGTTTCTGGATGCTGGGAAACAAGTGTGTGATTTTTTTTTTTTTTCTGAGTAGGTTACACATAACACATTATGGAGTCTTCCAGGGGCAGTTTACCCTACACTTTTAACAATGGAACCTATGCCTCATTCCTGCCGTCGGCACAGCAACCGCACCCAACCAATAAAATGGAATGTGTTCCTGACAGCCGTCCAATCCATTGCCCTGGCATCGGACCGTGACATGGTCGCCTAATATCTGTGGCAAAGGGCATCCCATGGCCTATCAAAGCATTAAAGGAGGATGATTTAAAGCACTCCTTCACGCCAGTGATTGATTTGTTAAGACCACAGTCTCTTCGTAGGGTAAACCGATGGTGGCAGGAGATCCTTCCTTTTGCGCAGTAGTGTAGCGGTAGTTTGATACAGAAATATTTCTGGTTCTTGGACCTGAAAGGCAAATGAATGGATAGTTGCACTGTTGAGGAATTTCGCTTCATCCCTCTGTTTGAGCCACTACCGTCTTGAGAGTCATTCATGCTCAACGTGTGATGAAGTGGTAGATCTTTATATGCATTCGAATGTTGTTTGGCACCTATATTAGTGGTGCAAGCCAAATCAGGCAGAAACCAACTGTGACCAGTTTTGACTGCGCTGTTTGTAACTGACTCAGACTTTAATGGAGCCTTCTTCATAGCTCACCAATTCCCTGTCCTGGCTACAACCTAAAAATATCAAATAAATAAATAAAAAACAACATAAAAAAATGATCAAGAGGGATTATGAAAAATTGGAAAATCATTTCCATGTCTCAGTGGTAACCTTTCAACTTTCATTTGTATTAGTCACTGCATGAAAAAAATAAAATAATGTAAGCACAGCTCGCTTGGTTTCCTCGGCAACGAGTCGCTGTCTTGCAAGTTTATTTGCATTTTTGACCTTCCCCTTCGGCTGGCTGTCTCCATGAGGATATGAGGCCTTCGGTCCTCCGCAGAGTGGAAACAGGGATACTTCACGATTGCCCTTTTTAATTCATTTTTAACAAATCCCACACCCAATTCATGTTAAGGGGCCCTTAATAGTTTTTTCTTTTCCTTTCTGCTTGTAGCCTTTTCCATTGATCTAATCTGCGGAACAAAATTTAATTTGTTTCTTTTCACGCAGCGTAAGAAAAAAAACAACTTCAGTCAACTTTGATTTGAGTCCTTTGCAAAAAAAAAAAAAAAACCCAAAAAAAACCCAAAACAAAAAGAATGTTGAATCTCAGACGCTGTCACATGCCGTCAGGAACCAGTTCAGGATTTTGTTCTAGTCAGTGGATGAGAACAATCCCTGTCACATATCATCAGGAAACAGTTCTTGCTTTAGTACCCTAAAACATTTTTCTCTCAGAGTGCTCCAAATCTTCAAGACAACATGTTTGTGATTTTATGTATATATATATATATATATATATATATATATCTGATGATCTTTCTCAGATTATTATCTCTAACGTTAGATACATCAGTTGTGGTTTGAGTTGAATCAGCTGAATGTTAAGAGATCTGCCCAGACATTCGGCTAAGCAAACATTTTGCGTAATTTCGCAGTGAATGCCCCTTTGAATTCATCTTTTGATTTCAGACAGCCTGTGACCACAGCACAATGGCCTTTATTTAGGTACATACGTTTGTACGAGAAAACATTTTTTTATCTAGTTTGCTTTCTGGCTTCTCCTGACAAAATACTGCCATCAAATGCCTCGTTCAGTTTTGCATAAATAACAGTGACCACAACCCACAGCTATCCATGTGAAAATCGACTCCCATTCTCAGCTCTGTCCATCAGAGAAAAAGAGAGAGATGGATTTAGATGGGGTTACATGCTCCCTTTCAAATGGCCTACTTAGACCAAAGTAAATGCAAAGCCATCATATTTTGTGCATATGTGTACCATTTGTCTATGCCTACTCAATATTCTGTGTGCAGTTTTTTTTTTTTTTTTTTTTTTTGCAGATTTATCCAATTTTTTATCTGTGCAAGTGTGGAACCCATTATATCCATGGACCCCCACACATTCTAAAGCCATAAGCAGCAGGCTATGCCACAGAGAGGTAACACAAGTCAGTGTTAGTGGTGTAGCAGGTTAGCTGTGTATCCCTGTTTTTTTGTTGTTGTTGTTGTTGTTGTTGTTTTTTTGTTTCGTTTTTTTTTTTTTTTTGTTCCAGGGGTCTCTCCTACTCGAGAGCGCTGATGCGGCCAGGGAATTTGATCTCTGGCCCACATTCCCACTCTGCTCCTGACATTCCTGAGGGATACTGGGACTGATCCCGGCCTCACAGGAAACCAGGGGAATCTGGGAAAGCCAGAGAGGAAAATCTGATCCTTGCTCGGCCAGCTACTGTTTGGAGGTTGGCGGTAGTGGAAGGTCTCGGTCCTGTGTATTGTGTTGTAATGATGAAAGATCTGAGAGTGAAGCTACCCGCTGAACAACTTTAAATATTAACTTCTTAAGAACCCTCTTCTATTTAGGTTTTCCCTGATATATATATATATTTAAAAAAAGAGCTGCTTCAGCTATTTCAGTGCTGTGTCTTCTGAGCTTAAAGTAGTGGAAGCAGTAATGCGGGTGTGGGTCGTGTTTGTGTGCAAGCTTTAACCCCATCTGATACTGCGTGAGTATGTGTTGACAGATGTGGAGTTTGATGAATTTGTGTCAGCTACACGTAAGAATAGAGGAGCACAAGCTCCAAGGACTGAAATTTTCCCACATCTACGAATTCAGTGTGTTTTTTATTTGAGAGGGAAAAGGAGTATTGAGAATCAGCTAAACTCCCCAGTGCATTAAGTGAAACTCAACCCCCATCGTCTCCCCAAAGAGTCCACTTTGGCTCCGAAACAACCCAAAACTATGCTCTTAAGTTCCTGTAAAAAGCACACACTGGTAAGAGAGACCATGTTTGTCACTCAGAGAGGCTTTTGATGAGGCCAAAGACAACATCTTGTGGGGAAAGCGAACACGCCTTTGGTGGCTTTATGGATTAGCCACGGTCTCGCGCGGGTTAAACGATATACCTCAGGAACAGGGTGCTAGGAGAGAGAACTCATGTTAAGTCTCTTTGAGGAGGTTTCTCTGGCTGTATTTCAGGTCTTCGTCCTCTGACCGACCCTCGTTCCCCTATCCGTAACAGAACCGATCGCTCGTTTTTTTTTGGGGGGGGGGTTACTAAGGGGAAGGAAGGCGCGAGGCGAAGGTCGATTGAGATGATGTGTAGCGAAAAGATCCGTCCTTTTCTTTCCCCGCCGTCCCCCACCAGTAATCCAAAATGTACCACAGAAGTTCGTCTTCCATGTTGGAGGACAATGGCAAACAAAGTGGCCTGGTCCTAATTAGTTGTTCTGCAGCATGCCTCGAGTTTTCTTTTTCTTCTGATGCCGGGCTCTTGTTGTTGTTGTGTACATACAATGTCCTGGCATTAGGCTGGGGAAGGCACTGCGACGGTTCAGGCCTCTTCTCAGATGTGGAGAGTTGTCTTGGACGACTGCGTTTCTCCCTTTTAGTAAAACCCCTCCTCCCTGCCTGCTTACCGCAGGCGCCACATGAAGCCTTCATCAACTGCCCACCCCCTCTCTGCCCACACCCCCTGCAAAGGGTCGTCTTTAGTTAATGGGAACGCTCAGTGATTTGGTCGATTTGGCTGAAGACTGGTTGGAGTGTTAGTCCAGGACTGAAGTCTTGAGTGTTCCGACCAGTCTTATTAAACTGTTGGAGTTTGTTGGCAGTATAGTATTGTTTACACATTTAAGATAGCCACAATGTTCCATGTAAGTGGCATGGGAAAACGTTACCGGGCCAGATTACACAGGTTCGCCTCTTAAGGTGATCATACAGGAAAGTTTTGTATCCCTGTTATAGATTCATACCCATTAAAGACGACCCCACTCTACAGACCTTAAAGCAGTCTTCATGAATGTTTATTTGATCTTGATGAGGTCATCTTGTTCTTTTTTGACCTTCTCTAAGAGAGTCTTTACGGCTTGGGTAAGAGGAGTTCACAGTTTTGGCATCGAAAAAAAACCAAAACAAACAAAAAAAAACATTCTTTGCCATTTCTAAGTGACGCCACTCTCCCTTGACATTGTAATCATCCACACCCTAAATGTAATAATGGACAAGGGTCTGACAGTTTCAGAGATGAGCCGACCAGTAAGATTCTCTGTTATGGAGATTAGCTTGTCAGGGTACTGGAAACCAACCCGTCTTACTGATTTGGCACTCCTTGTGTTTAGCTAGTGTTTGTTGGTAACCAGGCGGACGGGAATAAATGGGTGCCTCTTTCCTCGCGATTTAACCCGTGTTCTGTACCTTCACCACAAAAAAATAGGACTTTAAAAGGTATAGCATTTTATGAGCGTAAATACTTGCATACGTTGAGTTAAATTTCAAAACTTAAATCGTGGCACTCGATATAATTGATCCGATTAGGAATGCAAAACCCACCACTGCTGTTGATGGGTTAACATAAAAAAAAAAAAAAAAAAACAGGCTTTAGCTGAAGATGTTCATGGCTCCCTTGAGCTTTTCTTCTTCAGGATTGAATTATTCCCCTCTTCCACCCCTTTGTTTATGTTGTAAGATGAATTTTATGTCTGTTATTTTTATGGTTTGCTTGACACTTTAACGCATTGATTCCTAAGGATAACAATGGTTTGATTTAGTGTTGGGGGGGCACGCGGGTGCAGATTGTCGGCCTGTGTGTTGTGTCTGTCGCTAATTAGCGTCTGTGCTTACACTGCAGCGGGAGACAAGAGACCTACTCCTTCTTCTTCATATGCTAGAGGGATTATAGGAGAAAGTCCTATGAAAAGTCCTTGAGTTCTGTCCAGGAAAAACAACGATCTCGGGGAGTTGTTCTTTTATTGTTGAATCACATTTCATAGGTCCAACCTTTGTAATGATTTATCTAGCAGCTAGAAACACAGCTCCATCTGAACGGAGACCACAGCCATCTGTGCTTCATTCACACACACACACACACACACACACACACACACACACACACACGACTCTGGGTTACACTCTGAAGTCCAATCCAGGGAACCAAGTCCATGCACTGGCCTAAAACACCAATTTCTGTCTTATTTATTTATCCTGTTGTACTGATAGCTGTCTTTTCTGTCAGTCTACTTAAATTAACGGTCATTTCTTTTTGACACGATATGTAATGCCAGTAAAACATTATTTCAGGTGCGTCAGAAGTTTAGTCAGTCTGGAAGAACTCAAAGAATCCTCCTTATTCTAGATTCACAAGTTTCTATTCTAACAAATTACAAGACAGTATTAGTTTTAATGAGCTTTTCACAGGCAACTTTTCTTGGTTTTCAGCCCTGGAAGTTCTCGCTTTTCACATCCTACATTAATGGGGTTGGGCTGAAAAATCATATTGCATTAATGTGTTCTTTTTACTCTCTGTCGGTTGACTCTATTTGTCATTGTGTTTTGGCCGTGTTTTGTTTGTTCCCGTGTATGTATCCTTTTTATGTTCATTGAAACTTGCCTGGCAGTTGACTAGGAGTAAATCAAACTTTTACAAGCCATGTTCAGTGACTCTCCCCTCTCTAACAAAAAAAAAGAAAAAAGAAAGAAAAACAATTCATTCTTTCCTGACCAACAAAAAAAAAAATAACCCTTTAACATTACCTTATCATCATTTACAGAGCGAAAATAATCTCCTAATCTTTTTTTTAATAATATTCGGTAATGCAGTAATGTTCATTCAGTGCTGATTTACTCCTGGTTTGTGTTCGGCTGTGTTTTACAGACTAACACTAACCTCTTAACCATCATGCTTCTGATTTGTAGCTGGCAGACGGCACAAGTTCTGCCATCATTAACATCTCCAGCTCTAGATCCAGTCTCCATGTACGTATGTATTGATATGACCGACTCTGTTCGCCTCTTGTATTTTCACGCCTCCCTCCTTCTTCTATCGTCCTCCTCCTCTTCCTCCTCCTCCTCCTCCTCTCTCCCCTCCCTTCTCTGTCATACATCACTCAGTCATTTTTAGCCAATGTTTCAGATGCTAAAATGAAGGAAAGACAGTTTTAACTGCTTATTAATCAACTTTTAAGTATTGTTGGAATGCTTGTGTGCTAGTGTAATTTCTGGCATTCTGCATTTATCTCATTAGTAACGATGAACATGTTAACATTGTAATGTGCAGTGACACCAGCCAGCCAAAAAAAACCCTCTATTCTTTGACCACCTACTTCTTAAGAAGCATATGAAGCGTTAGGAGTTATAAAGCTACTGTGGATTTTGAACTGCTGTGATCGACTACTATGATAGATCATGCTTTGCTTTTATCATAGCGGTCATGAGCTGTAGAGTAGTCATCACTTTAGTACATGCTCAGTTTTTTTTTTTTTTCAGTGTGTCTGAACATGGTGTTCAAAACCACTTGGCCACGGGACAGGGTCAAACATTGGAAACATAAATTGTACCCAGCGATAATTAAATCAAGTCAAAAAGCATTTTAAAATTTAGATTGGACAGATACAGAATTAGGAAAAGAGTTCAAGTCTACTGTTGAAGTGCTCCACAGGAGTGGTTGGTGTTGAGCACTCTGAGTGGTTGTGTGTGGGTTCTGTGTGTGTGTGTGTGTGTGTGTGTGTGTGCGTGTGTGTGTGTGCGTGTGTGTGTGTATGCTCATGGGAATGAGATTGTTTGGACTTTTCTCTGCTAAACACTCTCTAGTGTGCACGTGGCAGGGTGTTGTATGTACCAACACACAGAAGGCCTCTTTTAACCGTGTCACACCGATTTGTGCAAAAGCTATAGAAGGCCCACTTTACTGTTACACCTCCTCATACTTACACCCCCTCCCACCTCCTATTTTGCCTACTCCTACTTTTTTTTTTTTTTTAACTCTGGAGGCTGCTGGACAGTAACTCTGATCTCCCTGTCTGAAACACAACAGTGCACCTGAAGTCGACACTGTGACCCCAGCACATTTGGACGAATTAAACAAAGTCCCATTTCCAACAGCAAAGCTAATTTGCTTTCTTATTTGTCTTCAGCTCTATAAAGCCCTCTTTTGTTACCCTTTAAATTGGTTGCAGAGCACTGCGCCTTCATGGAGATGAAAAACTGAGATAGACGCTGTTTTGTATTAAGACCACGGAAACCTAATTGAGTTAAACACTGCGTTTTTTTCCCCCTTAAGCTCATTGAAGAGTGTGTGTGTATGTGTGTGTGTGTGTTTGTGTGTGTGTGTGCATCTCAGTGTGTGTGTGTGTGTGTGTGTGTGTGTGTGCATCCTTGTATACATCTATGACTGCATGTTTACATCGCATAAATTCGCAACTCAAGATCGATCAGGTTAGAGCAGAAGGTGTTAGCGCATGTGTGAGTGCTTGTCCGCGTGTGCGTTCGCGTGAGTTTAGACTCTTATTAATCCAGAGATGACTGGATGACAGCTTTTGGAGTGGTCAGATTGTAACAGGGTCAAATCGTGTTATCTTATTTCCATAGCGCTTAGCAGCGCGGCGCAGAACATATGACTCGCCAGGCTCTTTGATACGACTCATGTTTATATCACACTCTAAATGTAGCGCTGGCACTTTCCCCCTGCCAAAAAGTAGAGGTTTCTCTTTCTGCAAACAAAGATATTTATTTTATTAGAAAATATTCAAACCAGATGATCAAAAACCCAAATTTTCTCTCTCGACAGAGCCAAAATAAATAGGGCTGTTAAAAGATTCCCGACGCGTTTCCCCGAAGCCAAACGTCAGGAACAGAAAGAGAGAAATGGAGAGAATGGGGGGGGGGGGGAGAGAGAAAAGAAAGAAACGTGTATTTAATCAGTTTTTCTCTAAATAAATTTTCAGGATTGAAACTTTACATGAACCAGGGGACACCATTTTGGTTACGCTCCCCTTGAGATCAATAGAAAAGAAAAAGGAGAAAGTGGAAAGTGGAGACAAATGGCTCACCATGTTGCTGTTTGCAACATGTTGCCACGGAGATCCGTTTCCACGATTCAAAGTTCATCGCTCCCGTCTTCGCTTAAAACCAATTTCGCAGTCAAGGCATTAATTAGCGATTGCTCAACGATTTGTGTCGGGCTGGCCTTTGATCATCTTATTAGTATTTCAGAAGGTGTAAGCTTTTATGTATCTGGCCGTTTTCTCGCAAGGTTTCATGTACGTTAGACAGGTAGGTGAGCAATGTGCACGTGCTATGAGACGCATGAAAAAAAGGTTCAGTGAAGGTGACCTCTTCTTGCCGCTAGGTTTCCAGACATAGCAAGAGAAAAAAAAATAAATCTAATGATTTTTCCATTTCTTCTCTTTTATAAATGGCATCCTTAACTTCAAACGTCAAAATTGTGGTTAATCGTTAAACGGAATATTGGTTGGTGGCGGGATTTCTGCCGCCTGTTTTTCAGTATGTTAAAGGTTGCAGGACCCAGTTCTCTGTATTTCTTTTTTTTTTTATTTTGGGGGGGGGGGGGGGTGCTGACAGTTTCTGTCGATTATAGGGGCTCGCTAGTGATCCATTCATCTGGTATAAACTGACACACTGCTAAAGAAAGAGGGAGAAGGGGTTATTCCATGTCTGGAATTCAACCTGCTCCGATTCCACGGCATTCCTGCGGCCACTTTGAATTCGTTTGTTTATCTTTTTAGAATGAGCCATCACTCAAATGACTTCTGGAATGTCAATCCAGGGAATTTCAAGCAGCCTTTATGTTGAAAATGGGCAGCTATTAACCTCTATTCATTTATCAGCAATCTATGTGCTATTTTCTGTCATTATCATTTTTTTTTTTTCGTACCAGACTTTACTGTGAAGTGTGAACGGGATCCTCTTCTTTAATGGAAGACCCTGCAGGAGAAGCCCTGTAATAACTCTTATACTCAAGACTGCAGGGTTCTAACTGCCACTTTTTTTAACAGGTTTTGCATGAGTGGTTTCTTGGAAGAACCGTGTTGCCCTGTTTCCCCTCAGACGGTCCCGACCACCCTGACCTGCGTTAACATCAGACAAAACACCCCACCACCCCCACGCCCCCCACCTCAACCACCCCCCACCCCTACTCCAATGCCTAGTTAGAAATCTCCCTTGCCAACGTGCCACTGGCACAAAGTGACTTGCGCCCTGTTGCTGCCTGATACATCTCACTGCCATCTCTACGCTGGCATTGCTCAAATGAATGGATTTGAACAGAATATTGGCCAGTGGCCACGCTAAAACTAAAGGAAACACCGCTAAAACTAAGGATCTTGGGAATAAGATCCCGAGAAAATCTATAACAGCTACATTTTCTCGAAAACCTGTAAGTGATATTCTAACGCAAAGGGTGCAAGTACAGTTATAGATAAATACAGAGATAGACAGATGCGCACACAAATGCATACAGAAACATGGACATATACACACCTGCAAGCGTGTACACACACACGTGCAGACACAAATGTGCACATGCACACACACACACACATGCACACACACGCACACATAAACACACACACGCACATATGCACGCATGCACGTGTACACACACACACACAAGCACGCATGCACACACACACATGCGTGCATGCACACATGCACACACACACACACACATGCACACACGCATGCACACATACATGCGCACACACACACACACAAGCACACACACAAGCACACACACATGCTAACACATATTCCCAGGTCTCACTGACTCTCTAATCCCTAAAATAACACTGCTAAGCTCCAGACCATTATGGGCAGACAGCAGCATAGCTAAGCTTATGCTGTTTGACTAAGTGAGTGAGCCACTACACATGGTCTCTCTCTTACACACACACACACACACACACACACCCACCAACCCACACACACGTTCTTCTGACATTCATTTGACAGGGACATGGCGCGGTGGTCTCCCATTGTATAGCACAAAAGAAAACAGGCCACATTTTGACCTATTCCACACTTCAAAACACACACACACAGACACACACACACACACACACACACAGATGGAAACACGGCAACTGGGGCCCCTTCACTAATGTCCCAACGTTACTGCCCCAGCATTCTCCTCCATGTCAGGCAGAGAGGAGAGACCAGGGGCCCCAGTAATGAAAAGCTCCATTCAAGAGACGTTAGCGTGTGCCCGTGGCCCGTCCAGCTCAGCCTAACTGGCTCTGAAGGCAGCTTCACGATACACTGCAAATCCTCACCGCACGCCCAGTTTCATTTATGGAGTGTGCCGCCGTGGGGCAGACGGACTGGCTGGCAGGGGCGCCCCCCCCCCCCCCTCCACCCCCTCCACCCCCTCACCCCAAAAACATAACCCCCTACCCCATTCTCCCCCTCCCTCCCTTGACGCCAGTCGCCGTTCCCCCAAAAACTCGTGTTTCCTTTACCCAGACACTCGCTCTTTGATTGGTCTGCCTGGATTTTGCCAAGATCCTGCTGTTTTTGCTGTGTCGATATTGTAAATCTTTATTCTTTTGTTCCCCCCGCGGTTGATTGCTTGGTTATATTTCTTTTAATTTGTGTAGTCTCCGTTCTTTTCTTCTTCTTCTTCTTTTGTTTTCTTTCTTTCTGTCTTTCTTCCTTTCTCTTTTTTCCTTTTTTTTTTTTTGTTTTAGTTCTTCATGTTCTCCAGACTGCCTTTCTGTCCCTTTGCAGTTTTGGGCAGCATAAGCTATGGACTCTCTCTCTCTCTCTCTCTCTCTCTCTCTCTCTCTCTGGCACCACAGTGGCTTTTAAAACATAGGATCATGGAGCCTTGCTCTAGACACAAACAGACACTCGCGCGCACACAAACTGGCTCCACAGTGGCATTTTGGGTTACTTAAAAAGTGCCACCATGGTCTTCATTCCTCATACACAAACACTTTCTCTCTCTCTCTCTTTCTCTCTCTCTCTCTCTCTCTCTCTGGCTCCACAGTGGCATGGGGGACAATTTAAATACAACAATCGTGGCCCCGTGTCTTCCATCTGAAACACGTGCCACTCCACCATGTGCCACAACCACAGTGAAGGGGGGGGGGGGGAGAAAGAGAGATTCCAGAATTCCTTTCCTCCCACACAACTCCCTCTCTGTAGAAAAAAAACCCCAGAAAAACAGAGAGAACAGCAGTTACAAGAATGCAGGATGCTGGTCCTATCCTCTTTTTTTTTCTTTTTCTCTTTTTTTTTTGAACAGAGCAGAGGTCTTGAATTTTTGAGTGGTTTAAAACAGTATGTGAGAGAGTGAGGACAGGCAGGATCACACACACACGCGCGCGCACACACACACACACACACACACGCGCGCGCGCGCACGCACATACACAGACACACACACACTCTTGTGTCCAGAGTCACACCACAAACTCTCCAGTATTGTCCAAACTGAAGGTCAAAGTTACTAGGATAATGTGTAGAATTTATTGTAGCTTTGAACAATGGCTCCCATGACAATTTCTGAAGTCTATGGCTTTTGTTTTGTTCTGTTTTGTTTGTGTGTGTGTGTGTGTGTGTGTGTGTATGAATGTTATTTGTAGAGGGTGTTAACAAACATTTAAATCGCTCTTTTGTCTTTTGTTTAGTTAAGGGGAAACAAAAAAAAAAAAGAAAAGAAAAAAAAAAAAAGAGAAAGAATTGATGCTAGCCAAAATGTGAGGTGACAGCTTCAACCACCTCAAGCTGATTCCCATGTAACATTTTCCATGTCTGACGGCTCTAGACGCCGAAACAAAAAAAAAGACCTGAGTTAGAGGCCAACGTTATCAAGAGCTGTTAACACTTTGAGCCTGTCCCATACCACTGACATTTTAGACATACGTCTTTTATTCAAGCTACACAAGAATCAGGAAAATTCACTGCCTGACAGGACTTTCCTGGCTTCATATGCAGTCTACGCTGATGTACCAACCAAACGGACTCTAGTAGCTGTGAAATATTTCTCCCTCTCTCTCCCTCTCTCTCTCTCACACGCACACACACACACACACGCACGCACACCACTCTCTAATGTTTGTAGTTAATTGTATTTCCATTGGAATTCTTTTTTTTTTTTTTTTTTTTCTGGTCCAAATCTTTATTTGAATCCTATGAGCTCTGGATGGTGTCACTGTCACGCTTGCATGCGAACGCTTAGAAAACTTCACACTTAAAGTCTTGTTTGGTTTGTTGACCTTTCACTTAATCCACCAAGCTTGCCAATTCAACTTTCCATCATTGTGTGTGTGTGTATGTGTGTGTGTTTTTTTTTTAATCTGCCTTGCTGGACATAGATGCTTCAGTGGGTAAGTTGGGCGTAGTGTCGTCAGTGGAATAATATCCATTAACCCTTTCCTGTTCAAGCCACATCATTTTATTCTATTTTTACAGTTGCCCGGCGGTTAATGGTTTAAATAAGAATATAAATTTGTCACAGTTTTGATATTCTTAGATATCAGTTGCACCAGTAAACTTGTGTTATAATACTTGTGCCTCAGAAGGCTAATTTAGCTTTGTTTGCTACGATTCCAATGATGCTAACAGTATTTGTTTCTCTGTTGCACTGGGACTCTGTTGTCTCTGGGCCGCACTTTGCAATTTATTCAGACGGTCACAGTGGCTTTTACGGGACATCAGAATGTTATATAAGTTTCTCTTTCCCTCTTTTCCTTCAGGAGGATGAGTTTATGGACTGGTGGAGCAAGTTCTACGCTTCCACAGGCGAAAGAAACAAGTGCGGGAACTACCTGGAGAAGGGTTTTGACACCCTGCAGGTACGGATATTTCGGGGGTACGGATATTTCGGGAACGGAAAAGAGTGACGTAAGATGAGTCTCAGCGCGGCTGAACTTCAACGTCGACGACGCGCTGAAAGCCCAAGCGTAAACAGCGACGCTATAGAAACAGTAACACAACAGCTCAACGCTGAAACCCTCCTGAGTCCTGTCCTGGTGTGTTTTGTGCCTCCTTTCAAAGTTTTCTGCCCTTAACCCTGGTCCCATCCACTACGCCCTATTTCCCATGGCCTACCCCGTTAGAAAAGAGACGGCCGCTGCCAGATTCCCAATTTTTCCGATGAATTCATGTCGGGAATGCCACAGGGGATAACCAAGCGTAGACAAGGGCTGCTTTACTTACGTCATAATCCTTTTCTTCACCTCCTCCCCATATCCCTCCATCCTTCTCTCGTTTGCCAGTGGTCTCTCCTGTCAGTGGCTTATTTCTCTTTCTCTCTCTCTCTCTCTCTCTCTCTCTCTCCGTCTCCCTCGTGAGCAACTCTCCATCCGTTCCAATCGAAAATTCGTCTGACAGTCGTCCAACAGACACTGTTTCTCAAGACAACCTTGGTGTTCCAAATAATGGACAGAAACAGACACGCGTGCACACGCACACACGCACGCACGCACGCACACACACGCATACACTCACACACGAACACACACACACACACAGATCAAAGCGGATCAGTGCCATGATACAAGCTATCAGTCACTAGAGACTACTGACATAGACACACACTGTCTCAGTAGTAGCTTAGGTCAGCAGTTATTTTGGATTAAGAGCACCATGGAGGGAGAGAGAGAGAGAGAACGAGAGAGAGAGAGAAAGTTACCAAACATTACGGTCGTTTCGTATGTTAGAGGCTTTGGTTCTTGGTCCAATTCATGTATTGAGTCATTTAAAATAACATGGTGGCGTGTTTATTGCGACTCTCTCATGGAACCAGACCCGGCGACTAGCCTCTCCTGCGTGGCTCTGCCTCCATTTTGGAGCTAAAGTCGCGTGGAGCTCCTTTAACGCAGCGCAGTGTCGTTTGTGACATGCATTTTCCTCAAATACATCAAATGTTTTTACAATATTTATTGCCTTATTTCAAATGTCCCTTTAACCGAGAAGATCACGATCCATTTACGTTTAAAGGACATTTGAGGTTTTTTTGTAACCAAAACTTTAGAGCCTCGGTTTAATTCCAAGGTTCTTTAAAGACAACTACTTGGGAACGTAAGAGAATGGACTCTTTGTGTCTTGTATATGATCGGTGAACCATGAAGGAAATGAGAATTGATTTTAAACGATCACTTTTAGCCTATGAAGCTTGTAAGATGTAATTTCAGGGGTTTACTGGCACGCACGTACGCGCATACACACACTAACACACACACACACACACACACACACTCTCACGCACATGCGCGCAAGCACACATACACTCATACACGCATCCATACCCAGTCACACGCTCAGAGATGTTTTTATTTCTTTCCTGTCAACAGGTTTACGACAGAGAGCTGGAGAAAGTGGAGGGACTTGAGAATCTGGCGGATTTCTGTCAGACATTCAGGCTTTACCGCGGACGCACCCAGGACGAGAGCGAGGACCCCTCCGTCGTAGGAGAGTTCAAGGTGTGGGCTTAAAACACACCAGATCAGACCGAGTCTCTAGAAATGAACATCTAATGAAGAAAAAATACTTTTTTTTCGAGCCAAGTCCTTTTTTCCTCGCTTTCATTCAAAAATAAATAGAAAAGAACCTTGGCAGCACTGATCGTCCTTGCCCTTTAAACCAGCTCATGTCATGATTAATCATGAAAGGCATTTGAATTTGGACTAAACCTCCAAATGGCTTTCATACTGCACCTCGTTCCTTTGAGCCAGCTAATTCAGACTGGTCTTCGTCAAAGCTTTAGACCAAATATTCAAAGTTATTCACGTGCAGATTTTTTTTTGTTTTTTTTTTTTGTTTTTGAAGGATTAGCTTTAATTCTTTTGATATCAACATTAATTTAATCCATGTTTTTTTTTTTTCTTGTCAGGGCATGTTTAAAATCTACCCCCTGCCGGACGACCCCTCCGTACCTCTTCCGCCACGTCAGTTCCACCGTCTGCCCCCCAGCGGCATCGAGGAGTGTCTGGTTCGCATTTACATCATACAGGCCCATGGCCTCCAACCCAAAGACGCCAACGGCAAGGTGGGCGTGGCACAACTGGCATCTCCGTGGAAACAGTATTAGAAAACTACATTGGTTAATTCCTGATACTTCTGTCCCACAGAGTATATCTGTGCTGAAGCTCACACGGTCTTCACATGTAAAGAACACTGAAAAACCTGAATTAACACTCACCCAGTGTTGAATGAACTCCAGCAGAGTACTTATTTTGTATATGGTTCTATGTGAAAAACACTTGGTGTGATAGGAGCGTTGTGTTTGAAGACGTAGCCCAGTAAGCCTTTTTTTTTTTTTTGGATGTGAATAACGTGTACGAAAGCCGTCTGCTTTTTTTTTTCTCTCTCTCTCCCCTTAAGCAAAGCGCTTAATCCCATGATCGCACCGAAGGCGCGTGACCTCCGACACAGAAAGAAATTCTAACATGTACTACGTACGAGAACAAGCTGAATGATGAACAGCTAGCGCAGTCTCCTCCGCTGCGTGTACAAAGTACCGTGCGACGGTGTTGAACTGGCACAAAGTTGAACTGGCGCAACATGGACGACCGGCCCCCAGACAACAGACGGGCCGCGCCAGTTCTGTCTCCGCTCTCGTCACTGTTAAACGAGTGAAAGGCCACGACAGATTTTTAATGAAAACACGGAGCCACCCTTTTTTTTTTTTTTTTTCCGCTCAGGGCGACGAACCCGAACCCAAGGCTCGTACAGCCCAGAGGATCGCTCTCCGTCGCTGGCTCTGCGTCAAATGGGCTTTCCCCTCCTTTTTTTTTTTTTTTTCTTTTCTTTTTTTTTCGCAACAGGTTACGATTATGTCTTGTCCTCACCCGCTCTGAGTTATGATATGGAAAATTTCGCACGTATATTTCTACTGCCTTAGAAAGTAACGCTGATCATTAGCAAAAAATAAAAAGATCCTTTAACGTCAAAATAAAAGACCAAGAGGAGAGGGGAAGAGGGCACAGAGGAGACTACATGGTTCTGAGATGACATTGTGTTCAGTTCACATGCTGTGTTCAACCCACTGTGGTGTTTTTTTTTTAAATGCCACGATGTTTGTCTCTTTGTTTTTGTTGTATAGTGTGACCCTTACATTAAGATTACGCTGGGCAAGAAATCCATCAGCGACCAAGACAACTACATACCCTGCACCCTGGATCCTGTGTTTGGAAAGTATGCTTTTGTGTTTTTGAGTTTTCAATATCTAGTCTGTCTCTCTGTCTCACTTTCACTTACCATCCTGTCTTTTTCTTTTTCAAACATAGGCCTTTATTCTCTCCCACTCTTGAATGACTCTAATTAGTTGTCTCCATGACTCTAATAAACTACCCCGTACCTGAATCAAGTCGACGGGTCCTGTCTGTGATGCTTAGGCCCTCAGTTACTGTTCTGAAATCAGCCACATTACTTTTGTCTGCATGGAAAGAGAGAGAGAGAGATAGTGAGAGAGAGAGAGAGAGAGAGAGAGAGAGAGAGTGAGAGAGAGAGAGTGAGTGGGGTCAGAAATGACTTTACTTGTCTGGGTTTATATGGATAAGTCTACCACTTCACCAGTAGGGGTCGCTATACTCATATGAATGAGTGTATTACTCTCCTAATCATTACAGAGGTGTAATGAGACAAAGATAGATGGGGGAGGCTGAGTGATAGTCAGTATGAGTAGATGATTCATAGTTCACACACATGTGTAAATGAAATCCTCAACACATGCCCAACTGAAAGAGTGAGAGACCGCTGGAAAGAGTGAAGTATTGAAGCGCTGGAAGAAAAAAAAAAGATGAATAATCGAATGACTCGTGTCTCTCTCTCTCTCTATCTCTCTCTCTCTCTCTCTCTCTCTCCCTCTGTGTTCAGGATGTTTGAACTTACATGTGCTCTGCCTTTGGAGAAAGACCTGAAGATTGCACTGTACGATTATGACATGCTGACCAAAGACGAGAAAATCGGAGAGACCGTCATCGATCTGGAAAACCGTTTCCTGTCCAGACACGGCGGCCGTTGCGGTCTCCCGCAATCGTACTGCCTGTAAATTTCACGGTCTTCGTCTTTACTGCAAACAACACTCTTCTGCCACTGGCTAACGTATACATTCACACAGCTCTAAGTGAGAGTTTGTAAATAAAAACATTTTTTATTTTTTTTTTGAGCAAAGAGCTGAAACACACCTCTCTCAAATCAGCACACAGTATCAAAGACATTTATGAGTCTGGTATGGTAGGAGAAAATTGACTTTTATATGTTCGTTTGAGTGTTGTGTAGTTTAAGCTTTTTTTTTCTTCAGAAAAAAAGCATCCAACTATCAACCCAGACAATATCCAATCATCTTCAAAGTTACGGTCACACCGTGTTTCGCCTTGACAGATTTCGCTCAGTTTGAAGCTGAGTTGTGTCACTTCTCAAGTTTTAGGTTCAATCTTTACCATTTTTGAACGGTCCCGGTCAACTCCAAAGTTGAACTCGGTTTGTAGGACTCAGCTGTAGCTTTGAGTGTGCGAGTAACTCGTTTGCTTTGACCTGTTAGGTCTGGAGTCAACCAGTGGAGGGACCAGCTGAAACCCACCCAGCTGCTCCAGCGCCTGTGCGAGAGGAGAAATTATAAACTGCCCGTCTACAAGCAAGACAGAATCTACTTCAAAGGCCACGAGTACACCGCTGCAGACTTGGGTAAGCTTTGGATTACACGTACGCGCACAAACACACACACACCCACACACAGACACGCACGCATCCAAGTACTTAGGCTAGTGGCTGACTTAATCTGAAGGTATCTTTCCAGAGTTAACCACATTTTCAAGAGGTGTGACCTTCAGTGTTTCATATGTACATGTTTCTGTGTGTGTGTGTGTGTGTGTGTCTGGCCTTTTGAAATGCGCTTTAGCGCATGCCTTCGTGCGTGTGTGTCTGTTTGGCGTGCGTGCGAAAAGATATCATTATGTGTCACGGAGCGGACAGCAGTCGCAGTGGTGAGAGAGGAATGCAGAAGTCTTTTCTTTGGAGCCGTCAAGTGCATCAGTCATTATGGGTTTTCTAATCAAACCAACAGCCTTCGCTTCCGTCACGTCTTCCATCATTAAAATCTCCTACACGGAGAACGTGGTGCTGCGGTTGTGTGAAAACACGGACTGAGAGACTAACGACCCTTCACGTTGGCTTGTGTTGTACATCATATCTCCGTGTGTGTGTGTGTGTGTGGGTGGGATGGCTGAGGCGATGGGGAAACTGAACGGTTATTACCGCTCGGGCGATAATGTCGGAAAGAATGATTCTCGCAGGAGAAAAAAAAAAAAGCGGGAAATTTCGTTCACGTGGAAGGGTGTCTAAATACAAAAAAACGCCCCCTTGACACATCTTATACGTTCACAGTACATATATCATTCCGCGACGGAGCCTCCCCACATCCCCTCGTTCCGCGCCGCGCGCCCGCGGAAGACTCGCGCGGCGTTCGCGTCCTAGCGCCGTTGGTTCGCTTTTGGCTGTCGGACTGTTTCAAAGTTATACCCCCCCGGACCGCCACCGAATTTCTTTCACCTGGAACCGTCCTCCCCCTCGGCCTCTTGTTCACCGCCGCCCCCCCACCCCCCACCCTGCGTGAGATAAATAACGCAAAAGGTTTTCCTCTCTTTCTGATGAAGTAGCGTTACCACACACAGGAGCCAGGGCGCCGGAGTGCCTCTGTCAGTCATGTTTCCCCTTCCGTGGTCTGTTCAGCGAGGTTGGCCCCGCTAGATTTACAGTGCACCGGCAAGAAGACCGAACGAGCCAAGGTCAACATTGCAGTGGCTTCCCAACCTTGAGCCTCCGTGCGTTCTGACTTCTTGAGGAAAACTGGCCTTTCTCTGTTTCTCTACATATCCGCGGTAACCCTCATGTCAAACGATTGTCATACGGCCATTTTGGGATCGCTTCCTTCCAAACTTCACCTCGGGAGATGGTCTTCCTTCTCTCCTTCTCTCTTTCTTTCTTTTTTTCTTTCTTTCTTTCTCTTTTTTTTTTGTCTCTTCTCTCCCCTCTCTCTCACCATGTTTCGTCCACAGACCCGATGCAGGGTTTGAAATCATGAAGTCGTAAGAGTTTTTTTTTTTTTTTTCTCAGAAAGGAAAAAAAAAAAAACTCCTTTTTATGTCAACAGCAATGAAATCAATGGATCATCCAGAGAACTGAGAAGAACAAACATTTCAGTCCATAGAAATGGAACGCCTCATGAATTCACCCTGCAGTCACCGGGTTTTTTTTTTTTTGTTTTTTTTGGTTTTTCTTTTCCCTCCAAATCTCATTGATGACTTTATAAAGCTTTGCTACAAAGCCCAGAAGTACTTCACCTTAAATCTAAGGGTCATACAGCTACATTTTCACTGAAACTAATATTGCGGTAAATTTTAGTGTCTTCCGGAGTTGGCTTCCCTTTTACGCCGGGTTTTTACAGTCTGTACGCATTTAACCCCTGTACATTTCAGTGAAATGTTTTCCCTGTAAAAAAAAAAAAAAAAAATTTATTTGATGATACGATGTTGGTATGGGGCTCTTCAAAACAACCTGGTTAACTTCTCCCTTCGGCTTCGTTCATTTTTTGTTTTGAAGCAGTTCTAACAAAAACTTGTATCACTCCCCTATCACTTTTTTGACAAAGTATAAAGTCTTGACGGGATATATGAAGAATTATCGTAAATATCGTGGTGATGTTCACCGCATTGTTGACACTTATCAGTTTTTTGGGGGGTTTTTTTTAGATACACGACTACAGAGAACGAGCAATTTTGAACGAAAATGACAGCTGAATTTTCGAACCGAACAGAAAAGTCGTTACTGTTACCTGAGAATAGACTGGTTTACGATGTTCCATCACACGGGCTTTTCCACTGTGATAACTCAGGCTGTTGTTGTTGTTTTATTGGGTTCCTAGATGACGCCAAGCCTCTCAATCCTCATCTGGGGCCTGTCCAGGAGAGACTAGCCTTGCTGGTCCTGAGAAGACAAGATCTGGTACCTGAACACGTGGAGACTCGCCCCCTCTACAGTCCCCTTCAGCCTGAGATAGAACAGGTACTACGGTCTAGTCACCTTCCCAACACGAGAACTACGTTACCCATAATGCACAACCCGAAAGGTCGGTATATTCAGGATTGGCAAACATTACTAGTGGTATTTCAGCATGCCTCTCTAATTTCTATAGATTCAAACCCGAGCTCTCAAACTGGCCCGTCAACCTTCCACGCTCTTTCTCATTGCCTTTTGACTGATGTGTTTCATATTGTTCCATTCAGGGCCGGCTACAGTTGTGGGTAGACCTGTTTCCCAAATCATTGGGTCCCCCAGGACCACCTTTTAACATCACCCCTCGCAAAGCCAAAAAGTAAGGAGAAGACAGAGACGAATCTGGTGGAAACATACAGTTTTTCCCCGAGACTTATTTATTCGATTGGCTCCTACGTGCCTGCATCTGTTCTTATTGGCTCTCTTCTCATAGGTTCTTCCTGCGCTGCATAATATGGAACACTAGTGATGTCATACTGGATGATGTCAGTGTTACTGGAGAGAAGATGAGTGATATCTATGTAAAAGGGTACGGCTGGGTGTCAGAGGGGTATTTGGGTTGTGCAGATTAGCTAGACTTGGCCCTGTCTCCAATTTTTTTCCCTCATGTCATAGATTTGTTGCTTGTCTGTTTCCAGTGTGACTAATAGTAACAAGGAGGTGTGGAAGAACTCACGACCATATTGAACACTGGCAACAAACACGCAGTTGCAGGGCAACCAGCGTCTGCGTGTGTGTGTGTGTGTGTGTGTGCGTGTGTGTGTGTGTGTGCGTGTGTGTGTGTGTGTGTGTGTGTGTGTGTGTGTGTGAGGTGGGGGGGGGGGTTAGCAATTTGTTGATAATGGGGTTGTTGTGTTAGAGAAAACTGCGCATTGCATAATATCGATTGTTTTCACAATCGTAAACTTTTTTGGGTTTTTTTTTCATTTTCTCTCGCAGCTGGATGCTCGGACACGAAGAGAACAAGCAGAAGACAGACGTGCACTACCGCTCGCTTGGCGGAGAGGGCAACTTCAACTGGAGGTTTCTCTTTCCCTTCCACTACCTGCCTGCGGAACAGCTGTGTTCTGTTAACAAAAAGGTGAAGCTAATGAGCCTAGCATCTTCTGTGCCTCGGCTCCTTAAAAAAAAAAAGCAAAAAAACTAAACTAAAGCGCTTCAACATCGAAGATACCCCTGATTTTGGTCGGGTCGCTAATTCGCGGAGACGAATCGCGCAGGCGTTTGTCTAAGGCCAGCTGCGTGCTTATCGAAGCAGAATCTGACAGGTTTGTGGCTTTACCAAAACCCACGCAGTCTGATTCGCCAGGGCCCGTGTCATCTGAGCTGCCAGGGTAGACGCCTGACTCACTGGGCAAACTCCTGAGCATCAACCCCGACCTCAAACCACAATATGACAGGTCAATTTCGGAAAGACAAAAACACTTAATCGCCGCACGGCCGACGGATGCACGACAACAAAATGTTGCAAGAAAAAATAAGTCGAATTGAAGTGGAAAGGGCTTTTGGTTAAAGCAGGAGAGAAAAAGAAAAAAAAACAAAAACAGTTTGAGATTCGAGATAACATTTCCACCCGTTATACTCGTAAAAAGCCCAACACAGATGCTGTCAGAACCGCGTTTAGTTTAGCTTTTTGCTTTTAGGCCGTGTGAGCAGAGGACAAGAAACGCAAACCTTTCGCACATTTTGAGGAGGCTCAGTTAAAAGAAGATTGACTGAAATGAGCTCCTTGTTTTGCGATGTTTGTTTTGAACGCGCTTTGTGCGGTCGTTAGGCACAGCGAACAGACAGAGGCTGTTTATTGAAGAACGGCAGGCGTGTACCATTGTGAGACTTTATTATCCCTTCGCTGTTTGCATGTTTATCAATCATATAGTACAGTATGGTGGTAATGTTGTCATGACGATGGAATCTTGTCTGGCAGTTTGGTGTTGAGTGAGGTTTTGTAGTGGTAAGCTTTGCACATTTTCCAACTGATACCTTATTCTCTCTCTCTCTCTCCCTTTCTCTCCTACTCCTACTCACTCAATCACTCGTTCGCTTACTCCCTCTGTCCGTCTCACACCTGCTCTCTAATTCTCTCTCCCTCTCACGTTCTCTCCATCATTCTCTCACTTTATCTTTCACACCCACTCTCTATGTCTATCTGTTTACTTCTGCTTCTCTATCGATCTTTCTGTCGCTCTGCCTCTCTCACCTCTCTCTCTCTATCTCCCTATCTCTATCTCTCTCTCTCTCTCTCTCTCTGTATCACTCTCACTCTCTTCCACTCTCTCTCCTACCAGGAGCACTTTTGGAGTCTGGACAAAGCAGAAACTAAACTTCCACCAAAGCTCACCATCCAGATCTGGGACAATGACAAGTTCTCCTTTGATGACTACCTCGGTAAAAAAAAAAAATTCAACATAACCCTCACCTTTTCTGCTCCCCCCCTATCTGTTCCCCCATACTGTTTCTCTCTCTTTTTGCCAGTTCAACAGTTCTAACCCCCCCCCCCCCCCCAAAACCACAGAGCTGTTTTTATGGCTCGTTTTCCAGTCCTGAGATGACAGGAGAAATAGAGAAAACACTCAGCGGAACAGGACCACACTGATCGGATCCTGATGTCTAAACTTACCCTCTGTCTGTGTGTGTGTGTGTGTGTGTGTGTGTGTGTGTGTGTGTGTGTGTGGCCTTGATTGTTAACCTGTAGAGTGCAAATTGAGAGGCTACCCCCATTATAATTTAATGGTAGAGTCAGCAGTGCTGTACATTAAGGAATCCTTAAGCAAACACATTCATTTCTCCACGTGACTGGACATATATCACTACTACCAATGTTATTATTATGCTTATTATCCTCATTTCCAACATGTCAGCACATTTGGAAGGATAGAAATTATGATCAGTCTGTGTGTGTGTGTGTGTGTGTGTGTGTGTGTGTGTGTGCGCGCGTGTGCGTGTTTGTCTCTGACTATGTGTGCGAGAGAGAAAAATACAAAAACTGGGGGGTGTTGAGAGAACATATAAAGAGTTTTTTTTTTAGTGTAATATTTTTAATTCAAATATCATCTTTAATTTCATAGATATCCATAAACTATTCAGAGAAATCAGATAACGCTGACTGGATATATTGTCCTGCCAATACTTTATCTCACTTTTAACACATAAAATACAAAACTCTCTCTCTCTCTCTCTCTCTCTTTCTCTCTCTCTCTGTTGTTCTGTGTCTGTGTGTGCACGTCAGGATGTTTGGAGTTGGATCTGAATCACATGCCAAGGCCGTCGAAGTCTCCTGAGAAGTGCAGCCTGGACCTGTTATCTCAGACCTCGGAAAAACTGGTGTCTCTTTTTGAGCAGAAGACTGTGAAAGGCTGGTGGCCTTGTATATGTGACAGCAATGGGGAGAAGATTATAGCTGTGAGCGTGAGATTACGCCCTCCTCACACACACACACACACACACACACACACACACACACACCTAGACACACAGACTTAGTGTTGGGGAGGTCTAACACACAAGCATGAAAGATGGCGCAGCATGTGAATGGTACGTTTGCTTTGACGAGCTACATCTAAAAACGCAACTCTCGTTAAATCCCCTAACCTCGTTCCTTTCCCCTTTCCCCTCCTTTCTCCTCCTGCAGGGAAAGGTGGAGATGTCACTGGAGATAGTATCAGAGCAAGAGCAGGAGGAAAGGCCAGCAGGGCTGGGCAGGGATGAACCCAACATGAACCCCCATCTGGACGAACCACAGTGAGTCACTGCAGAGAGTAGCACCCAGCCACTGGGCAAACATCCTACTGGAGTACAGCAGTCGCTCCAGCTCCACACACACGCGCGCGCACACACGCACCCACACACACACGCGCGCGCACACACACATACACATGCACACACACACACACACACACACACACACGCGCGCACACACACACACGCACACACACACACGCACACACACCTGCCTGAGATAATCAAGACCCTGACAAGTCTCACAGCATTACATTAAGGAGTGATAAAAAGAGGGGATGGAACAACATCCTACTGGGTTTTGGGCTCTTCAGAAATTTCCACCTGCTCAAAGTAGCAGCTAAAAAAGGAACGACAAGAATGTGCAGTTCCTTTTTTTTCGAACTAGAGAATATTAGAATTTACATTTACATTTATCCATTTATCATACAGCTTATCCAATGTGACTTCCAAATACAAACCAGGCGTACAGCCGTTAAAGAGCCGTCTGTTGCACAAGTTGCACCACTAAGTTCAGAATAAGACGAGATACAACTGAAAGAAATATTGGAAAGTAAAAGAGTGGAAAGTAAACAAATGAAACCACAAACAAATACAAGCAGGTCAACTTGTACCTGTTTGTACAGTCCAGTTGGGAAACAAGCATCATTTCAAGAAGGACTTTAGTCTTTTCTTTTTACTCATAAACGTTGGTTAATATGTTGATCTGACTGAACGAATCACGAACGCGTCTCTTTTCTTCTCTCTGCAGGCGTCCTGAGACTTCCTTCTTCTGGTTCTCCTCTCCATACAAAACATGGAAATATATTGTCTGGAGGCGGTTTAAATGGGTTATTCTGGGCCTCATTGTCCTCTTCTTCATCTTGCTCTTCCTTGGAGTCTTCCTTTACTCTTTCCCTGTAAGTCTGCCAGCCATACTCCTCTGCACGTAGGTGTGTGTGTGTGTGTGTGTGTGTGTGTATGCACGCGCGTGTGTGTGAGACAGATTTCAAGGTTCAGGGTGGTAATTGTAGCGATGACAGAAGAGGATTAGTCTGTCAGAGCCCATGCATCTCTGTGAACACAGTTCAAGAATGTGTTACACGCTATACAAGCTTGCAGCTGGAGTCAAATATTACACAAAAAAAAACGGGTAATGAGAGAATCAAGCTTTTCGCTGGAAATCTCGAACTCGCGGCGTGGACAGACGCGATCTTTTATGGGCCAGCCTGCTATCGCTCAGAACCTTCTAACAGGTCGTAATTCCTAACGACGGGCCTAATCCGCGTCCGATCGAATCTACGCCCCGACCTCCTCCGCAAAAAAAAACGGGCGGGTCGAAAACGCGGAGCCGAAAATCTCACCGCCGCCTCGTTAACCGCCTTTTTCTCTCCTCGTCTTGCAGAATTACGCTGCTATGAAGATGGTGGGTCCCTTTGGGGGTCAAGGGAAAGGGACGCAGTGAGACAACCGATCGGATGGCGCTGCGCCGGGGAGGGAGACTGAAGCCAAGCTGTTCATCATTCATATCTCAACCAGCCATGCCTACATGCATCCACACAACACCTCCAACGCCGTCCTCTCCGTCAGGGGGGGGCGGAGACGGACCACAGCAGCGAATGTCGCTCCGACTGTGCCGCAGTTTATGCATCTGAAGTCATCCACACAATGCACTGATCTCCACTCGGTTATCCATGAGTTATTAATGTCATTTATGTACATCTGAGGTTGGGGGCTCATGACCCGCGTGAGTCGGAGGTGAATTGCGGGTAATGTGGTTATTGGATGAAGTGCCTGACGACCTGTTGAAAGTATTTGTCTGTGCGTACGTGTACGGCTGTGTGTGTGTGTGTGTGTGTGTGTGTGTGTGTGTGTGTGCTTGTTGTCAAGTGCTGGTGAACATATGTGCGCACATGTCTGTGTATGTGTGCGAGTGCGTGTGTGCACACATGCTGTGTACGTATGTGTTGCGTTCCTGAGTGTGAAAGTGTGCGTGTTTGTGAGTTGGGCATAGATGTCTATGTTGTACCTGTATGTGTGTGTGTGTGTGTGTGTGTGTGTATGCGTGCGTGTGAGTGTCTCTCAGTTAAGCTCCCTGGTCTTCCTTCGACCCTGTCCTGAACCCTCTCCGTATTCTGTTTGACTCCCTACTTATACTTTTATCTCTTTCCCTTGTTTAATCCCTGTTTTTTTCTTTTCATGTCGCCTGTAAAAACTCTGCCCTTTTTTCACAGCCAGACACTCCTTTCTTCTTCCTTCACGCAGAGAGAGCGAGAGATAGAGCCGCCTCCTGCCTCCTCCTATCCCCTCCATCCCTGCCCGTCCTACTCCCTTTCAACACTCCCCGGTTCGTAAGGTTAAATCCAGGATTTGTTCCCTGTGCTTGTAGGGTCTCCTGCAGGCTGGTTATTAGCCCAGACCCGGCAGTCAGCGGGGGGAATCAGAGAGATAACTATCAGCCTTGTTGTTTTGCTTTAGAGAAATCCTTCACTAAATGGACCTGGGGTCAATTGCGGGCTAGGTGCGTGTGTGTGTGTGCATGTGTGTGTGTGTGTGTGTGTGAGAGAGAGAGAGAAAGAGAGAGAGAGTGTAGGAGGGAGAGAGAATGAATATCTGTTTGTATGAACATTTTAATGTAGATTGCTGTGTCTACACATCAATGCGTGTGAGTATGTATATTAATGTGTGTTTCTGCACGCAGATGAATTTGTATGTGTCTCTCTCTATACGCGTGTGTGCGCGCGCGTGTGTGTGTGCGTGTGTGAGAGAGAGAGAGAGAGAAAGGGACGGTGTGTTATAGCAGCTCTAAAAACAGTGTCAGCGTGAGCAGGGAGTGGTGGCGGTTCTGTCTCTGTATAATCGGGCCTGGATCTACGCACCCTGCCGCTCGGCAGTATATGAGATCAGGTGTTTTGAGGGTCGCGGCGAGGTCATGACCGGGGTCTGAGAGCGTGGCAGGCTGAGACGGCAAACAGAGCCTGTTACGAAAAACGCAACCTTAGCGTGCGCCCAATCGCTTAGCGCCGTGTTTATCTGACAAAACCGGCCTTATTCTAGAATCTTCCGGAACAGGAAAGGTCAGCCGAGTCGGGATAATCCTCCTGGATCCCGATGGATTTCCGGGAGTGTGTACATTTTAGGGGAGGGGGGGGGAAAGAGAGTGAAGTGGAAAGAGGGGCTTTGATCTTTATTTAGACCGCAATGACCCGATTACGGGGAGAGTGAAGGAGTTGGGGGAAAAAAAGAGAAAGAGAAATTTTTAAAATGCAGAAAAAAAAGAATTAGCCCCAAAATCACCTCCGAAATTTGAAAAAAAAAAAATACCTTGTACTATTTAGAACTTTGTCATGTTCATAAACAAACATATTTCTTTTCAGGCTAGATCCCAACCCTAAGCATTTGTGTGTATGTGTGTGGAGCCAGTCCCTTTAAGCGTATACGGGCAAAGCCAAAAGCCTTACGGTCAAACAGAGAAACAATTTAAAAAAAAACAAAAAAACTTGAAAAATATGCAAGTGCTACTCAAATCTATGCTTGACCCTTAACCTAGCATTCATAAACCCGGACAAACCAGTGAAACGTGCAGTCTTTGGTAACCAGGAGCATCAGGCCAGGGACACTCTCCCAATACCTGGTGTATGAACAAAAGTCAAACTCACTGCTATGCCAAACAGACATGACAGGACAAAATGTAAATGCTTTTGACTGTCAAGTCGTTGTTTTAAATTGTGATACACGTCAGCGGCGTTGTTTGCTGATGCGACTTGTTTCTTTGCACTTCTGAGTTTGTTTTAGTCTGAGGAGAGAGAGAGAGAGAGAGAGAGAGAGAGAGAGAGAGAGAGAGAGAGAGGCCGTTCACGGTTTCCACGGCAATTAGACAATCCAGCTTCGTTACTAATACCGTTCTAGTTCACTGTTTCACGATGAAGTTGTGAATGTTGTTATTGATACAGACATCTGCATTTTTGATCTCATTGCCTTTCAGCTTGTGCCTTTTCTGAGTTACATGAAAATTGTATTTAAAGCAGCTCAGTATGTGCATTCGTTTCTGAGCGATATATGTATAATGTATCTATATTCCAAATAAAATATATACTCCAGTCTCTTCAAGGTTTTTTTTTTTTTTTCATGACCGCCTGATGATTCCAGCAGTTTCATATGCCATCATCAAAAACAGATGTATAAACAAAATTGATGGCCTCCAATAGAATCAACTCGAAAGCATCCTCTTAGATGTGGAGAGTGTTTTAACTAAATAAAATAAACCAATTACCTAGCATGCACTGGGCTAGTGTGCTTGGGTTCTACCAAAAGTTTGGATCTGGAACAGCTCTGGGGTTCGTTTGGTCTTGTCTCTGTCACCACGACAACAATTCAAATGAGCTGGCAGGGCTTGAAATAAAAATAGCAATTTAATTGAGCGTGAATCATAACACAGTAAAACCAGGAAAGGGGGGACAGAGAGAGAGAGCGCAAGAGAGAGAGAGAAAGAGAGAGACCATAAACACATAAACTCGAAAAGCCAGTTAGTTTTGGTCACATGATATATTACTAGGCTCTGCTGTATCAGGTAATAAAATATTTCTATTTTTTTAATACCTGCTTTGAGCTCGTTACATCCAAATAATAACACTTAGATATTCTATGATTTTCTCTCTTTCTTTAAATATGTAAATACATGTACCGGCCTCTTTAGTACAAACAAACATGTACGTTATAAGCCCTGTCTTACAATTTGTGAGGTAGGAACAAAACATTTAAAGCAAACTAAGTCTTAATTTTCTCAGTAAACATTGATTTCCCATATGTACACTGTCTGTGGAAACTTTCGTCAAATGTTCTAAATTTGTAGCACAGAAAATGAAGCTATTCATACATCAATTACGCTGCTGTTACTGTGTTATTATAATGTAATAATACATCATCCATTCTCCAGTGTGTGCTTTGGCGTTCTTAAAAGTGCACTGTAAAATGAGTATGCAACTTAAAACCCTTGAGTCACAAAGAAAATTTCTCACTGCACCATGACTTAAGAGATTGGCTTAAAAAAAAGAATTCCTTTGTTCCAAATTATATTTTCCCTCATCTCCTCTGAGTCTTTGTCTACCTTCAGCGGTATGAATAATTCTGGCGCTCTCTAGCAGTCACTGACTCTCCGCATTGAGAAGTGCACATTGTCCATCTGTGAGTGAAGTAACTGCTTAATTAAGACATGAATAGAACTACCTTATTGGGCCTGTGCTGACTCTCTTGACAAATGATTCCCGGTAAATTTATTTTTCCAAGGATTCCCAGCTTAATTCTAAGTACTGTAACCTTTCCCGTTCTCCTGTTTTCTCTTTTTGCAGCCTCCTGTACTTGTCCTGTGCACAGCGAATATATTTGGATGCAGTATATTTAAGTGTTAAGGACAGGTGTTGAAACGGTGTTGATGGATCATGCTGTTCTCTCCTGTATCTCTTGGAGAGTAAAAAAAAGACATCGAGTCTGATACACGCAAATCTCATTTTCAGGTTGTACAAAAAATCGGTCGTGCGGCATCTGTAAGGTATAAACGTTCTGGGGCTTTAAGGTTTTGGATGAGCCAGTAAGATATTGAAAAGATTTTTAGCGTATTCAATGTCTGGAATGTTGTGTGCGAGCTAATGATTTGAGAATAAACTGGGCAGACAGTGACAGACATGATGAGAAAGACTTTAAATTGTTTTCAAATCATCTACCCAAGTTTTTTCAGCACTCATCACATATTTTTTGGGAGACAGCTATTCCCTGAGCAAAACTCTTTTTTTTTTTGTTTTTTTTTGTGGACGGTAGTTTAAAAGATATTATTTTCAGCATTTTACATGGATTATAAAACTGAAATGAGCAAAATCTTGACAGTTTGCGTGCCTTTTAAGACCTATCACTTTGGCAATCGCAGCGTAGGCCTAGACAGAACATTGATCCCCCGTCTGCTTATTAACCCAAAAGTTGAAAACTTCACGTACGACATTTGAAATAAATAAATAAATAAAATCCTTGGGTTCAATTGCATGACATCCAATTTGTTTCAATATTTCGACAGTTAGAACATGGAAAAATCCAGGCGCATCCACTACATCAAACAGCTTCACCTATAAAACCACATCTGTGGACCTGACCGTGCCAGCCTCTTAGCAACTAGCAATATGACCCCCAGCCGATTTTCACCTCTGCAGAACAATGAACAGTAAACAGAATTAAGGGATAAACAGCTCCCAAACAATGAGAGCACGATGGGTGCTTTAATTAGTTGGTGATTTGGGACATGGTAGGATTGCTAATTAGCTATCCCTAGCAGTGTGCGTTTTTTGTGTGCTCGTCTCCATGTTTATGGTGGCTAACTGCGTAATAGCCTCACTAAGTGGTCTCTTAAAGAGCTTTTGCAAGCATATACATATGTATTGACTCATTTTACACGTAATTATCGCCAGAATAAACAAGGTAGAACTTTGAACAGCGAAATGGAAAAAGCTATATAATTTTACGAGCCAAACAATCATGAGATTTTTGATGCATTGCGTCACCTTTTAATTTTTTTTTTTTTTTTTTTTTTCCCGCTCTTGTTTTGACATTTTGGAACGCTGCTTCTCCGCGGATGCTTAGTCTGCTAAGAGGTATCCCCACTACAAAGATTCTGACACGTTACAACAAAGGTAGCTTTGTAAGTGCATGATAACAATTACGATGTTTTGAATTTTGTCTCGAGTTACCGAAAGTTGAGTAACCTCATCCGTGTTGGTCTTTTAAACGCACATATTTCATGGGTCACTGTCTGACATGGACCCTTGTAGCACTGTTCCCAAAACTTAAAAACTGAACACCTCTCCTTGCCCTACAATGTCCTCAGACCGCCACTCTTTATGCTATCCTGCACTGTTCACAGGGGTGGAATTTTTTTTTTTTTTACAGAGCTATCAGGATAATTGTTTGCCTGTTTTACGCATACTGCAAACAGCAGGGTGGCACCCAAATTTAATTTGTATGATGAAGGGTTTGGATACAAATCCACATACCCCCCCCCCCACCCCACACCCCCTTGTTCCCTGATTTTGCCACACTGGTAATATAGACTGTCTGGTTCTGATCCACACAGTACAGCTTGACCTCAGACAAAGCTGATGCCTTTACCTACCACAGAGGCTGAGAAACACAGAGTAAGGTAATTCAAACGGAGGGAAAAAAAAAAAAAAAAAAAAAAAAGAAAGAAATTACTAAACAGACTGAAAACTCTTAATGAACATTGATGGAAAATCTTCCCAAGATGGAAAGATTTCTCGCGACTTGTTCTGACATTCGACAACACGGAACATCATGTAAAATACACAGCGACCATCTCTTGCATTCTGTGACAAAGGGGAAGGACGGTGATCTGATCGAGGAGGTTCTGAAAGAGAAACAGAAAGAGTACAGCCATAACATAGACTGTGCTAGGACTCTGATCTTAGACAAACGTGTGGCTTTGTGGTTACTAAGTTGTCTCTGGAAAGCACCCAGTTTACCGAGGGTGTTCGAGTCTCACGTTGGATGGCTGAGAAACCAGGCTCCATACAAACAGCTCTGTTTTCCTCTCTTTAACGTCCAGAGGAAATGTTCAAAGGTCAAGGGCAAAGGAAGTGGAAATGCCCTTCCCCTTTGAAGGGGCGCTGTGAGAGTTACAATCACGCCCGCGCGGTCTTCGGGCTTCGCCTTCTTCGGAGTCGTAATTTTTTGCTCGACTCTAAGAATCCAAAAAGAACAATGCGCCTCTTTGTTGTGGGCAGTTGCATTGTCTTTCCCAACAGCTTTGCGTTTTACCACTCCATTCTGCTAGACTCTTCTGATGTCACCACAATACTCAAGTTTTTTTTCTTTCTTTCTTTTTTTTTTTTTTTTTCCTATTCCTTCGGCTGCAGGATGCTTGAACTGCCGTCAGCACAAGGGCTGTGAAAATGTTCTTATTTATAATGCCAATTACAAAAGCGCAGTGACCCATTTAATGTAAGAGGCGAGCTCGGGTTTTGTTTTTGTAGTTGTTTCTTTTAATTACGAGCGCGTCCAAGCAGTTGACCAAACGTTCATTAGTGCCACATACTCGTGGTCTCCTTAAAACTGACAAAGATAAATTGGAAAGTGAATTTAGATGGAAACTGTGTGTTAAAAGTAAGTGATCTTCGAACGATGAGAGACCAAGTTTCGTCAGACGTCTTGGATCTGGACGAGGATTTGGCGCTCCACAGAGGAAAACAGCCTCCTGCCTGATAAAATATGAGGTGTCCAAATATGAAGCCATTGAATGTTTTGACTATCACAACAGGTCTTTGGTTCTACCATTCTGGTTTTTGGAACGTCTCACAGTGGTCTTGGTGGTATGACTAAAACCAGTACTCTATGTTCTGAGGAACTCTCCCACACCGAGGTCAGACATACATACCCTGGTGGGATTCTGGGAGGAGCCAAATAGGAACCCAGAAGTGCTTTACCAGAATGTTTTTGAGTACATTCTTGGGGATGACATTTAAGTCATTCCTGTTTGCAAACGAATATTAGCGTAGCTGCCAACATAATGAACAGCAAAAAAAAAAAGTGAAACAAAATATTTTTCCCAGTTAAAAAAAAAAAAAAAAAAAAAAGTAGTTAGCTTCTTCAGTACCTTTTTAGAGAAATCCTAGAAGCCTCCGGAATGCCATCTGGACTCACACAGACTTGGAAAATGTTGGCCTCCATATAGACTGCCAATTTCATTTCTTCTATAAAGAGTTTCTCTCTCTCTCTCTCCCTCTCTTTCTCATTCTGTAAATGTAATGTTCAGATTTTTTTGGTTCATCATAAAATATGTGACGTGGAGTTAATGTTTTGAGACTGAACATTAAAAAAGAAGGAAAATAAATCAGGAAATTGGCATCTACGATCCCTTTATGATATAACATCCTGTTGCTGTTTGAGATCCAATTGATTTTTTTTTTTTAAAAAACATTTGTTTCCAGTTCTTCTAATGAGGTTCATTTTCTACCCAAATTTCCATATCCTTTCATTCACCTCTATAAAACTGGGGAGACCAGGATATGCTGAAAAAATGTCAAAAATAATATTTTACGTTTTTATGGCAGTGATTATTATATTTCATAAAATCAATTAAATTAGTATTTGTGCATTTAATACACTCCACTGCTCTCGGAATTCCTGCGTTACTCACATTGCTTTTGTTCCATGTGTAAAATCATTAGACTCTGGAGTACAGACTCATTCAGTCTGTAAACCTGTGAAACCGGCAGTTTTGTGACTTTTCAAAGAGCACATTCAACACATAGCACGTGAGAGGAAAATGATTTAAATAAAGGTATTGATTCCACCATGAAAAAAAAAGGAACCCCCCCAAAAAAAGAAAAATATCTGTCAGTCCTTTGCAGTATTTAATGTTTGACCTGCTAAGAATGCCTTTGAATCCCGAGTAAAGGAATTTGCCTTGAGCCAGTGGTTCCATAATGAAAAAGACTAACACCTCGTGTGTCACACACAATTAAATCATGTGGAGTTGGTTTTTCCCTCACTCTCAGAAAAATTCACATACATACAGCGAGAGAGGGAGAGAGAGACAGAGAGAGAGAGAGAAATGTGGTGATTAGTTTGTGGGAAAGACTGAAACCCCCCCCCCCCCCAGAAAAACAGAGAAAACAGAGAGGGAGAGCGATAGTGAGATGGAGAGAAAGTGTAAAAAGAAAACGGACAGAGACAGAAAGAGACAGAGAGAAAAAAAAAACAACAAAGAGAGATTGACTATGAGAGGATGGGAAAAGAGAGTGAACTAGAGCTCTGGTGTTCAACTTACATGTAAGCTCCAGTTCAGAGCGTAAGAAAACAAGATGCCCCCGAGACGTGTCATGACCTCCCATCCAATCCCAGTCTACTTCACCCTGCCATCCATTACTCCACATATTGCGCGGTAAACTGTATTAAAGGCCGTAATGTTATTATTATGTTTGCAAATTTCCACCATGAGATCATGACATTTGTTTTTTATGAGAGAAACGGGGCGTCGCCCGAATGCTTTATGTCCTTCTAAATGCAACCATCCCCCCCCCCCCCCCCCCCCATCCGTACATCTTCCATTTCGGCGCTTGCGCAACGTTGGCCGCGCCGCGCCCTACGTGCGTTCGCTCACTCCTACACTCACCAGTGGCACCAGTAAACACACACTGAATGCCCCAAAACAAGCAACAAGTCTGAAGCCTCAATGCCCTCTGCTGCCTCTTTATTCTGAAAAAGAGATGAGACCAGATTCTTCTTTTTCAGGCTCCTTCTAACGGAAAACATGGTTTTCTGGTGTAAAACCCTGATAGGAACGGTATAGCTGGCACTCTGGCATTTGTTACTAAGTTGGTTTTATGGGGACAATTGAAAGGGGGCAAGTACATGGTGCTTTATTAAGGCTTAAGTATCTATGGCAAAGTGTACAGTAACGAATTAGACTCATACCATAATGATAACTTGTGTTGTATTCAGTACATAGAAACTAAGCAGAAAATATCTTTCTTGAGTGAATATATATGTGTACCCTTTGTCGTGTGTGTGTGTGTGTGTGCGTGTGCGTGCGTGCATGCATGCATGCGTGTTCACGCATGTATGTGTGCTTATGTGTGTGTGTGTGTGTATGTGTGTGTGCATGACTGTATATTAGACCTTACAGAACAGTTGTAACGTTCTTTTTGGGTTGTGGTTCTGCTCTGGTTCCTGGGACCCCCTTCTGTCCTGAAAATGTCTTTAACAGATGGAGTGTCTGCGCTGTATCAGAGGCCCATTGTGTTCCACTGTGTTTTTATTGCGCCTTGGTCCCGGCAAAAATCGCCTAACATTAATTAGCTTTTTATAGCCAGTGTTTCCAAGTTATCATTATGGTATGAGTCTAATTCGTTACTGTACACTTTGCCATAGATACTTAAGCCTTAATAAAGCACCATGTAATTGCCCCCTTTCAATTGTCCCCATAAAACCAGCTTAGTAACAAATGCCAGAGTGCCAGCTATACCGTTCCTATCAGGGTTTTACACCAGAGGCAACATATTAATGCTACCCATGTGTGGACATTAAATGATCAAAAAAAAAAATAGAAGAAGAAGAAGAAGAAAAAAAAAAAACCCAAGTAAAAAAAAATATTAAAAATCCAGACAGTCAGTCGCTCATACAGAGTCGTGACATTTTGTCATAATTCTACAAAGACCACTCAGAATAACTGCTATTCGCTAGGGAACAAAAAAAAAAAAAAACCCCTAAACAGAAATATCTATGCGTAACTAAACTCATTTAGTATGACACATGACAGTTTAATGTCACAAACACAAACAGAATGTGACAAACACGTTGTTACTGTCCCACCAAACGATAATTTATCTTTTTACGTCAGCGATCCCACCTGTTTATTATAACCGGTAAAATGTGGCGGCCCGTACGGGAATGCGAGTCAGACCGCTTCCATTGGGGAGATGTTTAGCGTAGCCCAATTACAGCGGCTGAGTCAAAGAGAATGAGCTGCAGTCGTGTAACTGCTGGGCCTCGGTGAGTCAGCGCCGAACGAGCGCTAAAGTTTCCCACAAAAAAAAAAAGGGGGGTCCAAAAGTTCAACGCAAGGCTGTTTCTCCTTCGGTGATTCAGATCACTGGCTCTCACAGTTATCATCTGGATCCGTGTTTACGCAAACGCAGCAATGTGTTGGCACACACGTACAACTTAACAAAATTCAGTCCCGTTCAGCGGGATGACAAAGTGATAGCTTACAGGAACTCTATGTACAACAGAAGTCCAGAAGAGTCTGACAAAACAGCATGCAATGAAGTCCACGACACATTTAGAATGATTTTTGCATGGTAGTTTAGTCACCAAACAGTACATTGCGATTGGTCTTCGGTTGCGATTGGTCTTCGTTATTGGAAGTGACACAAGTTATTAAATAATAATTGCTATACAAGGGTGGGCCCATACAGACCTAACCATGAACTTGTTAAAGTGATTTATCAATAAATCAGTTCTTTGGTTATGTATATACTTATCATCCCTCACTCAGCAGATAAACTGTGGTCTGTGTGTGTGTCATGTGATCTGTGAAGAGCAGCTGATAGAAAATGCATAACTTATACTTCATACTTGGCCAAAGCAGTCACTACAAACATCATATCAGGCATAGGCTATATGTTGTGGGATATCCTTGACCATAGACTGTCCTCTAAACCATGTCTGGTATGTTTATCCATACGTAGACATAACACATATAATCACGTTCCCATAGACAGATTCACATACTCCCGTTCATTGTCCTTTCTGTCATACAAGCTGTGTTTGATCTGCCACATTTGAAGTTTATTTGTCCGTAAAAAAAAAAAAAAAATCCCAGTGCCCTTCATTATGCCAGTAGCTCTCTCTCTCTCTCTCTCTCTCTCTCTCTCTCTCTCTCTCTCTCTCGGGTCTGTTATTGCTTGCTCAACCCTCCGCACAACACTGTCCTGTCCTTTTCAATCCAAAACATAGCCCATCACTCCGCAACTACACTGACCCCGCAAACTCTAACGGCGTCCTGGCACTGCTGTTCTCTCCGCTCAAGAATCCATGTGGTTTCAATGACGCCATCAGCTTTTAGATTCAGAGAGTCGGCAAGATTCCTCCATCACAAAAAAAAAAAAAAAAAAAAAAACCTTCTCTTGTACTGCATGTTAAAACAAGAGAATTGGAAAGTAGTGAAGACTGGAGGGGTTTTGGGGGAGGATGGGGGTTTGGTGGTGGGGGGCATGGGGTAGGGGGGGGTAGAAATTTGTTTTTAGTGCCAGTGAGCAAATGATAGACAGAACGCAAAATAGAAAAGAGATTCGAAAGATGGGGAAAGTATTAACCAGGAACAGACAATGTGTCCCGACAGCCCCCCCCCCCCCCCCGAAACAAAATGATTTCTGTTGCCTCCTCCCCCGTATTCCTTGTTCTCGTCGACCTGGTGGGGCTGGCAATCTTGGCAACAACATTTAGAGTGTGCCTAATGACCCCCCCCCCCCCCCCAACCAACCCCATCCATTTTTTAACCCCCCCCCCCCACCCGTCGTAAGTAAATCCCTATGGATGTCTCAACATTCCCTGCTGGATTGGAGTAAAACGCGAGAATAGGCTCCTTTGCACGTTGGATCGGTTCCAACAGCCGAACCACAGAACCAGCAGCAGAAAGCCAGCGCTTGTGTCAAAGGTCAAACCAGCTTCCAGTCCCCTGCTGATCTCTCTCACTGGGTGGCACTGCTGGTTTTCTTTAATGATTCCCAACCAACAATTACCTAATTAAACACCCATTTGTAGGAGCTCTGTGCTAAGCCAAGAGCCCAGTTAAATTGGTTATATTAGTATTAGTGCTATCATTACTGTAAGGGTAGATTTTACTGCCTAGTCGTAATATTCACATTATAAGTTAGACATATAAAGATTAGCATGTGCTTAGAGGGTATGAAAAGGGAAATATTTCTTGTTTTTATTGCAACAAAAAATTTGGTTTTGATTATACAATGCTAACATTCAATCAATGTACGTGTTTAGCAATTTAAAACACTTTTTTTTTTTCTTAGGAGTTATTTTGAGATGTTTTAGTTGTTTAGCATTATAATATCTGGAGTGGTCGGGATGTAATTCTCCTTTGACTGTGTAGCAGTCAAGACGTGTGTTTGTTTTGTAC